>NC_044996.1:99660024-100034548 GCF_008728515.1 Papio anubis | reverse complement strand
TTGTTTTTTTGTTTTTTTGTTTTGAGACAGTGTCTTGCACTGTCACCTGGGCTGGAGTGCAATGGGGTGACCTCGGCTCACTGAAACCTCCACCTCCTGGGTTCACGTGATTCTCCTGCCTCAGCCTCCCGAGTAGCTGGGATTACAGGCGCGCACTGCCACGCCCGGCTAACTTTTTGTTGTTGTTGTTGTATTTTTTAGTAGAGATGAGGTTTCACTGTGTTGGCCAGACTGGTCTTGAACTCATGACCTCAGGATCTGCCCGCCTCAGCCTCCCAAAGTGCTAGGATTACAGATGTGAGCCACCATGCCCGGCTTAGACTAATTCTTAAAGGAACAGGTTAGATACATATAAAAGTTGAATTTAGTATGCTTTTGTAAGTCAGTGTAATGATTGAGACATTTTGTTTTCTTAGCTATATTTTATAATAAAATAGTTCTAGTTACTTTCTTTTAAATGGTTAATAAAGTAATAACTTGCTTTTTAAAAATATAGTATACCTATTTAAGGTAGACTATGAAGAGTAGGCTAAGGTTTTATTTTAAATTCTCTCCCCTTTCTGCCATGGAAGAGTTTAATTCCCCTGATGTGCTTATGGTATTGAAAGCCCATTGTTGGTGTTGGTATTGGAAGAAAGCTTAGTTGTTCTGCGTTTCCTAAAAGGAGAGGGAAGAAAGATTTTTAAAAGTGAAAATCCATTGATTTTTTTTTTCTTGATTAGGATTTGTGTAATATATCTGAAGTGAGACTAGAGTTCTTAAAGTTGAGAGAAACAGTAAATCTGTATACACCCAACAAAACTTTGCAGGGAACATTCAGAGTTTAGATTACCTGAAAAAAAATCTTCAAATCTTCAGACGTTTTCCAGAGGGTGTTAGTGCATGAAAATGGTACCCATGACCCCAAGAGGGTGTCCATTCACGGCATCCATTGAAGTAGTTTACTCCCTAAGAGGCCCAGGCTTTGGAAATCAGTAGATTTGTGCTTTAAGCTCCCTTTGCCCCTTGCTAGCTGAGTAAGCTATTCCGCCTATTTCCCTGAGCCCCAGAGTGTAGAGCATCAGAAGTAGTGCGCAGGTTTGTTGCGTGAGATAACACGAGTAAAGCACATGCTGTGGAACCTGGAGTAATGGTGCTTAACACACTTGCATTCCCTTCCAAAATCCCTTTAGGAACAGACTTCTTCAGTTTAGTCCTAAAGCCTGTAGATCCATGCTAAAGTGATATGACTTTTTTTCACATCGGATTAAGCAAAACACTGATGATGGTGACTGTCGCTTATTGTGCAGTTACCATGTTCTGGACAGGCATTGTTGTAAGGGCTCTACCTGCATAGACCCATTTTTCCTCATGGCAAACTATTGGTGCAATTATCATGCCCATTTCATAGATGAACACACAGAGGCACAGGAGAGGTAAAGGAACGTACTGAGGGCCACTCATCTGTCATGGAACCAGAATCTAAATCCAAATAGATTGTTGCCAGTACAGATGGTAAGTACATGTACTTCTGGCAGGAAAGCAGAATAAAAGTTGACTGAACCTGAAAGTCTCGGAAATGGTCTTCTCATTCTATTCTGTAAAGTGTCACGTCTTCTAGGCCTACCTCTCTCAATATTGAAATACAAAATTAACTTTTTCTGCTTTTTATTTCACAGATCAACGGGAACAGTCTTAGTCATTTGTGTTTCATGAGTTTTAATTAGGCCACTGCAGTCCAGGAGGGGAATTCCTTGTTTTCAGTTGATCTCATATACTAACAAGTTTACTCATGTAACTTCCCCTATTTTTTTCTCTAATGTTTTCACTTGAAAGTGGGGGTGGGAGGGAGAAGTATGTTAGCATTTGAGTCCTCGGGATGCACTTACATCAACCTTTCTGGAAATTCCTTCTTGCTGGTATAGAACTAATACATAGAAAAATGAAATGAGTAAGAATCTGTATTTACTAATATTTTTCTTCTTTATCTCCATCTAGTTCTGGATATTTTCTGGAGGATGGGGTAAAACTTCTAGATAAAGAAGCACAGGAAGCCATCTATGTGCATAGAACCTTATGTTTGGGTGTGGACTAAATTTTCAGAATATGGGAAAGGAATTTCACATTGAGAATTTCCTCTTTGAGATGTAGACTGAGAATTTTGACTTAGAAGATGAGGGCTGGTTATCCTAGCCCGTGGGTCCAGAGTGCTTGGAAATCTCTTAAAAAAAAAAATCCCCTGGCCTTGGACTGAGCCTGCTCTTGGGGGATTTATTAATCATGCCTGCCTTCATTCTTTCCTTTGTTTGTTCATTCCTTCATTTGTCCATGTTCTCGCATAAGTCTTTCAACATCTACCTGCAAAGAGGTGAAAGAAATGATGGGAGTGAGAGTCCATCGGGGGACGGGAGAGGAGTAGCAATAAACTCACTCTTTGTTCCTTTCACCTCACTGACTGAGTCTTGTATCTGATTGTTTGCCCCTTTTGAGACAACGTATATTTCACAGACAGATACTCATGAAGGTCTTTAAGCATCTTCCTTTGGGAGCCGGGTTTCTTTTTTTTAAAGTGAGAGGAGAAAATGCTTGTGAGGGAAAAACAATGCAGAGAAATGGTTTTTCTTGCTTTCTTTTTAATGTTGGCGGAAGAAGGGTTCATAGTGGGGAATGTATCAGTAAATATAATCTAAGAGCGCCCATGCTTTCAAATAATTTCCTTGTTTGAAGAATATTAAGTGCAGTGGTGTTTGCAATTAATGATCACAACCAGTTACAGATTGCTTTGTTCTTTCTCCTGCTGCTTCACTTGCCTATGCTTTAAAAAAAAGAACATTAAGAAACAACAAAGGCCAGCACGAAGATGTCTTTAAAAATAATTTGAAAATAGAATTTAAATTAATTTAAAGGTAAGAAGTATTGCCATGCCCTCAATCAAATTTATTATGACTTTTGGAAAATATCTCTAAGTAAATATATAGAAAATGAGGAATGAAGATAGGGGAGGACTTTTGGAATTTATACTACGATTCTTTCAAAAAATAATTACTCGTCTCCATGCTGTACTTAGGAATGCGCTTCCTTAAGACAGAGTCATTATGTTTACCTGTTATTTAAGTCTTGGTATCACCTCCTATAGTTTTTGAAAAACATCGCTCTTCAAGTTTTCTTGAATGGCACAAACTGTACCTGTGCATTTTCTGAAACAAGTTTGACCACACCAGCAAAGACAATGAAAATGCTTTGTCTTTCAGCATGAAATGTGAAGTCTACCTTATTAGTAGGTCTATACGGCCCAAGGGAAGAAAATGTTAAAGTAGATTTAAAAACAGAAACAAAATCACTCACACTCTAAAAGGATGTCTCAGTATTTCAAGGCTCTTCTCTCTATATATATTAAAGCAAATAAGGAGGCCTCAGGACAAGTTAGGTTGATAATGACAGTGAATATCTACCTTTCTCCCCATTCCGTTTGACATCCATACTCCAAAAGACCTTCCCTTATTTTCTATGCATAGGTAGCAGGGAGATTATAGAGAAACTGTTGTTTCTCCTGCTTTCTTTTTTACTCCTGGGGGAATGATCACTTTCCTACAGCTTTTGTCCACCTGGCCCTTGATGCGTTTGGAGTTTTGGTAAGGTGTTAACAAAAATGGTCTCAGGTGCCAACTAAGTTTCATATGCTTATAGCAGAACAGCAGACTAAGACACCACATGGGAAATGTACATTTTACAAGAATATATTGCACATCTACCAGGTGCCAAACAAGAGTTCTGGGTCTGAGAATACAGCAGTGAATAAAGTCCCTGCTCACATGGAGCGGGTAGGCTGATGGGGATGGAACTCGTAAGTATCTGGCAGGTGTTAGGAAACACTGCAGAGAAAAATAAAGCTGTATCAGACAGAGAGTACCTGGGGATCAGAGGTAGAGTGACGTTAACCAGGGCTAATAGGAAGGCCTCTTTGATATTATGAGGCCAGTGAGGAGTCAGCTGTGGGAGTGTCTGGGGGAAGAGGATTCCAGGCAGAGAAAATAAAAAAGTAACTGCAATAGAGATAGGAGCAGGCTTTGTGTGTCCAAGAGACACATTGTGGCAGATCAGGTGGGACTCTGTTGGCCGCAGTAAGAAGCTGTTTGGAAGGTAGGAAATGATAACTGGAGAGAGTGAAGATGGTATTCTGAGAGTCTAGGTGATTTATTGCAGGGATCCCGGAGAGTCGAGCCCCTTGTGCCTCATAACTGGAGTGTTTACAAGTCGTGTAAGGCCTTCTTGCAGTAAAATGCTACTTTTGTAATTTAAATTATTATGCTATGAAAATCTTAGTAAAGATAAAGTTGAACTATTTGAAGCACAATTACAGCTAAAAAGCACACAGTGGGCAATTCTTCTGTCACATCTACTCCTCAGAGAGATGTGGGGTACCTGAATGTCTAGCTGTGGAACGTTTTGATTTGATTTAAATTTGCCAAAAACTCATCTTCCATAAGGCACATCTTTGCTGATTTTTGCACTCAGTAACAAGCAGTTTAGAATTTTGAACTGAAGGGATTTAAATCCATGTTTAAAACGCTTTTATTTTAAAATAATTCTTAGTTTTATGTTCAGTCAGATGATAAGCTCCCTCTTATGTTTGGTACAGGTTAGGAAGTCTTGTTATATAGCACTTATTTTACAATTGCCGGTACAAAGAGAGTGTGGAAAAATAAAGGCAATTGGCCAGGTGGGAAGGGTAAAAATTTTTATGTACCTTTTCTCTTTTAAAGTTGTGTTAAATACATTTTTGTAATTTCTTAAAGGTAAAATTGATTGCCGTAAATTGATTGCAGCCCCCTGTCATTACTTCACTATTATACTCTGATACTAAATGCCCTATGTTTTGTATAAGGAAATGGGCAAGTTCTGTCATCTGGGAGTTTACATGTTAAGAGACATTGCAAGGGTGAGAACAGACATAAAATGTATATGTAATTATATCACAACATACAGGGCTTAGAAAGGGACTTGATAGCCTTTTATAGGTGTCGGTCCAGGTTTATCTTACCTGGAATACTGCCTGAGACTCTATACCTAATTCTTATTGCATAGCCTGACTTTCTATTAGTCAATGATACATTTGGGTTGGGTTAACCCTCATATTCTTTTAGCAAGGGACCCACCTGCAGAAAAGAGTTATTGGTTTTGTCATTTATAGTTTAGTTCAACAAGACCGGATTTCCTCACTGCCTTTGGCTGAAACTGACTGACTAAATCAGTTTCACTTGTGGGGTAGAGAAATGAGTAATTTGGGAACATAGAGTGTTGTGTGGAGGAGAGCTTAGTTTGCTCCTTTTCATCCTCCCCTTGGGTAAGAAGTCTGCATTGAGAGAGGGAGAAAGATTTGGGACATCATGGGGAAACTGACCTCCTTGGGTGAGCCACATTGGGAATTAAGAGAAAGATGTAAAAATGGACCAGAAGAGGATGTAGGGAAGCCCCAGGGCAGCCAGAGAATTTCTGATCCTAAGCTCAAGTGTCAGCCTCAGTTCTTCCTAGCATCTTGGACATGCTGTCCCTTCTGGCTTATCTCCTGCCAGACAAGGGGCATACTCCTGACTTACTGAGCATCCCGTCTCAGAGGAGCTAGGAGGACAAGAAATTCAGGAATGGACTTTCAAGACAACGTCTCCCCCAAGTCATCTGCATACATTTGTCTACTGAATCTACTTTCTAAGGGTAGGTTAATGTCTAAGAGATAGACATTAAGTTTCTTTTTCTACCAGCCTCTGACCCCTTGCTTTGAGGAGAACAGATGTGTTGTCTATGAAGTGGTGAGTTCTGTTTGGTCCTTCCTCTAAGATTGGTCACAGTCTTGATTTTCTGGGGCTCAAGCCATTTTGCCCCATGTGCTCTGGGATTTCCCCTGGTTGTCCCCCCATATAAGTAGACAACTTGCTGTCTGTGTTCTAAGACCTTCATATTTTTCCCTTTGACTTAAGTCTGTTCTGGAACAATTGTGTGGTGGCTGGGCACTGCAAAATGAGTCAGTTCCTGCAGTTCGGTTACAAGTTCTCAAAAAGTATTTCAGAATGTGGATGTGGTCAGCAGAGTCATTTTCCAGACATCTAAAAGGAAACCCACATCAACTGTAACAATTGAACTAAGAGCCGATGGCTCTACACAACAGAACAGGGCCTGCTTTTCCTCAAAGCCTGTAGGTGCCCTCAAATCTAGCATTCTCTATGGATCGGAAAGGAGAATTCATCTTCATGCTTGTAGATCACATTTTATCTGTTACTGTTGACACAAAAAAATGCGATAGAGGTTTTGGCCTTCATCACCTTTTGAATGTGGGCACAAATTTGACATAAGAAATAATTAGTAAAATGGAATCTATGGGATTAGAGTATACTTAGTACAAAGTGTGAAATGTGGCTTAGGGATAGACGCTTAGGTAATTGAGCTAATGCACGAAGGAGAGGTTAAGATGGTTTTGGTACCAATAGAGTACATCGAAATATGCTTATTTGGTTTACTAATAGTCTGAACCTGTGCAGACTTAGCAGCAATACTGATAAAATATCATTAAATCCTTTTCAAGCTTTAAAAGAAGTTCAAATTTGTCATAACATTTGGAGAATATTTTCACTCCACACAAGTTTTGGAAAATAATCTTTGTGAATTTTTTTATCCTTTTGGGTATCATGAATTGTAAAATTTTGTTGCAGTTCTCAGTTACCAGTCTTGCTCCACTCCGTAAAACTGATGGCATTTTCAATAATAATAAAACAAAATTAAAAAATGAGTAAACGATTTGAACAGACACTTCACCACAGAATATACGCAAATGGCTGATAAGCACAAGAAAAAATCTTCAATGTCATTAGTCATTAGGGAAACACAAGTCAAAACCACAGTGAGGTACTGCTACACACCTATCTGAATGGCTAAAATTTAAGAAGCCAGCCTTGCCAACTGTTGGTGAGGATGTGTAGGATTTAAAACTCTCATGTAAAATGATACAAACATGTCAAACGTACACCTATCATACGATTCAGCTGTTTTCACTCCCAGAGAAAAGAAAGTATGTGCTCACCTGAAGACTCGTACATGAATCTGCATAGTAGTTTTATTAGTAATAGCTAAAAGCTGGAAACAATCCTAATGTCTATCAACAGGTAAATGGATAAACAAATTGTGGTGTATCTGTATGATTGATACTACTCAATAAGAAGAAGGAATGAACTATTGATACCTTCAATAACATGGACGACCCTAACACATGAGAATCGTATGGTATGATTCCATGTATACAAAATTCTGGAAAATGTGAAAGCAGATCAGTGGTTACCTGGGGTAGGGGAGATGTGGGTGGCAAGAAAAAGGGGTTACAAAAAGGCCCGAGAAAACGTTCAGGCCGGTGGATAATTTCTCTGTCTTGTGTTGATGGTTTCATGGGTGTATATATGTCAAAACTTACCGTTTATACAATTTAAATATGTACAGTTTATCATATGTCAGTTATTCCTTAATTCTTAAAAAAACTTAAAATAAGAAATCATTGTTATAATAGATGGAAGGCTTCAAAATGCCCTAATTTAGCAAAATCAGCATTTATTGGGGGGTCGGGGGAACCTGATAGAGTTTTAATGGTTTGAGGACAGAAATACAACCTTCTAGTAGAGATGAGAAACCAAAGTTAAACAGTGAACATAATAAATGGGATCTCTTTAGTCCCTTTTGTTTACAAAGCATTTGAACAAGTGGTTCAGGAAGTATCTTTTCCAGCATGGTGGTTCCAGCTGCCTGCCTGACTTCTAAGCATTAGCACTTAAACAAAGCTACTGTAGCAGTCTACCGTGCAATGTGGCTAAGACACCCGAAGCTGCTGTGTTGAGATTGCAAAGATAAGACATGAAAATCCCCACTTTCAGATTCTATCATTGTTAGAGAAATAAATCTCTCATATTTACACAGTGCATGAAACTTTATGTATTTCCAGCTGTATTGAGGTATAATTGACAAATAAATTGTATATATTCACAGTGTACAATATGATGTTTTGGTATATGTATACATTGTGAAATGATTACCACAATCAAGTTAATTAGCATATGCATCACCTCACAGTTGTCTTTTGTGGTGAGATCGTTTTAAGATTTTCTCTCTTAGCAAATTTCAGGTATATGATATAGAATTATTAAGTCTAAAGTACTTTCATAAACCTCATCCTGTGAAATCCTTTCAATGGTCCTATTACAGGTAGGGTCAGTATTATCCTCGTTTGCTTTGGCAGCAAACGGAGACCCAGAGAAGTCAAGCTACTTGGCCAGGAATACAGAGCCCCCATCTTCTTGCTCAGAAATCACCATTCTAACTACTATACTTTGCTTCTTCCTCAAACTCTTGTCGTTGAGTGTTTGGCTAAGACTCTTCGCTCACCAATTTGTCAGGTAGTTTTTAGAGTCCCTTTTTAAAAATATGAGATGTTCAAGATGATAATTCCCTCTAATCCTCTGTTTCCCCATTTCTAAATGGGTAATAACACAGCCACCAGCTTCCCAAGTTTGTCATAAGGATCAAAGAGTCTTTGACCCTTACACGTGGAAGAGCCATGGAAAGTGGGCAGCTCTGTGTACCCAGTGGGTGTTGATGTTATTGTGTGACTGCCCTCTTTGTTCCTGGGTTACTGATGACACAGTACTGAGTGACTTTCCAAACCCAACAGGGAGACATAGCACTTTAATTCCATTAGTTGCCCTATAGCTTCCTTCAGAGTTGGAAAGTTGCACAATAAGAAATTCTACGTACTGGATTATTTTAAGTTCTTTAAAGGACACTAAACCATCATTAGTTGGGTCCCAGAGACTCACCAAACAGAGCCAAGAGGCAGATGCCATTGAGGTTTACTTAGCTAACAAGATTGACCCATGTCTGGCATCCTCCTTTTCTCCTTGGTTGTGTTGCCTGTACATCTCTCCTCATTCTTCATCACTTTCGTTGGTCTTCTCTCTTCACTAGCCCTCTAACACACTTTAGAAACATTTTTTTTTAAATAACCTATTTGATGTATTGGCAAAATGAGCAATTTTCCTGAGAGTTTTCTGTCTGTCCCCATGGCACTTCCTTTTTTTTTTCCTTTTTTTCTTTTTTCATATATTGATTTCTTTGAAATTAAATTAAAGTTTTTAAAATTTCTGTTGCTTTAAGGGGAACAATTGGTGTTTGGTTACATGAGTAAGTTTTTCAGTGGTGATTTGTGAGATTTGGGTGTACCCATCACCCGAGCAGTATACACTGTACCCAATTTGTAGTTTTTTTTTTTTTTTTTGAGGCAAGTCTCATTCTGTCACCCAGGCTGGAGTGCAGTGGCGCAATCTCGGTTCACTGCAAGCTCCGTCTCCTGGGTTCACGCCATTCTCCTGCCTCAGCCTCCCGAGTAGCTGGGACTACAGGCACCCGCCACCACACCCGGCTAATGTTTTGTATTTTTAGTAGAGACGGGGTTTCACCGTGTTAGCCAGGATGGTCTCGATCTCCTGACCTTGTGATCCGCCTGCCTCGGCCTCCCAAAGTGCTGGGATTACAGGCGTGAGCTACTGTGCCCGGCCCCAGTTTGTAGTATTTTATCCCTCACCCGCCTCCCACCCTTTCCCCGAAGTCCCCAAAATCCATTGTATCATTCTGGCACCTCTAAAACCAGACATGATTTGTTTTCTTGACTGCAGCTTGAGAGTTCCAGTTTCTAACTCTAATGGATTTTAATCTTAGAAAATCAGGGGATATAATCATATGGGAGTGCAAAGAGTGTAAAATTTTGCTAAGGATGACAGTCAAAGGGAGCCCTATTTTTTTGTTTGGTTTTTCATCAAATCCTTTAATTTATTCCATCCCTAATTCCGTGGTCCTCCATGGCTTTCACAGGGGCAGCTGTGAAGAAAAGTAGTCATGTATCTGATGACTCTCTCCCGTCGGTATCAGGGTTGCATTTACTATTACTGATTCCAGTAATAGGATGAATTTGATCTCTCAGCATGAAAAGAATGACCATATTAGGGATTTGTTTGTTCTTCAGAATACAGAAAGTTTGATAACCAGAGTAGGACTTACTGGAGAGAGAATGTCAGAATGAATAGAGACAGTCTGGGAGAAATTTCAACGGGCTCAGTGCTGTTACCTACCAGCTAGAAATGGGAAGCAAGAGGATAAATGTGAGGTTGGGGGCGCTGAGTCAGGAAGAAGATCAGGCAATTCTGGAGCTAGGTAAATTGGGATCATTCCTGGCTTGTCACATCTCCATGGGACGTTTAGACTATCCACGGGCTGGATACCTTAGGAAAGTTTCTTCTGGCTCTCGGGCTCACTACTCTTTCAGCATTGCCAATTTACATCTAGTGTGTTCTTGTTAGAAGCTGAAGGCTCCTCTTCATGTACTTGTTAGAAGCTGAAGGCTCTTCATTTTTGAGCTCCTTATGCCCTGTCATTTTGTCTGTATGTGAGGGTTTTGCTATTCCTTTTTGAGTGAAAACTACTCCCATAGCACATTGCCATTCACACTCCACTGGGTCTCCCCTACACACACACGCACACACACACACACACACACACCCCATTCTCTTGTCCTCCCTGAGCCAGTCCTTTCAAGGTTATATCATCCTTTAGTGCCAAGCACCTCCCCTGACCTCTTTCTTCACTCATAGAAAGAGGAACCAGATTTCCCCTGTGTGACTTACCATCAATACAAACAGCAGTTTTGTTTCTGTTATTTCCCCTTTCAACCTAGTGATAAAGTTTGCTGCTGCTGCTCTCCCCACCCCGCACAGGAAGAAAGACTTCCTTCCTTCATCTCTTGACTTTGCCCAGGCCTATGAATAATCTTCGCTTTGTCATGGACTCCGGATGCTCACCTTTTCTAACATTTTTTTAAAACCCCCAAGAGTTACTCCTCGGCCTCCTTCCCTTCCCCACCTTCTGGTTTTCTCTACCTGGTAAACTTCCTATATTCTACCCAGTTAATAGTGGGCACCCATGAAGTTCATGCCTCATTGATGAGTATCTGGGCGTTGGGCTTCCCTGTGTCCATTTTCTCTTCTGGTATATTGACTGACGTCTCTCTCCCTGGCTCTTTCACACTTGCAGTGGTGCTCCCTCTTCAATATCCTGCTTCCTTTTTACATTCCAGACTGTCATGTTGTAGACCATCTCCAATTATAAGCTGAGTGTTTGATATTTTGCCATTTTCCTCTTTGTTAGTGTTTTGAATCCTAATTTTGAATCTGATTTTTAATTATATTGATGGTGTTTCTCTAAATACTTATATTTTGCGCTATAGAACTGTCCATACAGTGTCAAAAAACCTTCCGCTGTCAGCACAAATACAGTCCAGCATCAACCAATAAGGAGAGAAGAAGGGGTAGAAGGATGCTACTGTGATATTATCAAGGCTTTGCATGGTCCTTGGGGTGTACTGAGTTATTTCCACCAAAACAGTTGAGGTTTCCTTACTACCTGTTGAAGAACTGATCACACGTCCACTATGTGGCAGCCACTCTGGGAGCACATACTTGACTTGTAGGTTAGGTCTTTATACTGTAGTCTTTCTTCATTATCTGGAAGTTTGAAAATATATATTTCCCCTCTTTCCCTTCGTTTAACACATTTTAGAACATTCTTTCTTTAAAAACCTTAATTAGCATTCCTATTTTCTCTTTGTTACACAAGTAGAATCCATGTTTTCATCCTGTTCCTCTTGGCTGAAGTTGTGTGTGTGTGTGTGTGTGTGTGTGTGTTGTAGCTGATACGTCAACAGATGGCATCTGTGGGAAATACATTTAGCCCTTCATCATTTAAAAATCATTTTTATTAGTCCTTCCAAATCTTCACACTTCTCCTGTTAACTATCTTCCCTTCTCTTCCATTGTGGTGTGAGCTATTTATATAAGCCACCTAATGTTAAAAGTCCACATACTGTCATAGAACTCATAATAATTGGTACCTAATGCGGTTAAGCTTCTGATAACCGTCATAAGCAAAAGAAACTGTATATATGGATGTTCTCTTTCTGGTCTTCCCTCATTACTTGTTCATTTGTCTTAGTTTTATCATTTTCCTGGAGTAGATTTTATTTCCCTGAGGACCCTTCTGTGCTACAAACCTGTGATTGTACACAAACACACTCTAAGACAGTGCTTTCACTAGTCCATACTTCTGTTAAAAGGAACATACACTCCTTTACAAATAGCATGATCTTATAAGCACCCACAAATCTTACAGAAAGCTACCATAAAACTAAGAGAAAAAGCAAGAAATGTTTAAAGGATGAAGAAATACAAGAGTTTCCCTGAGTAGAGATAGTCTCCCACTATGTGTGTGTGTGTGTGTGTGTTGTTGTTGTTGTTATTTTTTGAAATGTATCAGTATAGGTGCCAGGCATTTTACTGTCTATTCACTCACATTTCTTTATTTGACAAATATTTACTAAAAGGTGACTGTGATCCAGTGTACTATGCTGATACCTGGGGAATCTCAAAATTATAGGACTTGATTCTTACTCTCAAAGAGCACATATTCTCACAGGGAGACACATTTCTAAACAAATTGAAGAGCAATGTGTCTTGTGTTTCTGGCCGAGAGCACAGACTCAGTGATCTGGGAGCCAGCCGCCAGTAGTATGCAGCTAACTTTCCAGAGGAATTCAGGAAGGTCCCTTAAAGGCATCCTATAAGAGAGCTGGGCCTTGCAGAGAGGGAAGTGCTTGTCAGGCAGTGTACAAGAGCCAAATTTTGCTCCTCCATCAGTCCATCTGAGGAGAGGGAAACTTGATGGGAAGATTCAAGGAAGACCACACAAAGAATTTTGTACCATAAGAACATTGTATGACAGAAGAAGTTCTGGACGGTGCCAAAAGCAGAGGCTTGGTAGAGATCTGATTATAAATGAAGGTTGCAATGTTAGACATGTGTGATGTTGATGCCTTTAGAAGATAGCACAAGGCTTAATAATGAGACCAAATACACAGAAAGACCTCAGTAATAGTATAGAATAGTAATGGGTTAATCGTCACTAAATAAGTCTCTAAGTCATGAATTCTTGAGATAACTGACTGGTTTTTTCTACTGTTTATAAGCTCAGAGAAGTTACTTTATTTTGACATCCTTTTTTTGTTTTTACTTATCATTGATGGAATGCAAATTATTTTACTTTTTCTTTTATTTAAAAACGACAAGAATTCCTCACCATCATTGCACACTGCCGACATTGTGTGTAGAGAATGCCTTAGGGATTTCTCCCAGAGTGTGGGGAGAGGGACAGAGAGAGATATATATGTACATGGATTTAGGGCAATTAATTTCTGAAACTTGTCCATAAAAAGACTGGTTGTTACTTAGGTTAAAACTATCCTTTTCCTCTGAGTGTTTGCAGTGAGTAAAATGCTTCATGTTTTCTTCTATTGATTGTTTAAAAAAATGTTGTTTTTCTTTGAGAAGGATTAAAGGCATACACCTAATTGTTAAATATTAGTTTTTAAAAAACTAGTCTGAGTCTGTCTTTATGGGCTCTGAGTGGTTTCACCTTTAGAAGCTTGTTTTAGGATCTTGTGCCAACCCAGTGCCTTCTCAGGCCTGTTCAGACTAGAATTATCTGGCAGGCGCAATGTCTTTTAAAAAAAATGTCTTCAGCAGGAACGTCCCAGAAAATGTTCACCTCAATCTTCAAGTTGGCTTGTGGAGCAATTTACTAAATAGAGAGATGTGAGAATCAAGTGACCATCAGCTGGTATAAATGTTTTTGGTCAATGTAGTCACAGGATCTCAGGTATGCAAGAGCTGGACGGGTTTCAACCACGTGCCCGGTTATGGTGATACCCTGGCTCAGTTGCTCTAACATAACATAACACAGAAGGAATCCAAGTTCATAAGAACACACTTTAATTAGACACCTGTATTTAAAAGGCTGATTTCTCCTCTAGCATAATTTCACCCTGTGGCGCACTGTGTATACATGGGTGCTTTTCTTCCCTGGCCTACAGTTAGAGTTAATTGGACTTTTTGTTCTTAACTGTGTGGGAGGCAGCTTTTTTAAAAAAAAACAGCTTTATTGAAGTATAATTGATAAAGAACTGCACATATTTCACTTGGATAATTTCATGAGTTTGGATATATGCAAACACCTGTGATACCATCACCATAATCAAGGTAATGGATGTATTCAACACCTCTCAAAGTTTCATTTATCCCTTTGGTTTCATGTCTATGTTTGTGTATATGTTAAGAATCACTTAACATGAGATATACACTGTGGGTGGCAGTTTTTGTTCACTTCTAAAGTAAACTCTGACTTTGTTAGAATAGTGGACTGGCTTATGCTCTGTCAAATCCCTAAATATGATTATGATAGAATTTGACTCTATTCCTGTTTAGTTACAGAAAGCTACTGGTGCATGAACAAAAATATGTGAAATACGATGGATGGGGATTGGGGGGACATGTGGGGCCAGACTTTGTGAGATTATAGAAAATCTTGGAACTGGAAAGCATCTGGAAGTTCTTTTCCTCAAAGAAGCATAGATTATTTCACATTTGTGTTAAAAACAGTGAGTTAGACAATTTTGACTTGGTAAAGTTAGCATTCTGGCAATGCTGTGAAATTGTTCATCTCTCTTCATTTACTTCCACATATAGTCCCCTGGGTCAAAATTTCTTTCTAAAAATGATAATTTCTAAACTTAGAGATGCTTTTTGGGGGCAAAATAGAATTGTCCAGGTAACCACTTTAAAAGACAGAGTAATTCTACTCTTCCTTCAGTAGAATGACGCACGAAGCAGCATTTCTTTCATTTCCAGTAGAACTTTGATGCGAATGCGATTTTTATCTTTCTCAGTGTAGCTTTAAACATCAATGGGTTTCTTTACTTCTTGGTTTGGGGTATAGGTTGCTCCTGTTCTAACGGTGTGGAGTGTAAGCTCTTCAAATTCTAGGTTAACATTTCAAGAAATGGTCTTTATTCGAGTTCAAAGCAGGCCTTCCAACAGCAGGTGGCAGGCTTAACTTTTAATAGTCTTTCCCTCCCTTTAAACTCTTTCTCATACCTCAAATAAATGGTCTTTAGCCAGAATGTATGGGAGTTTTTGTTTATTATTGTTTTTGATTTGTTTGTTTGCAGTGTGACTAGGACTTGAGCAGAAGTACCTTGGTTACAGTCCTACCACCCACCCTTGGGGCTTACTTGTCATCTTAATTGTTAGATAACAGAATTATATAACTCAGCATTTCTAGTTGGAACCTACTTCTTTTCTTTCCTTTTATTTGTAAGCTGAAAATGTATTATTAGTTAATATTCTATGGTGTTGTATATTCTATATATTCTATTCTTTGTGTTTTTAATAAACTTAAAAACTGTATAGCACTGGTTAGTGGTTGACACTAATTTACAGAATAACCTTTAATAAAATTTTATTTACAGATTTTCCTGTTTGTATTACCTAGATTAAATTAAAAACAAGGGATAAAAGACCACCTTAACTTTAGTACTAAGATTTGGAGAATAGATACCTTTGAGAATTAAAAATTTACCTTTTCTCATCTAAATGTACATTTCTCATCTAGATAATCTTTTGTATTTTGGCATTGAAACTGACCACACTAAACCCTTGCCTCACTTTAATTGTTAGCCTTATTCATAAAAGTAGAGTTATGAACAGTTAGTTTTAGTGGTTTATGAAATGTAAGTTTGTGTGTTCTATAAATGCTTTATTTTACATTGAGGATAAGACTTAGCCAAACCTATATAAACAGTCTTTTCCCCCACTGGTTTGTAGGCAGTGCCAAAATATACTTCATAGATGGGATTGGCCTTAACTTATTTAAAGAGAAAAAAAAGCAAGCAGTCAAAAAAACCCCTGCTTCACCTTGTAAATTCCACCCTTATCCTCCCGCCAAGAGCTAACCACACTGGTGAAGCACTATTATTATAACTTGGCAAGTGAGTTGCCTCTTAAAATTAGACATCTGTGATTAAATAGTTAAATCATTCCCTAGATATGTATATATTTAGAGCTCCCAGAAAGCTGGTTATCTTTTCTTATAGCTAACACATTTTTAAAAAGCTACTTTTCTCTTGGTGATAAATATGTGTGTGTCATACTGTGGTATAGCTGCATGTCCAATCAAATGGTCCTAGTTTCCAATTGACAGTAGCTTTATTAAATCTTTTCTAAGTGATAGCTGAAGCATTTTAAATTCAAGCAAAGTAGGATTCTAAGACGCGTACTTGGAGCAAAGTTGCATAGTCATTTACATTCTAGAATAATCCTAAAAGTAGGAAACAATAATTGGCCATGTGGTCATGTGCTAATAAAAGAACACCTTGTCCAAGATACCAGGCTTTTTCCTGTTTCAGTGCTTTTTGTTCTGACTCTTGCCTCTCCCTGTGGTGTCCTTTCCCACCCCAGGTATGTACATGATTCTTCTCCTCCTACTTCAGGAATCCACTCAAATGCCAGGCCCTCAGTAAGGCTTTCCCTAGCCACCCTATTGAAAACAGCATACCTCTTAACTGTTTCATTACTCTATGAAATGATCGTCCATATCTATGGAGGTTTTTTTCAGTCTTTTTCTACCCTTTCCTTAAATCTAAGACTTAAACTTCCGTGAGTGCAGGGATTTTATTCAGTGTTGCATTCCCAGTGCCTGGAATAAAGAAGTATTTCAGTAAGGTACTGAAAGGTACTTACTGAAGGTACTCAGTAAGTATTTCTGGGGTGGATAAATGAATAGTAAAGAGAACACCAATCCTGTGACTTATTCTGTTACCTGCATTGTATCTGGGAGGAAAGCTTGAAACTGACATACTAGTGGGCACCTGCTTTGAATATCTGTTATAATATGCATTTTTCTGTAATTTTCTTTGGTGTTTGAGATATTTAGTAAACATAACTGTATTATCCTCAGTTCGTAGCAGGAAAGAATTTTTTAACTGCAATTTACTTTGCATATGTGCGTCATTGCTAGATTACCCAAGTTAAAGTGACAGGAAGCAACAAAAATGCTCCAAGCCATAATAAAATGGTAGATTGGTTTTTTGTTTGCTTGTTAGTTTCTCTCTTGTGTATATTTCCATTTTACTGCAAAACATACCAAATAATTGATTGTAGATTTTGCCACAAGGAATCATGTATGCTGTAGAAGTGAAGAGATATTCCACTTTTTTGTTTGCTGCTGGATCTCCAGCACCTAAGAAAATATGTGGCACTTTATTTAATGTCAGTCAGTCAGTATCTGTTGGATAAGTAAATAAATCTAGAGGTTGTTTAAAATTGCATACATGAGATTATTGTCAAAATGTCAATTCATGATCGAAAGAAAATGTGCATTTGAAATCTGATATCTTCTCTTTTCTTCCACAGAGCCCCTCCCCAGAAGGCAAAGGATCACCCAGCTGCTGGAAGGTATAGGTACCCTCAATGGCTCAGTAGCCAGTGTAGATCCTGTCTTTCGTAATCAGCAGCTACATCTGGCTACTGGGTCTCTGATGGCATCTTCTAGCTTCAGTTTCAGTGTCCTGAGAGAGATTATTGATCTCTTAATAATCTCTTTAATGATGAAAACAGTTCTTAATAATGAAAACTTTACCTTGAATCATACACACACACAGACACACTCTCACACACACACACACACAAAGAGAAAGAGAGAGACAGAGACAGAGAGGAGAGAGAGTCAAGTTCTAGGGTGTTAAGTCCAACATTATCAGCTGGGGCTTGGGAACCCTCAAGGTTTTATGAATGATGACATCTATTGGCTTTCAGTACTACAAGGGGGAGGAATCTGGATATTTATCCATGTTTTACCTCTTACCTCTTTTCGTTTTACCTCTTTTTTTCTCTTTCCTCCCTATGAAAGGTATCATTTGGATAGATCAATCTATTCATCTATCTACTCACCTACATACCCCTACCCATCCATCCATCCATCTATCCATCTATCCATCCTCCCATCCATCCATCCATCCACCCACCTACTCGCATACCTATCCAACCTTCCTTCCATCCAGCTTTTTCATCTCTTGACTTTTAGATGGCATTTTCAACATGATGTGGTGATTAAATAATGAAACTTGATGATATGATGGTTTAAGGAAATTTTATTGGTAGTAGGTAAGTGCCAGCATTTCTGACTGTTGGTTGTCTTTTCCTTGTGATAGAAAAGACAAATGCCAATTTTGAAATCTTGAATGCAGTAGGCAATTGTGTTGAAATAGTATGTGAGAATTCCTTGCAAGCTGAACATCCAGGTCTGGGGCATGAACCTGGCATACAATGTAGATTTCTGTGTTCGTTAGGCAACAGCTACATTGTCTGCTGGGTTTCAGGCTACCTGGAAACATATTCTCCATTGGCTGTCTCACCGATGCTTCACCTACTCCTATAATGTTTCTGAATAACTGTTTTCCAGGAGGTATAAACCAGTGGAGTTTATCATTGAATAGAGTGCAGAGAAAGCACCGCAAGAAAGCTGATCACCTCAGCAATGAACGATTTCAATATGATTTCACCCCAGTGGTCTCACACACCAGCCTAGTAAACCAGAGATAAGGTGTAATGTCGTCCTTCCTTCTCCCTGCCTCGACTGTCAAAGATTGACCGCTTACATGTTGTTCACTTTTTGGCTTATTTCTGTTCATAATTATTATCAGAAGGCATAGCACCCACGAGCCTAATCATGCTGCCTTACAACCTTATTCCTCTTCATTTTGTCTTCTCACTTACCTGCAGAAACCCAGTTTATTTTTGTTCTGCCCTTACCACACAGCCTTGTAACTGTTATGAATGACCCTCAGTCTCACTGGAATCTGAATCACTCAGGAATTTAGGCAAACTGGATGTTTTAACCACTGTTCAGCTCTCTTATGGAATGACAGAGAACTTGTAAAGATAAAACACCAGTTTGCAGGAAGAAAGGAAGAGAATGGAACTTGCTTCTGGAAAATATGAGTTTTACAATGTGTTTTGTCTGTCTGCTCTCTTAAACTTAATCCTATAAACATTTTTTAAGAACTAGCCATTAAGACTGTTAAGTTCTCAATTATAAAGGAATAAAATGTTTTAAGGAGGATTTATTTGCCCTTGCTTATATGAACTGCATATTTTTAGTAGGAAATCATGTAATTTAAATTAGTATTGAATGTAGAAAATGGACATATAAAGAATACAAGGATGAATGTCTACATATAATAATGGATGGTAGTGATATAATGCATTTTTGTCATCCCATGCTGAATTCAGTAAAAATAAAGCTAATGACTTGGAGCTTTTAAAATATTGTACTGTTCTCTGTGTGTGTCTTTTGGCTTCCTACTCACCAATCAGTTCTATTATCTATTCTGTACCTGAGCCACTGGCTTTTGTGGCCCAGGAAGAGAAAGTCATTCCACTCAAGATGTTTGACAGGCTTTGAAGAGTAATAAGTGGCTCTGTGCAACACGATTATGTTTAATAAATCATAATTACCAATGGAACAGTTTCTCTTCTCCCATGCCCACTCATACTTTTTTTTTTTTTTTTTTTAAGAGATGGGTTCTCATTCTGTCATTCAGGCTGGAGTGCACTCGTACAGAACTCCTGGGCTCAAGTGATCATCCCGTCTCAGCCTCCAAAAGTGCTGGGATTACAGGCTTGAACCACCATGCCCAGCCCTCCAGTCCTATACTTCTGATATTCTTTGAGTCCCTTTGTCTATCATTAAATGAGAAGGTGTTGACAGTGGTGCCAGGTGTGAAGAACTCCCTAATTCCATTGATAAGTTTACATTTACCTCTCAGGTACAAGTATTGGGTTGATCCTCAAAGCAAGATTGAATACTGTGATAATAAGAAAAATACATATTTGTTCTTCACCCTCAGTTCCTGGAAGAGAATGCCTAAAACTCTTGTAATTTTCTAACTAATAGAGTTGATATCATCTTTTGTTAAAATATTTGGTCTTCATCCCCTGTTCCTGACACAAGAGCTTCTAAGATCCTTGGACTCTTGGGAGTGATGAGTGTCTTTTTGTGTGCTAACAAGATAATGAGATGACTTGGTTTAGTGGGGAGTAGAGGTGGTGGCAAGGTAGCTTCAGGATGAAGGCTGGTTGTCAGAAAGACCAAGGTATGATTAGAGGTTTGGAACTGTCAACATTCAACCCCACCCCTGACCTCTGATAACTGAATGGATCACTGTCATAGTCCATTCATGCTGGTATAACAAAGTACCTGAGACTGGGTAATTTATAAACAACAGTAGTTTGTTTTCTTACAGTTCTAGAGGCTGGGAAGTCCAAGGCCAAGGCTTTGGCACTCAGTGTTGGGTGAGGGCCTTCTTACTGCTTCGTCACATGACAAACGGGCAAAAAGAAGATGAATGCTGTGTCTTCACATAGGAGAAGAGAGAGGACCCACTCCGTCAAGCCCCTTTTTAAGAGCCCTCATCCCATCAGTGAGGCCTCTTCCCTTGTAGCCTAATCACCTCTTAAAGCCTGTACCTCTTAATACTATCACACTGATGACTAAGGTTCAACGTATGAATTTTAGAGGACACATTCAGACCATAGTGTCTGGCTCCTGGCCCCCCAAATTTATGTTCTTACGTATGAAATATATTCATTCCATCTCAGTAGCCCCAAAGATCTTAACTTGTTCCAGCATCAACTCAAAAGTCTAGAATCTCATCTAAATCAGATATGAGTGAGACTCAAGGTAAGGTTTATTCTGAGACAAATTGCTTCTGTGCTGTGAACCTATGAGGTCAAACAAGTTATATACTTCCAAGATACAACAGTGGAACAACCATAAGATAGACATTTCCATTCCAAAACAAAGCAATAGGAAATAAGGAAGGAATAACAGGTCCTAAGTAAGTGCTAAAACCAACAAGGTAAACAACATTAAATCTTAAGGCTTGAGAATTATCTAGACACACTAGAGTGGAGGTTAAGCCCCCAAAACCATAGGGGGCCTCACTCCCATGGTTTTGTTGGGCATATCCCACACAGTACCTTGCAAGTTGCAGTTGGTTGTTTGCAGCTCTCCCAGGCTAGGATCACACTCCAGTGGCTCTGCAGTTCTGGAGTCTCAGAGGCAGTCCCAATCTTATGGCTACACTGGGCATTGCCCCACTGGGGACTCTGGTGGCACTATCCCTGTCTCAGTTCTCTGTATTGGTCCTGAGGCTCTCCAAGTCATCCATTGAAACCTACGTGGAATTAGTCATGCCTCCACAGCTCTTGCACTCTGTGTGTCTCTGGAGAGTTATAATGTGGACACTGGGGGTACTAGCCACACCTAGGCATACTTGCACCACGGCTGAGGTGGGTGAGGAATGCTACACTGAAGTAAATGGAGCAGAGATGAGGTATCACTGGGCAGTGAACCCTGAGGTTCTTTGGTTACCCTAAGCCCCTAGTTTTAGTTATGTGCCCCAGGCCTTGGCACTCTGGGCTCGTCATGAGAAAGGCAGCACCAATAGTCTCTGATATGCCTTCTGGGTGTTTTTATGTTTTGTTTTTGAGACAAAGTCTCACTCTGTCACCCAGGCTGGAGGGCAGTGGGATGATCTCAGCTCACTGCAACCTCCACCTCCCAGGTTCAAGTGGTTCTCCCACCTCACCCTCCCCAGCAGCTGGGATTACAGGCGTGCACCACCACAGCCAGCTAATTTTTGTATTTTTAGTAGAGATGGGGTTTCACCGTGGTCAGGGTCACTTTTCATTGTCTTAAACGGTATATGACTTTCTTCTATCCATACTAATTTCCTTGCAAATGATCACTTCACACCCCTGGTGTTTTCTTCTGAATGCTTTTGCACTTGGCCAGGCTGAGAATTTTCCAAATCTTTAAATTCTGCTTCCCCTTTGATTTTATTATTTATTGTTATTTGAGACAGGGTCTTGCTCTGTTGTCCAGGCTGGAGTGCAGTGGTGTGATTTCAGCTCTCTGCAGCCTTGACCACCCAAGCTTAAGTGATCCTCCCACCTCAGCTTCCCGAGTAGCTGGGACTACAGACATGTGCCACCACACCTGGCTAATTTGTTTGTATTTTTGGTAGAGACAGGGTTTCACCATGTTACCCAGGCTGGTCTCGAACTCCTGAACTCAATGGATCCACCCACCTGGCCTCACAAAATGCTGGGATTACAGGCATGAGCCACCATGCCTGGCCACTCCTCTCATTTTAAATTCCATCTTTACTATATTTCTCTCTTCTTGCATTTTACTATAAGCAGTTAAGCCATGCAGTACCCTGAACACCTTGCTCAAAGATTTCTTCTGCCAAATCCTAGTTCATCACTCTGCCTTCCGTAAAGTTATGCCTTCTGTAAAGTTGTACCATAAAATTTCTTCTGTAAAATTCTGCCTTCTGTAAAGTTCTAGGAGGTGGGCAAAATTCTGTCACGTTCTTTGCCATTTTGCAATAAGGATGACTTTTCCTCTGGTTTCCAATAAGACACTCCTCATTTCTATATAATACTTCATCAGGATGGCCTTTACTATCTTTATATCTGCCAGCATTCTGATCATGATAACCTAGGTACTCTCAAAAAAAGCCTGTCTCTACAGCTTTCCTCTTCTGAGCCCCCACCAGAATCATCCTTAATGCTCTGTTCATGGCAATGTATGCTTTTTCTAGCCTGCACCTTCAAAATCTTCCAGCCTCTACCCACTACCCAGTTCCAAAGCTGTGTCAACATTTTTAGATATTTGTTATAGCAACACCCCAACTTTCTAGTACCAGTTTCTGTTTTAGTTCATTTGTCCTGCTATATCAAAGTGCCTGAGACTGGGTCATTTATAAAGAACAGAAATTTATTTTTCTCACAGTTCTTGAGGTTGGGAAGTCCAAGATCAAGACACCAACATTTGGTGTCTGGTGAGGACCTTCTTGCTGTGTCCTAACATGATGGAAGGTGGAAGGGCAAAAGAGATGAACTATCCTTACATGGCAGAAGAGCAGAAGAGAAGACCCCACTCCCTCAAGTGCTTTTATAAGAGCCCTAATCCCATCCATGAGGACTCTGCCATTATGACTTAATCACTGCCTAAAAGCCCCACCTCTTAATATTACATTGGTGATTAAGTTTCAGCATACAAATTTGGGGAGATGCAATCAGACCACAGCAATCACCAATGGCCAATAATGTAATCAATTGTGTATGTAATAAAACTTCCATATAACCCCCAGAATTACGAGGTTCTGATAGCTTCTGGGTTGGTGAACACATGGAGATATTAAGGGGATGGCATGCCAGGAGGCTGCATGGAAGCCCCTCATCCTTTCCCGCATACTTTGCCCTGTGTATCTTTTCCATTTGGCTGTTCCTGACTTGTACCCTTTATAATAAACCATTAATATTGAGTAAATTTTTTTTTCTGAGTTCTGTGCCCTGTTCTTGCAAATTATCTAACACAAGACGGGAGTAGTGGGAACACCTGATTAATAACCAGTCAGAAATACAAGTGGTTCAGAACTTGGAATTGACATTTGAAGTGGGGACAGTCTTATGAGTCCTTAACTTGTGCCATCTGACACTGATTCCTGTTAGATGGTGCCAGAATTAAATTGTAGGGCACTCAGCTGGTGTCAGAGAATTGGTTGGTGTGGGGGAAGAAACCTGCACATTTGATGTCAAAGTGTTAAGCATGAAAACAAGATGGAAAGGTGCAAATGACCAGGGACTTGTTTTCTCACTTTTTCTCAACTGTTTTTTCTCTCATTCTGTAAGACCCATGAAGCAATGGACATTGGTTTGTTGGCTCTTGCTAGAAGAGGCACAACAACCTGACTATATTCTTTTAAAAAAACTTTTCATTTTGAAATAATTTCCAACTTCAACATAGTTGCAAAAATAATACAAAGGCAGCACTGGTGGGAGTTTAAAATGGTACAGCTGCTTTGGAAAAGTTTGGCAGTTCCTCAAATACTTAAATAGCATTACCAGATGATTAGGAAATTTCACGTCTATGTGTATACCGAAAAGAATTGAAAACAGGTACTCAAAGACATGTGCATGCATGTTCATAGTAGCACTATTCTTAATCACAATAACTGTAAGGCGGAAATGTCCATCAACTGATGAATGATAAAATGTGTTATGTCCACACAATGAACTATTACACAGTCTTAAGAGGAATGAAGTACTGATTCATGCTACAACATGGGTGAACCTCAAAAATATTATGCTAAGTGAATGAAGCCAGATACAAAAAGCCACATATTATGTATTTCCATTTATATGAAATATCCAGAATAGGCAATTCCATAGAGACAGTAGATAAGTAGTTGCTAGGCTTGGAGGTGGGAAAGAGTGGGGAATGAGTGCTAACAGATACAACATTTCTCTTTGGGGTGATGAAAACGTTATGAAATTAATGTTCTGGTGATGCTTGCAAAACTTTGTGAATATACTAAAAATCACTGAGTTGTACACTTTAAATGGGTGAATTTCAAAATATGTGAATTATATCTAATAATAATAAAATTGAGAGTATCCACACACTCTTCAATTCCCCAGATGACAATATCTTATGTATCTACAATTATCAAAATAAAAACATCAACATCAATATAGTAGTATAACCTACACACTGTGTTCAGATTTCACCACTTGTCTCTCTGTTGTTCTGTTTCTTGTTCAGGATCCAATCTAAGATCCCACGTCGAGTTGTTATATCTCTAGTCTCCTTTAACCTGAAACAGTTTATCAGCCTTCCTTCATCTTTCCAATAACTTTGGCACTTTGGAAGAGTGCAGGCCAGTTATTTCGTAGAGTGTTCCTCAATTTGGGTTTCTGGTAATTCCTTCTGCTTAAAGTCAAGTTATACATGGTTTGGCAAGAATAACACGTAAGTACTGTTGTGTCCTTAGGGCATCATATTAGGATACACATTACATCGATTTGTCCTGCTACTGGTGATGCTAAATTCAGTGATCAGTTTCTTTGGTGTGTCATCATGGCTATTTGTAGTTTTCTTTCTTGTTTATAAAACAATTTCATTTTATCACCATTCTGTACTCCCATTTTCCCTCACTCCATGCACATAGTCAAATATATTTAATGTGTATCATGTAGTTTCTATGCGTTCTTGAAAAATGTACCTTGTTTTGGTGTTCAAGTATTTTTAGTTTACATGAGTGACATTGTGTTATATCTCATTCAGTTTCTTACTTTTAAAATTCAGCACATTAATTTTGTATCCTGAGACTTTGCTGAAGTTGCTTATCAGCTTAAGGAGATTTTGGGCTGAGACAATGAGGTTTTCTAAATATACAATCATGTCATCTGCAAAGAGGGACAATTTGACTTCTTTTCCTAACTGAATACCCTTGATTTCTTTCTCTTGCCTGATTGCCCTAGCCAGAACTTCCAACACTATGTTGAATAGGAGTGGTGAGAGAGGGCATCCCTGTCTTGTGCCAGTTTTCAAAGGGAATTTTTCCAGTTTTTGCCCATTCAGTATGATATTGGCTGTGGGTTTGTCATAAATAGCTCTTATGATTTTGAGGTACGTTCCATCAATACCGAATTTATTGAGCGTTTTTAGCATGAAGGGCTGTTGAATTTTGTCAAAAGCCTTTTCTGCATCTATTGAGATAATCATGTGGTTCTTGTCTTTGGTTCTGTTTATATGCTGGATGATGTTTATTGATTTGCGAATGTTGAACCAGCCTTGCATCCCAGGGATGAAGCCCACTTGATCATGGTGGATAAGCTTTTTGATGTGCTGCTGAATCCGGTTTGCCAGTATTTTATTGAGGTTTTTGCATCGATGTTCATCAGGGATATTGGTCTAAAATTCTCTTTTTTTGTTGTGTCTCTGCCAGGCTTTGGTATCAGGATGATGTTGGCCTCATAAAATGAGTTAGGGAGGATTCCCTCTTTTTCTATTGATTGGAATAGTTTCAGAATGAATGGTACCAGCTCCTCCTTGTACCTCTGGTAGAATTCAGCTGTGAATCCATCTGGTCCTGGACTTTTTTTGGCCATCAATGACAGACTGGATTAAGAAAATGTGGCACATATACACCATGGAATACTATGCAGCCATAAAAAAGGATGAGTTTGTGTCCTTTGTAGGGACATGGATGCAGCTGGAAACCATCATTTGCAGCAAACTATCACAAGAACAGAAAACCAAACACCGCATGTTCTCACTCATAGGTGGGAACTGAACAATGAGATCACTTGGACTCAGGAAGGGGAACATCACACACCGGGGCCTATCATGAGGAGGGGGGAGGGGGGAGGGATTGCATTGGGAGTTATACCTGATGTAAATGATGAGTTGATGGGTGCTGACGAGTTGATGGGTGCAGCACACCAACATGGCACAAGTATACATATGTAACAAACCTGCACGTTATGCACATGTACCCTAGAACTTAAAGTATAATAATAAATAATAAATAAATAAATAAATAAATAAATAAATAAACAAATAAAATAAAATAAAATTCAGCACTGTTTTTAAGGTCCATTCTTGTTTCTAATCTGTTATTTCTAATTCTGCATGATACTCCTTGGAGTGCAACTACCACATTTCACCTATGCCATTTCCAGTGATAGACCTCACATGGGAACCAATTCCTGGTCACCACAAATAACATTGTACTGAATATTCTAATAATACATGTCTCCTTATGGGTCTCTGTAGGAAATTATTTGGAATGTATAATGAGGAATGGAGTTGTTGGGTCATAGGACACACACATACACACACACACACACACACACACACACACACACAGAATGGCCTGATCAGTCCATGTTCCCAATGTTAGTGAATGAGGTTTCCTAGGTACATCCCTGCCCATAACTGATATGATGAAGCTGTTTCTGCCAGTCTAAAAGATGTGATATCTTACTGTTTTAATTTGCATTTCTCTGGTCGTTAATGATTATGAACATCTTTTTGTATGCATTTGAGCTTTGGAGGTTTTCTGTAACTTTCCTGTTGATATATTTTTTCCATTTTTAACTTTTAAAACTGTGAAGCATAGCATGCATATGGAGAAATGCATGTAAAATAAACAACTCACTAAATAGAGTTGTGTAATTGCCACACAAATCAACAAATGGAATATTGCAAGTATCTCAGAAACTCAACTCCTATGTGTCCTCCCAGTCAGTATCCTTCCCTGCTCCCCAAAAGTAACTACCACTCTGAATTCTAAAATTATAGCTTAGTATTGCTTGTTAATGAAGTTTTCAACTCTGTTGTTCATTTTTATGTTCAGGTAGATTACTCTTTGACTTGTAGGAATTCTTCATATATTCCGGATGTAAGCCTTTTGTTATTTTATTGCAAATATCTTTTACTCTATGATTTCTCTTTCACTTTCTCAATGGTTTCAATGACCAAAAACTCTTAATTTTAATGTAATCTAATCAATCAATCTTTTCTTTAATAAGTGTTATTTTTTGTATGTCCTGTTAAAATATTTCTCTATTCCAAAAGTTTTATTGTTTTGCCTTTCACATTTAAATACACAATTCTCCTGGAGCTGAATTTTATAAATTGGGTGTCTTAGACGTCAAATTTTGCTTTTTACTATAGGGATTTACAAGTTATTCAACTTCATTTGTTGAAAAAGTTCCCCACTGCTCTGTACAACCTTTACAAATAAATCAAATGCCTATAGATGTCTGTGTCTGCTTCTGGGATATGTATTCTATTGGTCCATTTGAATATTCTTGTACCAATAATACTTTGTCTTTATTACCATAGCTGTATAAATTAAAAACAAATGTTTTTAGAGACAGAGTCTCACTCTGTCACCTAGGCTGGCGTACATGCTTCGCCTCCTGGGCTCAAGTAATCCTCCTGCCTCAGCCTCCCAAGTAGCTGGGACTACAGGTGCACACCATCATGCCTTGCTAAGTTTTTCATTTTTTTGTAGAGATGGCGTCTTGCTATGTTCCTGAGGCTGGTCTAAAACTCTCCTGAAGTAAT
This sequence comes from Papio anubis, assembly GCF_008728515.1. Lineage (NCBI taxonomy): Eukaryota > Metazoa > Chordata > Mammalia > Primates > Cercopithecidae > Papio > Papio anubis. The sequence continues at coordinate 100,006,609 of NC_044996.1, read as the reverse complement.
ACTCCTGCCTCACCTTCCCAAAGGGCTGAGATTACAGGCGTGAGCCACCATGCCTGGCCGCTATATAAGTTTTGATATCTGCTAGAGCTGTTCTTTGATATTGCTTTGGATATTTTAGTTCTTTGCATTTGTGTTATAAATTTTAGACTCCATTGTAAATTTTGCCAAAAATGTTAGGATCTTATTTGGAAATGTAGTTAATCAATTTGGAGAGAATTGATATTTATGCTTTATAGAGTGTTCTGATATGTGAATACTGGAATCTCTCTACTGGTTTAGGTCTTTAATTTCTCAAATGTTTCATAGTTTTCTGTGTGGAGGTTTTGCACATTATACACTCGATTCATTCCTAAGTATCTGATCTTTTGTGATGCTACCATACATGGTATCTTAAAATTTCACTTTGTAATGAATTGTCCTGGTATATAAAAATGCAGTTAGTTTTTTTGACTTCATATCCAGCAACTTTGCTAAACTTATTTGTTAATTATAAGGTTAACTGTAGATTTTTGACCATGTATACAAATATATTTATGAATACGTTTTCTTTCTTCCTTTCTAATCTTTATACTTCTTATTATCTTTGTTTACTAATTGTACTGGCTAGGACATATAGTGCAGTGTTGAACAGAGGAGTGCATAGGGAGCATCTTTGTCTTATTCTCAGTCTCAAAAGGAACATTTAGCTTTTCACCAGTAAGTATGATGTTTGCCCTAGGTTCTTTGTAAAAATAGGCCTTTTAAGGCAGTTTACCTCTCTTTTGAGACTGTTAAATTTTTTTTTCATGAGTAGATAGTGAATTTTATCAACTGCTTTTTCTGCATTTACTGAGATGATCATCTGGTTTTTGTCTCCTTTGTTTAGTTAATGTAGTGAATTGCATTGATCTTTTAAAAACAACTTTATTTTAAAGTGGGCAAAGGATATGAACAGACACTTCTCAAAAGAAGACATTTATGCAGCCAACAGACACATGAAAAAATGCTCATCATCACTCACCATCAGAGAAATGCAAATCAAAACCACAATGAGATACCATCTCACACCAGTTAGAATGGCAATTGTTAAAAAATCAGAAACAACAGGTGCTGGAGAGGATGTGGAGAAATAGGAACACTTTTACACTGTTGGTGGGATTGTAAACTAGTTCAACCATTGTGGAAAACAGTATGGCGATTCCTCAAGGATCTAGAGCTAGAAATACCATTTGACCCAGCCATCCCATTACTGGGTATATACCCAAAGGATTATAAATCATGCTGCTATAAAGACACATGCACATGTATGTTTATTGCAGCACTATTCGCAATAGCAAAGACTTGGAATCAACCCAAATGTCCATCAGTGTCAGACTGGATTTAAAAAATGTGGCACATATACACCATGGAACACTGTGCAGCCATAAGAAAGGATGAGTTCATGTCCTTTGTAGGGACATGGATGCAGCTGGAAACCATCATTCGCAGCAAACTATCGCAAGAACAGAAAACCAAACACCGCATGTTCTCACTCATAGATGGGAATTGAACAATGAGAACACTTGGACACAGGAAGGGGAACACCACACACCGGGGCCTGTCATGGGGTGGGGGAAGGGGAGAGGGATACCATTAGGAGATATACCTAATGTAAATGACGAGTTAATGGGTGCAGCACACCAATATGGCACATGTATACATATGTAACAAACCTGCACATTGTGCACATGTACCCTAGAACTTAAAGTATAATAAAAAAAGAAAAAACAACTTTATGAGGTATAATTTACATATATTAAAATGCACCAATTTTAAGTATATAATTCAAAAAGTTTTGATAATATATACCCATTAGCAATCATCACAACCAAGATATAAAACATTTTATTATCCTAAAAATCCCTCTCATGTCTCTTAGGTCAATTCCCACTCCCCTCCCACCGCTACAAGGCACACACTCACCTGCTTTCAATCAATAAATTGGATTTCGTTTTCTAGAGTTTTATGTAAATGGAATTGTATATATAGCCGTATGAGTCAGGCTTCTTTCTTTCTCTTTTTCCTTTTTTTTTTTTTTTTTTGAGACGGACTTTTTCTCTTGCTGCCCAGGCTGGAGTACAATGGCACGATCTCGGCTCACCGCAACCTCTGCCTCCCGAGTTCAAGCGATTCTCCTGCCTCAGCCTCCCGAGTAGCTGAGATTACAGGCATGCGCCACCATGCTCGACTAATTTTGTATTTTTAGTAGAGACAAGGTTTCTCCATGTTGGTGAGTCTGGTCTTGAACTCCTGACCTCAGGTTATCTGCTTTCCTTGGCCTCCCAAAGTGCTGGGATTACAGGTGTGAGCCACCATGTCTGGCCGAGTCAGGCTTCTTTCACTTGGCATAATGTTTCTCAGATTCTTCTGTGTTTCATGAATCAGTAGTTCTTTTTTACTGCTCAGTAAAAAAGCTATTAAATGGATATATCACAATTTGTTTATCTATTCATCTTTTAATGGACATTTGGGTTGTTGTTAGTTTTGACTATTGAGAATAAAGCTTTTTATGTACATTGAATCTTTGTATAGTCATATATTTACCTTTGTCTTGGGAAAATACTTGTGAGTCACAGGTAGGTATATTTTTAATTTTATAAGGAACTGCCAAACTGTTTTCCAAAGTAATTGTACCACTTCATGTTCTCACCTACAATTTATGAGTGTTCCATCTGTTCAAATATTTTTGCTGACCCTTGATATTGGCAGTCCTTAATTTTAGCTGCATTAGTGGCTATGAGTAGTATCTCATTGTGGTTTCAAATTGCACTTCCCTAATGACTAAAGATATTGACTTTCTTTCATGTGTTTATCTGACATTCATATGCTTTTTTGGTTAAATATCTCTTCATATCTTTTGCCCATTTTTAGATGGAATGTTTATCTTCTCATTATTCAGTTTTAAGAGTTTTTATGTATTCTGCATAGAGATCCTTTATTAGACATGTGTTTTGCTAATATTTTCTCCCAGCCTGTTGCATGCCTGTTCTTTTCTTAACAGTATTTGTATTAGTCCGTTTTTACACTGCAATAAAGATACTACCTGAGACTGGGTAATTTATAAACAAAAGAGGTGCAGCTGGCAGAATTCCCACACTGGCTCTCTGAACAGTAGGGTGAGGGCTACTATGGTGGGAAAGGCCAAATGGAAGTCATTAGAGCTGCCTCTGCCTAGAAAAATAGTAAATCAAAAACAATATCACATCCCTGGAGGGATTGTGGAGATCAGTGCCACCATCAAGGACTTCAAAGACACATGGATGGTGATTTCCACTACACTCCCGTTCAACTCTCCTATTTGGCCTGTGCAGAAGGCAGATGGATCTTTGTGAAAGATAGTGGGTTATCTAAGCTTAACTAAGTGGTGACTCCAATTGCAGCTGCTGTACCAGATGTGGTTTTGTTGCTTGAGCAAATTAACACCTTTCCTGGTACCTGGTATGTAGCCATTGGCTTGGAAAATGCCCTTTTCTCCATTCCTGTCCATAAGGCCCACCAGAAGCAATTTGCCTTTGGGTGGCAAGGCCAGCAATATGCTTTTACTGTCCTACCTCTGGGTTATATCAACTCTCCAGCTTTGTGTCATAATCTTATTCGGAGAGACCTTGATCACCAAGCTTCCTCAAGATATCACACTGGTGGCAGGGGCAGGCGTGGGGTGCTGGTGGCGGAGAGGCCCTGGGCCTGGCCCACAAGGCCATTTTTCTCTTCTAGGCCTCTAGACCTGTGATGGGAGGGAGTGCTAGTCTGACATGCCCTGGAGACAATTTCCCCATTGTCTTGGCTGTTAATATTCCCATCTTTCTTTCACCTGTGCAAATTTCTGCAGCCTGCTTGAATTCCTCCCCGGAAAATGCATTTTCTTTTCTACACATGGTCAGGTTGCAAAATTTCCAAACCTTTATTCTCTGCTTCCCTTTTAAATGTAAGTTCTAATTTCAAACCCTCTCTTTATGAATGCACATGACTGAATGTTTTCAGAATCAGCCAGGTCAACTTTTTAATGCTTTGCTGCTTGGAAATTTCTTCCACCAGATACCCTAAATCATCTCTCTCAAGTTCAAAGTTCCACAGATCTCTAGAACAGGGGCAAAATGCTGCCAGTCTCATTGCTAAAGCATAGCAAGAGTGACCTTTGCTCCAGTTCCCAAAAAGTTTCTCATCTCTATCTGAGACTACCTCAGTCTGGACTTCATTGTCCATATTGCTATCAGTATTTTGGTCAAAACCATTCAACAAGTCTCTAGGAAGTTCCAAACTTTCCCTCATCTTCCTGTCTTCTTCTGAGCCCTCCAAACTGTTCCAACCTCTGTCTGTTACCAAGCTCCAAAGTCACTTCCACATTTTCAGGTTATTTTTATAGTAGTACCCCACTCTGCCAGTACCAATTCTCTGTATTAGTCCATTTTCACACTGCTATAAAGATATTACCCGAGACTGAGTAATTTATAAACAAAAGGGGTTTGAGTCACAGTTCCACATGGCTGCGGAGGACTCAAGAAACTTACTATCATGGCAGAAGGCAAAGGGGAAGCAAGGCACATTTTACATGGCAGCAGGAGAGCAAGAGCACAGGGGAAACTGCCAAACACTTTTAAAGCATCAGATCTTATGAGAACTCACTCACTATCACAAGAACAGCCTGGGGGAACTGCCCTGATGATCCAATCACCTCCCACAAATTCCCCCCCTTGACACATGGGGATTACAATTGGAGATGAGATTTGGATGGGGACACAGAGCCAAACCATATCAGTGTTGTTCAAAGAAGAGAAGTTTTTGACATCTAATTTATCTACTTTTTTTATTTTTTATTTTTTATTTTTTTGAGACGGAGTCTCACTCTGTCAGCCAGGCTGGAGTGCAGTGGCCAGATCTCAGCTCACTGCAAGTTCCGCCTCCCGGGTTTATGCCATTCTCCTGCCTCAGCCTCCCGAGTAGCTGGGACTACAGGTGCCCACCTCGCCTGGCTAGTTTTTTGTATTTTTTAGTAGAGATGGGATTTCACTGTGTTAGCCAGGATGGTCTCGATCTCCTGACCTCGTGATCTGCCCGTCTCGGCCTCCCAAAGTGCTGGGATTACAGGCTTGAGCCACCACGCCTGGCCTACTTTTTTTATTCTTTAGATTTTTTTAAAATTTATTTTTAATTGACTAATAATTGTGTATATGTGATTCAATGTGGTGTTTTGGTATATGTTTACAATGTGCAATGATTAAATTAAGCTAATTAACAAACCTACACCTCACATACTTACCTTTCCGTGGTGAAAACATTTAAAATCCACTATTATGGCTATTTTTAAATATGCAGTATATTATTATTTATTATAGTCACCATTCTGTACAATAGATTACTAAAGCTTATTCCTCCTGTCTAAGTGAAATTTTGATAAGCTTCTTTCATTTTCTCATCCACTCCCATTCTGAGCCTCTTGTAACCATCATTCTGCTCTCTACTTCTGTGAGTTCACGTCTTTTAGATTGACTTGTAAGTGAGACCATGTGGTATTTGTCTTTCTGTGCCTTGCTTATTTCACTTAACATAACGTCCTCCAGGTTTATCTATACTGTTGAAAATGACACAATTTCCCTCTTTTAAAGGCTGAATTGTATTCCATTTTGTATCTATACTGCATTTTTTAATTGTTTTACTTTTAAGAGTACCATGCTTTTTATATTTCCTTATTAAGGAAATCTTTTCTTTTGTCTCCTTATAGACTATTCATAATTTTAGCTTTTATTTGAGGTTTATGATGCATTTCTAATTAATTTTTGTGTATGGTATAAAATAAGGGTTGAGAGTCTTTTTATTTGCATGTAGATTTCTAATTTTTTTTCAGCACCATTTCCTGAAAAGACTATCCTATTCCTACTTAATTACATTGCTCTCTTTTAAGAAAATAAATTAACCATATATGCATGGGTCTATTTCTATTCTGTTGATAGGTATGTCTATCCTCATGGCAATATCACACAATCTTGATTACTAAAGACTAAAGTTTTATAATAAGACTTGAAGTCAGTAGTTTAAGTCCATCAACTTTATTCTTCTTTTTCAAACCTTATTTGGTTTTATTTTTTGGTTGACAGTTTATTAAATATACTACATTTGTACTTAATGCTGTAGTTTTAAAAATTATTCACACATGGACTTAGCAAAAATGCACTTTATAGAAAACCAACTGCAAGACCAAAATGAAAATAAGAACACACTTATTGCACATGTATTAGATAAACTGCTGAAACGTTATGAATTAATTTAACCTGTACACGTGCTTAATGAAGGTGATCATGAAATATTAGGTGGTTTGATTTACTTAAATTTGACACCAGACCGTGACTTCAAAAGTGTTAATGTTGAAATGTAGATGCAAAACCATCTATTAACAAAATCGTTTAATCTATTAGTCTTTGAAAAACAGAATAAAACATTGTTTTTCTTTTTAAAGATACTTTCCGAAATCCATTCTTTATGCACTCGTTCTCCCATTCAAAAAGTTAGTTGTGCAGGCTGATGAGGCAAAAAATCAATTCCTTTTAAAAAAAATCCTAACAAACTAGAGCCTACTTACAAAACATGCAAAGGGAGAATTTTAAGTAGGTATTACTGCAGAACTGGTTAAAAGTGAATACAGCTGAGTGACAGAATATACCTTTCCTCTGACAATACAGGTCCTTCCCCCTTCTCTCTGGAAGAAACACATCACTGGGGCATGGACTATATAACGGCATAAAATGCAAAGACAGAAACAAAGAAGTTTGCAAGTTCTCTATATTTCTAGCTGTTGAGGCCGTATGTTTAAGAGCTGAAGTTACCTCTAGCGGCGAAACCAGAGCCAGGTATTAAGCAGCCAGAATCCTATGGTAATTGAATACATGACCATTTCTCTCTTGGCACGTTCTTTGTTCTCCTCTTCTAGATGTTGTAAGCGTCTATTTAGTTTGATTATCTGTCGTCTTAACGAAGCTGCACCTGCACCAGTCACGTCATCCAAAGTTCCTTCACTTGTATCTAGGTTTGAAGTGCCATACCTGATGTTGTCACGATGCAGATTAGAAGTGGTAGCAGCAGACCTGCCATTCTGCACAGGTCTGCGATTTTCACCCATCTCATTCACGATATGCTGGTAAGCCCTACGAGTGGAAGACTGGATAAATGACAGAATGCCATGAACAGAGGAAAGATTAGTTCTATTTTCGGGTAACATCTTGGGAAGACAGATCCAAGCTTCTTATGGTGATGGTGTCACGATGAAATAACTCCTGATCAACTGTCTATTTTGGCCAACAACATTTTCACTCAAAGAGCAGTCTCTTTTTAGCTTGCCAACCACACAGATTTCTTCATTTTGAAGGGTTGAAGGAGGTCTTTCTAAATCCTGAAAATCTGGTGGTCTTCCACTTGAAGTACATGAAGTGGTGGTTTTAGTGCCAGAGGTTTAAAGGGAGTTGACTGAATAAGATCAAGATGCACTGGTGTTCAAAACAGAATGTCTCCGTTGTTCTCTGCTGTAACAATCCTCTCTAGAACCTGCATCATCACATTAGCATTTAGAACTCCTTCTTGGAATTCTTGTTCCAAGTCACCATTTGATGATGCTGACTTAATTTTTCTGGGACCCTCATTTGCTGACTAATATCTTTATTGTATTCCATTTCATACTGAAATTCACTAATTTCTTCCATCTCGGCACCAGTAGGAGAAGGAAGTGCTTCCCTACTCACCAAATATGTACCAGCTACTACTTGCTATTTGGCACTATCTGCTCCCTTGCTTCATATTAAATGCTTTAATTTCATTCAAAGTACATGTGCTGGGTTTAGAGCCACTTTTGTTCCTCTGGGCCTGTAGAGAGTTCTCAGTGAGAGCTGCCAGGGTGGGTGCTCTCAGGGGCCATTAGCAAAATGCAGGAAAGAGCTAGGACAAAGCACCTGTCAGGTTGGCCTGTGGCAGACTAGGAGAGCCTCATGTGGTTATTTTAGATACTTTATAATTTCATATAAATTTTACAATAAGGTTTCCAATTTCTATGAAACAACTTGGTGGAATTTAGATTGTGATTACATAAAATGTATCATCTATCTATCTATCTATCATCTGTCTATCTAGATATCCCTCTCTCCACCTCTACTCACTACTCACTATGACAACTTTTTCTTTACTGCGTAACTGTGCTTCCCCTGGAATAAATACTTTTCTTGTTTCTTTTGTTTCCTTAGTTTTCTATGTATTTACACATACTTTTGCTTCCAGACTTTTCTTCATTCCTTCTCTCAATAAATTTGAATACATTAGATATTCCATCAGTTTTATCTTTTTAAACAGAAATATCTCTTTTTTTAAATTATTATTATACTTTAAGTTCTAGGGTACATGTGCATAACGTGCAGGTTTGTTACATATGTATACTTGTGCCATGTTGCTGTGCTGCACCCATCAACTCGTCAGCACCCATCAACTCGTCATTTACATCAGGTATAACTCCCAATGCAAACCCTCCCCGAAATATCTCTTAATAAACCTCTGATCTGCTTAAATATAGACAGCTTGCTCCCTAGGCCTGTTGAACACTCTCATCCTATAATCTCCCTTTGCCACCATCTCGGGTTTTTTTTTTTTTTTTGCCACCTTCTTGACTTGGTTCCCCTGTTGCCTTATATATTCCTCTTCCTTGGTTTACCATCTTTCTTAGTGACCACATACTCTAGTAGTTGCCCCAGAAAGAGGGCATGGGAGGTAAAATTTTTAAGACTATATATAATATATATATACTTAAAAAATATATATATGTTCTTTAAAAAAATACATATATATATATATATGAGACAGAGTCTTTCTCTGTCTCCCAGGCTGGAGTGCAATGGCACGTTCTTGGCTCAATACAACCTCTGCCTCCTGGGTTCAACCGATTCTCCTGCCTCAGCCTCCTGAGTAGCTAGGATTACAGGCATGAGCCACCACGCCTGGCTAATTTTGTGATTTTTTAGTAGAGACGGGGTTTCACTCTGTTGGCCAGGCTGGTCTCGAACGCCTCACCCCAGGTGATCCACCTACCTCGGCCTTCTAAAGTGCTGGGATTACAGGCGTGAGTCACTGTGCCTGGCCTTCCTTTGAATTTTGATCACATTGTTCTATTGTTTTCTAGCTTCCAGCATTGCTGTGGAAAAATAAAATACCACAGCCATTCATTATCCTTTATGTAAAAGCTGAGTTTTTGCTGTTGCTGTTTCATCTCTTTCTCTTCAGAGAGAACTTTTATTTGACCTAAGTAATGTAAAACTGGCTTGATGCAGCTCTATCTTCCTTCTTTGTGATAAGCTCTTTCAAATTGGAAATTCAAGCTTTTTCAATTTTGGGGAAGATTCTGGAAATTATTTTGTTGCTGATGTCTTCCTTTCTGTTTTTCCATCTTATGTTTGTGGCCACAGGAACAGAAGAGAGGGACAGCTGTTGGTCTTTTCCATAAGTCTTATAGACCTATATGCCTCTTAAACTATCTACATTTCATCATGACTTCAAGAAAACTAAATTATAAATAAGAAAAACAACGAAAACTTTAAAAAAATTTTGTAAAGCTTAGGAACTCATAAGTATACCTCAGCAAATGATTTTAGTTACTTCAATTTTCTTCTGCAAAATTAACACAGGTTATTCAGATTAGTATCTTCGGAATGGATTATTTTTGACTTCATACTTATACTTTTTGGTCTATTTTCTGAGATGCTTTCCAAACTCGTATTGAATTTTTATATTATTGCCAACGGCTCTTCAACTTTTTGTGTATTCCGAATGTTCTTTCCTCGTACCATATTGTTCTAGTTTCATGGATACAATATATTATCTCTCAGAAGATATAAGTAATCCTTTTAAAAGTTTTCTTCTCTCTGCAAAGTTTGTTTCTTGTTTCTTTTCTTTTCTTTCTGGTTGTTTTGTTCACTTTGTTTCATATTTCTCATATCTGATGACCCTTGACTGTCTGAATACATCATACAGCTTTGTACCAATGAGTAGGGTTTTTCAATTGTGGGAGACACTATAATGTGATTTGCCTGATCTATTTCATCAGAAAATCCCTAATGCCAATATCTCTTCTCCCCAACCACCCCAACTCCTGCCTCCCACCCAGTTGGTCAGGTTCCAAAATGAAGACCTTTACAATAGCTTATGAGCATCTGGGAAACTGAAAGAGATGAGAAAGCTGACTGTGTCAACATTTAATAGGCAAATTTCCCCCTCTCTATAATCAACTGTGCCTGGTGTACCTTAGTCCAAAGACCCGCTGTCCTCATTCGCTACAAGAAATAAACCTTCAGTCTCCTGTTAGGATGAAGTAGGATCAGTGTCGACTGCTTGGAGTGGAGGAGGCACTTTGGGACCCCAATTCTTCTTAAATAGATTTTCAGTGAAGTCTCCTGTTTTTAGCCTTACTTTAACTAGCATTTCTACAGCTGCCACCAATTCCTAAGCTGTTAGGAAAAAGTTCTGAGGTGCAAACTGGGTTGTTTCTGGCTTTCCTGCTGCCGGCTTAGAATTCAGCTGAGTTGAGCCTTTTAGGTCAGTTACCATCTATCCATCTGTTTTCTGGCTTCCATAAATTTATTACTGTTGTCTTCTCTCTCTTCTCTTTGTTCTTGTGACTCTATGACAGATGTAAATGTATTTGTTCAGTTGGTCATTGTTATTCAGAACAGTGCTCTCCTTTTAACTTAAATTTATGATAATATTCATGTGTTTTCTAAGGCACTTGTTTCCTCCCATTATTCCTGCTGTCCGTCTTTCACCTCAATGTAGCCATATATTTAAGTGTTAAACCTCATTCATGATGCCCACATAATGTTATAAATGATAGTTGCAGAATCCAGTACAACTGTAGGAAGAAACCATATATGTGTGTGCATGCCTGCACACATGCACACATAGGTTAGATTAAACTCCTGGTTTATTCAGGCCAGAATGTAGAATCTTCTTGGAAACAAGGTAGCTACCTTTCCACTGCCTGTGCTAGCATCTCTTGGAAGCTTCTATTAACATTTAACATGCAATCTTGGGTTTTTCTTTTGTTTTTTTGATCTGAGGAATTCATTTTTTGACTATGTCACAGTACCATTGAGGAAGCATTTACACAGATAATGTTTTTCCTTAGAAGACAATATTTAGATATATTCTGGAACATTAAAGACAATCTAGAGGGTAAATGTGCTAATGATTCTTTAGCTAAACTCAGTGTCAGCAAGATTTATGCTTATTTAAAGGATAAAACAGAGTGAGTGTCCAGAAGTCCCTGGATAATCTCTGTATCCTTCTTCTCAGTGTCCTGGAAAGCCTATTTCCCCATTAGTCCATGCACAGGTGTAATACAATATCTTATTTTTTTTTCTGGGGTGGCTATGATCGTGTTTTTGGTCAAAGGATCATCTAGCATTAAATTTTAGAACAGTTTCCCAAATGTGTGACTTGGTGTTGATGGAATATGGCAATGTTGATGTCCAGAGGAATCTTGGTATAGAAGCCATTTATTGCTCTGGCAACCATTAATATTATCTGTGGCATCACACTTTTTTAGTCCTAAGCAATTATTGACCCATGTAAGTCATGCAGAAACTTTCAGTTTTAAAGAGTATGCTTTCACCCTCGATGTTCTGCCAAATGGTCTTTCTCCCAGGAATACATTTTAGTTTTATGTAATGGAGCGCAGTAGGACTCTGTTTCCTATGGGTTGGTCTAGTTATAGAAGCTTCCAAAAATGTCATAAGGTGCTGGAGACCTTCATGTGGTCTTATAGAAGGTGCTGCAAGGGCTACAGTGATTGGTACAGCCTACTTTTGGAGAACATTTTTTTTGTTTAGCATCTAAATGGCAAATATAAGTGAGTTCAAAAAGACCTATAAGCCAGGCACTGTGGCTCACACCTGTAATCCCAGCACTTTGTGAGGCTGAGATGTGGGGATCACTTGATGTCAGGAGTTCAAGACCAGCCTGGCTAATGTGGCAATAACCTGTCTCTACTAAAAAATACAAAACTTAGCTGGGTGCTGTGGTGAATGCCTGTAATACTAGCTACTTGAGAGGCTGAGGTGGGAGGATTGCTTGAACCTGGGAGGCAGAGGCTGCAGTGAGCCAAGATCACACCACTGCACTCCAGCCTGGGCCACATAGTAAAACTCTGTCTCATAAGAAAAAGACCTATAATTAGAAACAAAGTGACTTTTTTCTGTTTCTGTAAAGAATATCCTTACTGTTTTGATAGGGATTGCATTGAATCTGCTTTGGTTAGTATGGACATTTTAACAATTTTAACAATATTAACAATATTAATTATTTAACAATATTAATTCTTCCAATCAGTAAGCATGGGATATCTTTCCATTTATTTGTGTACTTTTCAATTTCTTTCATCAATGTTTTATAGTTTTCATTGTGAAAATATTTCACCTTCTCGGTTAAATTTACTCCTAGGTATTTCATTTTTTTATAGCTATTGTAAATGGAATTGTTTTCTTGATTTCTTTTTCAGATAGGCTGCTCTCTCTCTATAGATATTCAGATATATACTATCTATTAATCTAATATTATTAATGTTGATTTGGTATTCTGTAACTTTATTGAATTCATTTATTAGTTCTAACAGTTTTTTTTGGTGGAGTCTTTAGGATTTTCTATTTGTAAGATCATGTCATTTGCAAACAGGAATAGTTTCACTTCCTCTTTTCCAACTTGGATGTGTTGTATTTCTTCCTCTGGCCTAATTGTTCTGGTTAGGACTTCCAGGACTATGTTGAATAGAAGTGGTGGAAATGGGAGTCCTTATCTTGTTCCAGATCTTGGAGGAAAAGCTTTCAACTTTTTCCAGTTCAATATGATGTTCACTATGGGTTTGTCAAATAAGGTCATTATTATGTTGAGGTATATTTCTTCTTTACCTAATTGGTTGAGAGTTTTTATTATGAAAGGGTGTTGAATTTTGTCCAATGTTTTTTTGCATCTCTCGAAATGATCATATGGATTTTGTTGTATGGAACCACAAAACACCCTAAATAGCCAAAGCAATCTTGAGCAAAAAGAACAAAACTGGAGGTATCACATTACCTGACTTTAAAATATACTATAAAGCTATAATAACCAAAACAGCCTGGTACTGAGATAAAAAATAGACACATTGACCAAAGGAACCAGAATAGAGAGCCCATGAAAAAATTTACACATTTACAGCCAACTGATATTTGACAAAGATGTCAAGAATACACATTGGGGAAAGGACAGTCTTTTCAATAAATGTATTGGGAAAACTGGATATCCACATGCAAAACAATGTTATTAGGTCCTTATTTCTCATCATATGCAGAAATCAACTCAAAATGGCTGCATATTATTTCATGGTATATATGTACCACATTTTCTTTATCCAGTCTGCCATTGATGGGCACCTGGGTTGATTCCATGTCTTTGCTATAATGAATAGTACAATAATGAACACATGCGTGCATGTGTCTTTTTGGTAGAATGATTTTTTGGGGGGCTGTATATACACAGTAATGGGATTGTGGGGTCTATGCAGCCATAAAAAAGAATGAAGTCATGTTCATTCAGCAACATCCATAGAGCTGCAGGCCGTAATCCTAAGCAAATCAAAGCAGGAACAGAACATCAAATATTGCATTTTGTCACTTACAAGTGGGAGCTAAACATTGAGCTCACATGGACATAAATGTGGGAACAATAAACACTGTGGACTATTAGAGGGTGGAGGGAGGGGGTGGGTTAAAAAACTATCTATTGGATACTATGCTTACTACCTGGGTGATGGGATCCGTACTCCACACCTCAGCATCACACAATATTCCCATGTAACAAATCTGCACATGTACCCCCGTATCTAAAATAAAAGTTGAAATAAAAAAGAAAAAAACTCTAAAGAAATAAACACAAAATGGATTAGACTTAACTGCAAAACCCGAAACTATGGAACTACTAAAATAAACAGGGAAAATGCTTCATGACATAGATATAGAAAATGATTTTTTGGATAAGACCTCAAAAGCACAGGCAACAAAAGCAAAATTGGACAAATGGAACTATATTAAACTAAAAAGCTTATTCGTAGCAAAAGAAACAATCAGCAGAGTGAAGATATAACCTACAGAATGGGAAAGGATACTGGCAAACTATACAAACTATGGGGGCTAATTTCCAAAATATGTAAGGAACTCAACTCAAAAGCAAGAAAACAAACAACACTATTAAAAATTGGCAAAATACCTGAATAGACACTCTGTAAAGAAGATATACAAGGGGACAACAGGTATATAAAAAATGTTCAACATTGCTAATCATCAGCGAAATGCAAATCAAAACCGCAGTGAAATATCGCTTTATACCTGTTAGAATGACTATATCAAAAAGACTATTACAAAAAGTGTTGGTGTGGATGTGGAGAAAAGGTAATTCTTACACACTGTTGGTGTGAATGTAAATTAGTACAGCCACGATGAGAAACAGCATTGAAGCTCCTCAAAAAACTAAAAAGAGAACTACCATATGATCCAGCAATACCACCACTGGGTATATATCTAAAGTAAATAATATCAGTATATCAAAAAGACATCTCCACTCCCATGTTTACCACTATTCACAATAGCCAAGACGTGGAATCAACCTAAGTGCCCATCAACAGATAAGTGGATTAAAAAAGTGAAATATATATATATATATATAGATATAGATTTATATACATGTATATGTATACACATATATACACACATATGTGTATATACACATATATACACACATATGCCCATATGCCATGTATGACAGCATGAATGAAACTGGAAGATATGATGTTAGTAAAATAAGCCAAGCATAGGAAGATAAATACTGCACGATCTCATTCATCTGTGGAACCTAATAAAGCTGATCTCACAGAAGAGGAGAGTAGAATGGTGGTTACCAGGGGCTTGGGTGATTGCAGCATAGGGGGAATTGTTGGTCAAAGGATATACAATCTCAGTTAGACAGGAGGAGTAAAACAATTGTACAGAATGGACAAATATATAGAAAGGGAAACTAGACAAGTGACCGCCTGGGGTTGGGGGTTGGAAGGGAGAGGATAGAAGGGAGTGGAGAGAAATAGGGAATGACCACTAATGGTTATGGAGTTTCTTTATTAGATAATGAAAATGTTCTCAATTTGATTATGGTGATGGTTGTACAGCTCTGTGACCATACTAAAAACCATTGGATTGTACATGTTAAATGAGTGAATTGTATATTATGTGAATTATATCTCAATAAAGCTGTTGAAAAAGAAAGTGAGAGTGGTTCATCAAGGTATAAATAGCTAAATAACCTACATTTATTCATAAAATAAAGCAATATAATAAGTGTGACCAATCTATGACTGAATGTTATCTTTTTTTTTTAAATTGCCACTTAAAATTTCTGTTTAAATAAGTACCTTTTTTTCCTCTTTGGTACAGAGATGATAAATCCAGACATTTTTGCACCAGCAGAGCTTAGTGAGCTGTAGCCATTGTGAAAGCAGCCACCAAAGGGGATTTCATCCATGAGTCAAGGAAAGCTGGACTCTCATGCCCTCAATTTTATTCCTTGCTTTGAAATTTCCTTTAGCAAGTTTATGTGTTTTACACGTTTGGCAGTAGAGTCAAAGTTAAATAATCAACAGTATTCAAGTCTTGAGGCATTTAGTCCTTTTTGCAAATTGGATTTTTCTCATTTGAACTCTCAGCTCAGATTCAAGGAGTTCAGTCTAAGTCTGTGCTCTCACATTAAGGAATAAGCAAAGTTTATTCCTATGTTGTTCTTTTCTATAGGATGGCTGTTACTAAGTTAATATAATTCTTTTTTTTCTTTTTTGAGACAGACTCTCACTCTGTCACCCAGGCTAGAGTGCAGTGGTGTGATCTCAGCTCACTGCAACCTCCGTCTCCTGGGTTCAAGCAATTCTCCTGCCTCAGCCTCCCGAGGAGCTGGGATTACAGGTGCCTGCCACTATGTCCAGCTAATTTATATCTATATTTAGTAGAGATGAGGTTTCACCTTGTTGGCCAGACTGGTCTCGAACTCCTGGCCTCAAGTGATCCACCCATCTTGGCCTCCCAAAGTGCTGGGATTACAGGTGTGAGTCACCATGCCAGGCCAAGTTAATATAATTCTTTTTTTTAAACAACTAGTATTATATGTTTTAAGAGCCTGAATCAGAAATGTAAGAAAACCCTCTCAAATCTACATTTTTCAAACTATTTAAAGAGAACAAACCCAGACTCAAATTTCAAGATGACATTTTTTAAAAGACTGCACAAACTACATTTTTCTGCTGCTCTGTAAGAGGATTTTTTTGTAACTTCTTAATGTCTGTTATGTGGCTCACATGGCTTTTGGCCAAAGTTACCGTTTATGCTTATACTTCATCTCTTGTAGAAATATTCTTGCCTGCCTTTTCAGTGCCTCATCCACACATGGCCTATGATTAATCACTATTCACATTTTAATTAGTTCCAAGACTAAGCATAGAATTGAAGAAAATGTTTAATCCATAACATATATATCCCAGTTGATGGTGTGCATTTCCAAAGTTGTATATCATATTAAGAAAAGACCTGAATGAAAAGGCAAAAATGGATTTCTTTTTTGAGATGGAGTCTCACTGTGTCGCCCAGGCTGGAATGTGGTGGCGCAATCTCAGCTCATGGCAGCCTCCACCTCCCTGGTTCAAGCAATCCTCCTGCCTCAACCTCCCAAGTAGCTGGGATTACAGGTACCCACCACCATGCCCGGCTAATTTTTAAATTTTTAGTAGAGAAGGGATTTCGCTATGTTGGCCAGGCTGGTCTTGAACTCCTGACCTTAGGTGATCCACCCACCTTGGCCTCTCAAAGTGCTGGGATTACAGGTGTGAGCCACTGCGCCCAGCCAAAAAAGGAATTAAAAAAAATATCTAAACCCTGATGCCATTCGCTGGAAGATTTATGGCTTTAAAAATTCCCTCTATAGTCATTTGACAATCAATTTTCTCTCTGGTCTGGATTGCACATGCTAAAGATATGTTTAGAGTCTTTGTGCTCCTTTCCAATATTACAAGGACTCAGTTGTGTTGGTTTGTCGTTTTAAGGTCCTATTTTCCAAACAACCTCATAGCTGAGAAGAAACTAAAAAAATTGAATATTGAGTCTGAAACATATTTTATAAGTTTCTTTTAAAGCATACGACCTTCTCAAACTCTTATAGGTCCAGAGATGC
Organism: Papio anubis; assembly: GCF_008728515.1. Lineage (NCBI taxonomy): Eukaryota > Metazoa > Chordata > Mammalia > Primates > Cercopithecidae > Papio > Papio anubis. The sequence continues at coordinate 99,989,335 of NC_044996.1, read as the reverse complement.
CAGCAATTTATAGTAATAGATCATCTCCCTCATTTTACAGATGAGGGCACTGAATCCCAGCTAGTAAGCCAAGATATGTATCTGCTTTTGGCAAAACAGCTTTAAAGGATGTAAGCAATAGCACGAATGTATCAAACCAATGTGGCAGTGAAGCTCTAATTTTGAATTATTTTTTAGCACACAATAAATGTGAAGAAAAAAATTATATATATACACACACACTATGTACATGTATATGTAAATATATTTGAGTTTCAGAAGAGGCTTAACTAACTGGACTCTGAACATTCCTAGTCTACATTCTTAAGAGTAATACCAACCAATGAATATGAGGTTTGAATACTACCCAAATTTTGTAAAGAACTTGCTTTGAGAATTCAATTCTACAGACATTTATTAATGCCTGCCATGTGCAAGGCACAGTGTCAGATGCTAAGAAGGCGTTGCATTTCCTTTAACAAATAATCCCAAAATCTCAGTAACTAAACACTTAGGTCACAGTCCAATGCATTTAGCAAGTGTTGGCAGGATGACGGGGTGATCCAGGCTTTATCCAGTCTGGTGGCTTTATGTGACAGACTAGATTCTCACCAAACCCAGCCAGTGTTGAAGATGGCAGAGTAAATTAGTTAAGGTAAGTTATACACAATAGTATGCTGAGACAGGTTTGTACAGGTTCACAAGAGCCACTGATTAGCATCTCTTTCCAACTCCAAGTTCAGTAAATGTTGAATAAATGATCACTTTGGTAGCTTGAAAACAGCCATGGTGGGAGGATTTACATCACAGAAATCAGCAAACACTACAAATAGGAGTTATGTGTTTGGTTTTATGTTGTTTCATTCGAACATCCCGTTGGTAAACATCTACCAACACAGGAGTTCTTATATGATCTGCTGTTACAAACAATCCCCGTATGTCAGTGACTTGATATAAGAAATTTTTATTTCTCCCTCACATCACTATGCAATGCCAGCTGACAGTGGGGACTCTGCTCCAGCCAGTAAGTCAGGCATCAAACTCCTTTCACTGGAGCTCCATTATCTTCACATGGATTCATAGTCATCTGGGGATATCTGCTTACAGAGAGGGTAGGTGGAGAGAACACAGAGACTACCACCTCTTAACTGCCTCAAAGTGACACATCACTTCCACACACTCTAGTAATCAGAACTAACCACAAGGCCCTATCTGGATGTGAGAGAGACAACAAATGTTTGACAATGAAGTGTAGCAAAAGAAGTAACACTGTAAAGGGATTGAAGGGCTGAGAAATGTTTTTTCCCTAGATTTGGAAAGACCTGGATTCAGGAAGTACTCATTATGTCGAACAAATCCTGCTCATGGGATGACAAGTTGACCATTCCATTGATAAAACAGAGTCATAAGATCAGCCCATATTCAAAGGGAGGGGAAAGAAATGCCATTTCTCGATGGGAGAAGCACATCAAGGAAGAAGCACACTGCAAAAGGGCATGGATACAGGAAGACATGACTCATGGGAAGACATTTTTTTTCTGTCTATATTATTTATTTATTTATTTGTATTTTATTGACGTATATATTTTTTATTATACTTTATGTTCTAGGGTACATGCGCACAACGTGCAGGTTTGTTACATATGTATACTTGTGCCATGTTGGTGTGCTGCACCCATTAACTTGTCATTTACATTAGGTATATCTCCTAATGCTATCCCTCCCCCCTCCTCCCACCCCACAACAGGCCCTGGTGTGTGATGTTCCCCTTCCCGTGTCCAAGTGATCTCATTGTTCAATTCCCACCTATGAGTGGGAACGTGCGGTATTTGGTTTTCTGTTCTTGCGATAGTTTGCTAAGAACGATGGTTTCCAGCTGCATCCATGTCCCTACAAAGGATACGAACTCATCCTTTTTCATGGCTGCATAGTATTCCACGGTGTATATGTGCCACATTTTCTTAATCCAGTCTGTCATTGATGGACGTTTGGGTTGGTTCCAAGTCTTTGCTATTGTGAATAGTGCCGCAATAAGCATACATGTGCATGTGTCTTTATAGCAGCATGATTTATAATCCTTTGGGTATATACCCAGTAATGGGATGGCTGAGTCAAATGGTATTTCTAGTTCTAGATCCTTGAGGAATCGCCACACTGGGGAAGACATTTTTAATAATCTACCACAACCTCACATCAGCAGCGGGATCCCACCAACCTGGCCTGCTCTCTCTTCTTCCACATACACCTCTTGAAGGCATTTTGTGACTTTGGCTATCTGTTATGGTGGCCCTAGTGTCCACTATAAAGTAATTTGCTTGTGGCCTGCAGGACTTGACAAAAACTCAGAATATGCTAACTCAATCTTAGGTCTCTGCTTTTACTCTGTTTTTTGTTCTAGCCATTTGTCCACTGGTAATTTCTTCTCTAACAGGCCACTGACTTCTTGAAAGCAAGGCCTGGGTCATTCTAACAGGTATAAGGTGATATCTCATTGTGGTTTTGATTTGCATTTCACTGATGTTTAGTAATGTTAAGCATTTTTTATACACCTGTTGGCCCCTTGTGTATCTTCTTTACAGAGTGTCTATTCAGGTATTTTGCCCATTTTCTTGCTTTTAAGTTGAGTTCCTTACATATTTTGGACATTAACCACTGTAGTTTGTATAGTTTGCCAGTATCCTTTCCCATTTTGTAGGTTGTTTGTTCATTCTGCTGATTGTTTCCTTTGCTGTGAAGAAGCTTTTTGATTTAATATAGTCCCGTTTGTCCAATTTTGCTTTTGTTGCCTGTGCTTTTGAGGTCTTATCCAAAAAAAATCATTGTCTATGTCCATGCCATTAAGCATTTCCCACTTTTTTTTTTTTGTAGTTCCATAGTTTCAGGCTTTGCAATTAAGGGCTAAGCACAGCTTTTTACATATCAGGCTTCAATAAATATTGAATAAAATTGACCAGCTCCAATTTTTACCAACCTTTCTGTATGATCTTCCCCAATACGTAATTATTTCTGATTATTATTTAAGAAAAGAAAGCAAATGAAGCAATATTGAAGTCTCCTAGAGAATTTCTAAAAATTATTCTTTATTTCTAGCCACACTGTTTCTCACAGGCAAATACCATCCTTCGTCTGGTATCTATGCCTGTGGTTAGGCTTCTAAGAGCAGCCCAAGGAAGGCCAAATACTTAGTGGGTACTGAATGAAGGAACAGGAAGAATCAGAATAAACTCTTTCCACAACTGTTTTTTCAAAAAACACAAAGGAATAGAGCCTTGGTATTGTAAAGGGCTGTGAGCCTGGTGTGGAAAAACATCATATGAGAACAATGAATGAATACATACCCCGCTCTTAGAAGCCAACCACATACATACCTCTATCTCCCTCCCCCAGCCAGAAGTGACTGTAGAATCTGTTGATGCCATTAGGAAAATTGTAGAAATTCCCGCTATGTTCCACTTGATTCCAAGTGCTGCCTCATGACCCTGTCAGCCAAAAAATATTCGTCAATACACTCGCCACTAATTCTGATGCAGTCTTTGTCTTTTAGATGTGTTTGTTGACCCTCCTCCACTCTGGTAAGCACCTGCTCATTCCAAGGCAAGGCAGTTTCAGATGAATCCCAGTACTTCACCCACCCAATTAAATTGGATATTCATGCAGTTTTAATTTCTCCCATTTTCCAACCCCACTTGTGATTTGGAGAATTAGCCAAGCTTCTCTATCTGCTTGTCTGTAAAATTGGGCTAGCCATTTACATAAAAGAGAAAATCTGCAAAATAAGCTGAGATTTTATTTTCAGAGATTACTTAGCTTGAGTCAGATTTTAGGCCTTGCCCATTCCCACAGGCCGAGAGGAGCTTGTAGAGGAGTTCCCCCCCCCCCCCCATACCTTAAGGTTCTTTCTGGGACAGAAGTAGCCCACCTTCCATTCTCTTTCCAGATAATTCTTGTCTCACCTCACCACCTACAATGGACTGAATGCTTATGTTCCCACAAATATCCCCCCAAGGTGATAGTATTAAAAGGCGGGGCATTTGGGTGGTAATTAGGTCATGATTTGGATTGATGCCCTTATGAAAGGAATCCCAAAGTGCTCACTTGCCTCTTCCCCATGTGAGGACACAGTGAGAAGTCTCCATCTATGAGGAATGGGCCCTCACCACATACTGAATTTGCCAGTGCCTTGGTCTTGCACTTCCCAGACTCCAGAACTGTGAGAAATCATTGTGTTTTATTTATAAGCCACCCAGTTTATGGCATTTAGTTATAGCAACCTTAACAAACTAAGACACTGCCCATGTTTAACTTAGCTATGTGATTTTTTTTGTTTTTTGTTAGCTCTTTGATATTTTTGTAAATTGTAGTTGCTTGCATTTGGATCAAACACTTTTAAAATCAATGAATGGATATTTGTCTATGTGAACTATTTATCATGAACCATTGATTCAAAGCAAAACAGAAAAGTATTATTTATAGAAATTCTGTACTATTGCCATATAATCACTGTATTTTAAATACCTTTATTGAGGTGTAATTGCTATAATATATGCCGTATAGATTGAGAATGTACAAGTTGATAAGTATTCACATGTGTGTATATACCTGTGAAGTCACCTTCACAATCAACATAATGGACAGATCCATCACCTCTAGAAGTTTCTACCTGCTCTTTTATAATTTCTTTCTCCCAACCCTCATCCCACCTATCTCCAGGCTGGGAGGAACAAGTATTATTTACTATTTCTGGTTCTGTGTGAGCACTGGATATTGTTCCCTCTGAAGCTTTCATGTGGTTCTTTCCCTATGCTTGTATAGTTTCCTCAGATGCATGTGCTAATTAGTACTCTGCTGAATACTCGAGAGGGACCTCCGCAGCAATCCTGAATTTTTTCTCTTCTCTCTACACTGCCAAGTCTAGTTGCCTTGGTCTCCCTCAGATTCTCAACTTTATTTCTGCAACTCAAGGAGTCTTCTGGGCCCCCTCTGAGTTCCCCATCACTGCACTATGACCTGGACACTCTCTCCAGGCAGTAAACTGGTGCAATTGTAGGGCTTAACTACTTTGTTTCCTGTTTCTCAGGAATCATTGTCTTTATTGCTTAATGTCGAATGTCTTGAAAACCTTTTTTTTTCCATATATTTTGTCTAGTTTTTTAGTTGCTTAAGACAGGAGTATAAATCTCCCTGGTATTCCATTTTGGCTAGAAGAGGAAGTTGCTCATAGTTCTATTGTTTGCTATAAAAATCTTAAGGGGCAATAAAATTTCCACTAATAAGCTGTAGGAAAATGTTTTTATAAGTTCAATAAGCAGATTTGGAAGGTAAATTTAACTTCTCAACTTCTTAAATACAGGGCCATGGAAACATTTAGAAGATCAATATTTATTACAACTGTGTTTGAAGGAAAATGAATGAATTGAATAAAAAATTAGAAGTGAATAAATGAAGTGGCATGATTTCTGATTTCTTTTCTCTTTTGTCCGTTTTCTTACAGTGTCTTCTCTCTGATGTTGGCCCACACTCCTGCATTTAAACTTTACCACTCAACCCATCCATCTATCCGTCTACTAGTCCATCTATCAAATGTTATCTAATGCCAGGGATAAAATGACAGGGAAGCTCCTACAATGTATGTACATATGGTGGGTGGGAGTTCTGTTATTGTAGAAGCCTGAATAAAATGCTGAAGCATTGTGGAGGGCAGAGTCATTAACTTGGGGCAGGGCTGGGGAACAGATTAAGGAAGGCTTCTCTCAGGAGAAAACATTTGAAGTGAGTATTGGAGAGTGACTGGCGTTTGGCTAGGTTGAGATGGGAAGGAAGAAGCATTTGAAAGAGAGGTAAAGAGCTAGGCCAAGGTGAGTGTGGGGAAAAAGGCCAGTCCTATTTCTGGAGTGGTAAAAAGCTGACTGTGGCTGGGGTCTAGGGGCTGGAAGGTGGCACGGCAGGAAATTAGGCTACAGAGGTGGTTGGAGCCAGCCTAAGAACTCTGAGTGCTAAGCCAGTGTCTCCCAAGAACCTGAAGTTTCATAGCATGGAAATAACATAATCAGATGTGGGTTTTTGGGCTCTCTAGAGGAGGCAGGTGGCAAAAGGCTCCACAGGATGCTGCTGAAATCTTCCAAGAAAGGATACTAGTCCCTGAACTCAGATGGGGAGGATGCAGACTAATTCAAGAGACATTTCTGCAAGAGAACTGGAAATGTACAGTGACCGGTTGCATGTTGAGAATGAATGAGAGGGAGACATAAGGATAAATGCCTCTAGGTTTTTCAATTTGAGAGAACTGGCAGATGTCATGTAATTAACTGAGATGGAGACAGAAGACAGAATAGGTTTGAATTAGCTTTTAGTTCCACTGAGTTTAGGGTTTTTAACGGATCACTCATGTGGAGAGATAGAACAGGAAATTGGACCTCAAGAGAGAGGTCTAAGAGTCGATGGCACAATGCCATAGTTAGAATGATCACAATTGGTTTGATCATGGTGCATAGAATGAGCATAAAATAATATGACATTCTTGTTCTCTGGAAAACTTTAATGGAGAATTTTGTACTTCAAATATCTACCAAGCAAAGATATTCATGCAGGCCAATTTCTGAGTATCCCAGTGCAGGAGATAAAAGTCTGCTGTAATATTCTCTATTCTCTCAGTGGGCAAAGGGAGTTAAGGTATTCTCATCAGTTGTCATGAATTCTAGAATTTTACACAGTGTAATAATGTTCTTCAGTCAAAATGAAAAAATCAGACACAGACATATACTGTCTACAGACTTTCTAAGCAGTGACCACTGGAACAGAAAAGTAAGAAGAGCATCTGAAAGAGAGTCTCAGGAGTCAATGCCGAGCCCTTTTCAAAGAGTTGTTATTTTAAGGTCAGCTCTGATTTAAATATTCCTGGTACTGAATAAGCAGGGGAACTTGGGAAAGCCTGAGTCACCCTCACACCATTAGCTGGCTTCATAAACCAAGACACATTCTGACTTGGCCATTTTATGAGCCTGTGAAAGTGAGATCTATTTGAGGAAGAAGTGATTTGATGTGGCCTTTAAGCAGTGGAAAAGAAAACACTTGCCACTTCCGGAGGACTTTCCTCAGAGGAGGTGCTGCCTCAGGCAGTAGAACCCCGCTGGCATTTCCCAATCTCCTGAAATGTCAGAAATATTGGCTACAACATTTGTGTTCATAAGGACTACATGTTTGAGAATTATTGGTGGACAACTTTGTTAATGTCAATCTGTCCAAAGCTCTAATTAAGTTCTTTCCTTCCTTAACTAAGATGGTCCAAGGTGAGCAGACAGTGTTATATATTGTGAGGAAGCTCCCTTTCCCCAGGCTACAAGATGTAGGCAGAGAAAATGAAGAGCCCAGTTTTCCCAAATCCTAATTCAGGAAATCCCTCAGACATGGCATGGTTCCATTCCTGTATTTCAGTGTCAGATATTCGGTGGCATGGCCACTTAGTTTTCAGACTGAGACCAGATTTGGTGGTTTTTGTGTCTTTCATGGAAGTAGACAGCACCAAGAAACTTCTTGCTCTTGCTCTAGTGCTACCTGGGATGAATGATTCTTAAATATAACACAGGTTGCAAAATGGTCAGGATTTGCCATCACATGCTTTAAAAGTTTCTTCTTTATATCACTGGAAGTTGTGGATGGCAATAAAAATATGCAATAGTAACTCTCTTCAGAAACTTCTAGACTTGCAAGCACAACCCTGAGAGGAGAGACTGTTGTCATCCATCTGAGAGTATTTGGAAGGTACTTGATAAGATAGAAGCTGATCTTCAAAGAGCTTAGCAATTCTTGGCAAGTGGAGCCTGTCCTGGAAGTTGGGGCTTTCTGTCTTCTGGGAAATGAGTACCTGAAAACAATGGTGGATGGGCAACTACAGGCCATGTCTACAGATGTCCAGTGTGAGGCTTCTGCAATGAATCCTTTGACTGAAATGCACAGAATGCTCAATGGAGTAAAAGCCTTGAGTCTTTTGTATCCAAAATTCACTGTGTGGAACAATGAATCACCTTAAGGATGTGGTATGAAGGGTTAGGGAGAATAGGCTCACACTCAAAAGACCACCACCCTTGTTCCAAACTTCTACTGATCCCTGAACTTCTACTACCAGTCATTCTCTACTTTCCCTCTTTATGGAATGTATGGAAGAAAAACAGGTGTTGCCACCAGGCTGTGAATTAATTAATCAAATTGACTCCCTAGTTAATTTCTGGGCCATTGGTTGGGAAAAGAGAACGCGAGGAGCCCAGTAAAACTACCTAATTATACTTTCGCTTACTTATTATATGGTCTGATGAAACATTACCTTAGAAGTGAGAATGCCTTACAATACACTAGTTTTTGGTGGCCATTTTATTGGATATTTACTATGTGCCAGGTTCTGTACTAAGCATTTCATAAGCACTATTCTTAGAAAAGAACCTGAGAGATGGGTAGTATGACTCTTTTACAGATAAGGAAACTAAGAGTCCCTGAGGTTAAGTGACTTAACCAAGGTCAATGAGACCCAAACCTAGGTTTGTGTAACTCTGCTGTCCTATTCTGCTTAGACTTTCGTTATATCTTTAACCAGCTGTCTTAGTCAGCCTGAGCTGCTATAACAGAATACCACAGACTGGGTGGCTTAAACAACAAACACCTACTTTCTCACACTTCTCAAGGCTGAAAGTCCAATATCAGGGTGCCAGCATGGATGGGTTCTGGTTAGGGCTCTCTTCCTGGGTTGCAGAAGGCTGCCTTCTTATTGTATCTTCAGATGGTAAGAGAGGGATCATCAATCTCATACCTCATCTTATACGGGCACTAATCCCATTCACAAGGGCTCCATCCCCCAATACCTAATCACCTCCCAAAGACTCCTCTTCCAAATACTATTCCCACTGGGGAGTAGGGCTTCAACGTATGATTTTGGTGGGGCCACACTAAGTTCGCAGCACCAGTCATAATAATATTTTTCTTCATACTTAAAAATGTGGCTCCCCCCCAATAGCTTTTAGATGGTTTTCCACTAGTGTTTATGGGTTTGCATGCATCCGTCCTCACTGTTTGACTCAGTCTCCGCTGGGGCCAGCTTTTGCCCACATTCACTTGTATATACTTCTTGCTTCATCCAAACTAAAATGTTTCATGTTCCCATACATGCCCCATGCTTTTCATCGTGTTTCCTTTTGCCAGAGCAGAAACACAGGGGTGGAGGGTAGAAAGAGCTGCATAGTGTTCACCTTTTGCTCAGTGTTGAGGCAGGCAGAAGCTGAAGACATTGTTTTAAGGAGGGCTGTATCAGATATGAGAAACATGACACAGCCTCATGTCCATGTGTATGACCATGGAGGGCAAAAGGCCATTCTCCACAATTCTCTGTAGAATCAATAAGGCTTGAATCCCAGAGGTCAGAAGGGACCATGACACCATCATGGTCTCCGTTGTAGCAGCTTTGCAGACACTGGAGAAAAGCACCTAGGAAGGTACACCATACTCACAGAGAGGGTGGTGGTCTGCAGAGTGGGCATGACTGAAGTGCTGTCCCTCTCAAAACATTAGATAAAGACCAGAATGGAAGAAAAAGAGAGGATAGTATGGAAACACAGATTAAACTCTCTGTAAGATCCTGGAAGTAACTAGAATGATTTGGGAGGGGGACACTTTTGGTGCTGAGACTCAACATTACCCAGAGTTGTCAAAGAAATCTGAGTTATCCCCCTTCTGTGACCTCACCCTCATTTATACAACCAACTGGTGGGGATTGGGCAAGATTGAGTTCATTTATTTGTGAAACATGTCTTGTATACCTAATATGTGCCAGACACTGCAAAGCTCTGAAGATCTAAAGATAAGACTCAGTCCCTGCCCTCTCAGGACTTACATCATGGTAACACGTCTACTTCTTATGTCCACAGAGGTTTTGCACTGTATATCTCTTAGACTTTTGTCCCAGGGTTGTCACCAGTGGTCACACAGATTGTTTTCTACACAGAGATTTTGATGTGAATGGCAATCCCTAGAGTTGTATATTGTGTAGCCTGCACAACCTGCACAACTGCACGTGGTGGCCCTGTTTGCCCAAATAATTTCCCCCTAAAATACCTTCCCCTGCAACTCTGCCTTCCAAATTTTTCCCCATGCATCTCTGATCTGAACTCCTCTTTCCATCCTGGCCTTACCACAACCCCCAAGGCATTCCTTTTTCCTCAGACCTCCTTTGATATTTTCTGCCTGTGGTGGTAAACTGAAAATTAAACAGGGCCTCCACGGACCCTTTCTTGTTTAGAGTTTTTTAACTATTAGTTTAGCCTTGCCTTTATTTAGCTTTTTGCCAGCCTGAATCTTATCTCCCTGCATGGTTTTTGGTAGTAAGGGTAAGAACTGTGTCCTATCCATCTTTGTGTCTCCCCACAGGGCGTTGCACATAATTGAAATTCAATAGGATGAAAGAAGAAAGTGGTATTTAAAATGAGAGACCTTTCAAAGAGTGAAAGATGCCAGTTGAAATGGAGTGTTTGTGACAAAAATCTTCGGTCAATACGTTTTTCAAATTCTTTCAATGTTGACTCTCAAATATTTATGCTAATGACAACCAGGAAAAGCACAGATATTGGAAATGTACCAAACCAAGACTAATTCTGGCCAACTAATTCTTTTCACCAAACCTTCTGTAAGAGTATCTAACAAGAAAAGTTTCAGGCACCACTGACCCCTCACAACTCTTCCTCAAGGGAGTCAAGCTCGATTCATGCCTCAGGCTCAAACCATTCGTGAGAGGTCCAAAGTGTGGTGATCTGAGGGTACAAGAGAGAGGGAGGAAGATGGAGAGAGAAAGTCAAAAGGCAAAGGGTCTGAAAATGAAAGAAAATATATAATCAATTGTTTACATAGAGCTTGGATTTAGAACCTTTAGATCAGCTAAGGTCATTTCCAATTAATTACTTAAGTGATTTTATTCATATAAAAAACAGCTACTTTTTCCATAAAAGGACGGAAAGAAGGAAGTAAAGAAAGAATGGAAAGAAAGAAAGAAGAAAGAAAGAAAGAAAGAATGGAAAGAAAGAAAGAAAGAAAGAAAGAAAGAAAGAAAGAAAGAAAGAAGAGAGGGAAGGAGGGAGGGAAGGAAGGAAGAGAGGGAGAGAGAAAAGAGAGAGGAGGTGGAGGGAGAGGGGAGAGAGATAGAATGCAATCAAAAGGGTAGGGCAAAAGGGAGCTCTCCAAAAAGACCATTATTTGCCTTTTTGGTATTTTATTGAAGTTCAATATGCTTTAATTGACACAGGAGTCTGGAATGCTCTGAAACTGTGACTAAGGGGACAGCCTCCCTGGGTAATTTAAGCTTCCTTTTTCATTCATAACCTCAACCACAAGGTTGAACTGGCACCCTGTTCTTTTTGAATTTCATGAGTAAAAAATGCACTGAAAACCATTACTCTAGCCAGAATGAGTGCTGCTTCCTCCAGATCTACTTACTGACAAATAGTACATCCTAAACCAGGTAGCTGACTAAGTCCTTAGTCACAGAAACAGAAGTTTTTCATCCCATCAGCCTTTTCCTCTCCCAGTTGGCCAGGCTGCCCCATCTGCTCTGAGACACTGGAGCCCGTTGAGTAAATTAGAAACCCAACTTCAGGGGAGTGAGCTACAAGGAGAAAAACCCCAGCATCCTGTACCCTCTGACAGTAGCACCAAACAAGGACATTTAGGAAAGAAAATGCAAATAGCTTGACATAGACTAAGAATTAGCAGCCTCTGTGGTCTGATACTAGGGAGTCTGGGAAGGCCCTAATGTCAGCCCCCACCATCACCACCACAGGGCTGTGGCCTTCTTGGGTAATGCTCTAATCCTCCCTCAAAGGTCAAGTGATTAAGGCCTCTACGACGTTATTACTCACATCTTCATGCGAATGCATAAACTGAAAGGCAAAGACAGGGAGAGAGAGAGAGAGAGGAACAATGGGGGTTAGGGGGTACATTTCAAACCCCAAATCAGAAGCCTTGAAGTGCAGGGTACATTTGGGAAAGTGATTTCATTTCTCTGGGCACCATCTTCATATGAAAGTTGATCTAGCTAGATAATTTTTACATCTTTCTCTCTTCCTTCCTGTCTTTCATTCTCTTTCTTTCCCTTTCTTCTTGTCTACGAGTATTTATTGAGCCCCTACTGTGTGCTACACTTTGGTATAGGCATTGTGAATACCACTGTAAACAAAATAGGCTAAGTCTGCATCCCATGTAGCTTACATTCTAGTAGGGGAAACATAATAAGCAAAGAAATACATAATGCAGATAATTCTCAATTTGCATTGTTTTGATATGCATGAATTTTGATTACCATGCTTTAGTTAACACCAGGTTCCCAACAAAACAGTTCAAATTTTAGTCACCACAGCATATTAATTGTGAGTAGCTGCTGCAAATTTCATTGCTAACTCTCCAGGCCACAAATGGCTATGTAAGTGACAAATGTTCATCATAATCAGTGACCAATCGCATTACTTCTTTCGAAATCATTCAGTGATTGGTCACTGTGCATCTGTTACTCAGTTCACACAAGGAAAGCAAAGCCTGTAGCTGTGTTGCCTCTTTGTCTCCCAGTGGTAGAGAGATACTGTAGGCAAAATAATTGAACTTTTAAAGCACTACTACTGTTGGATAACACTCCAGGTCAACCTGATTCTCTTAAATGGAGATGTGAAAATTTGCTTTTTACACCCAAACACAACTTCATTAGTCCATCCAATGGACTATGGAGTTATTTCAAATTTGAAAGCGTATTAGATGTACTTTCAGACAGACTAGGAATGCTCTAACTGGAAATCATGCCATTTCTTTAGCTGAGTTTTGAAAGAAATATGACATAAGACACGTACTTGAACACATTCAAGCACCGCGGCAGGAAGTAACAGCAAGTAGTACGCCCGCAGTATGGGAGGCAGTTTTCCTATGCCACGCAAGTAACTTTATGGGCTTCTAATAAAAGGTAAATGGAGTTGTAGAAGAAATAGTTGACCATGGCAATGTGGACACACTGGTGCTGTTTGAGAGGCTCTTGATATGCAGCCAGAGAAACTTAGTGAGGGCAAACTTACGAACACAAATGAAAAAGTGATTTTGTGGTGAAAGAGATGAATATATCCCAGAGGAAGGAACACTGGTGAAAAACTTCACATTAAAAGAGCTCTCAGAGATATTTCATGACATTGAAAATGCAAGGTACAAATATTGGAAGCTGATCCAATAAACTTAGAAAGGAGGATGGCTATTCACCAAGGAGTTGTAAAAAACATTCTCTCTGCATTGTAGGTTTTATGAAGAGAAGAAAGAAGCAAGCACTGATCAAACTACTCTTTTCGTAGTTTGTACAAATTTATGTGGTACATGGAAAATTTTGTTATGTGTATATAGTGTGTAATGATCAAGTCAGGGTATTTACGGTGTCCATCTCCTGGGTACAGCACATTTTTAACTATAGTCACCCTACTCCGCTAGCAAACACTGAATTTATTCCTTCTATATAACTGTATATTTGTACTCATTAATCAACTCTTCTTCATTCCCCACTCCCCTCACCAGTTCCAGTCTCTATTCTCTAACTTTCCACCCTCTACCTCCATGTGATCAGATTTTTTAGCTCCCACATATAAGTGAGAACATCTGATATTTGTCTTTTTGTGCCTTATGACCTCCAGTTTTTCCATCCATGTTGCTGCAAATGACAGGATTTCATTTTGTTTTATAGACAAATAATATTCCATTGTGTATATATACCATATTTCCTTCATCCAGTTTACCACTGAAGGGCATTTAGTTGGATTTCATATTTTTGCTATTGTAAATACTGCTGCAATAAACATGTGAGTGCAGGTATTTCTTTGATATGTTGATTTTTTTGGGGGGGTGGGTAGTTATTCGAAGGGTAGGATTGCTGGATAGAATGGTAGTTTTATTTTTAGCTTTTGAGAAATCTCCATACTGTAAAACTACTCTTGATAAGTTTTTTAATTGTGGCAAAACATGCATAACATACGATTTACCATTTTAACCATTTATAAGTGTATCTTTCAGTGGCATTCACAATGTAAAAGTATATTCACATTGTTGTGCAGCCATCACTACCATCTATGTCCACAACTTTTTCGTCACCCCAAACAGAAACTCTGTGCCCATGAAACATTCCCTCTTCCCCCACTCCTCCCAGCCTCTGGTATTCTCTATTTTACTTTGTCTCTACGAATTTGACTGTGCTCATATGAATATAATCATATGAGTAGAATCATACAGTATTTGCCCTTTTGTATCTAGCTTATTTCACTTAGCATAATATCTTTAAGCTTCATCCATGTATTAGAATTTCATTTCTTTTTAAGGCTAAACAATATTCCATTTTATGTATATACCATATTTTGTTTATCCATTTGGGTTGTTCCCACCTTTTGTCTATTGTAAATAATGCTGCTATGAAGGCTGTGCACGGTGGCTCACGCCTGTAATCCCAGCACTTTGGGAGGCTGAGGAGGGCAGATCACTTGAGGCCAGGAGTTCGAGACCAGCCTGGCCAACATGTTGAAAGCCCGTATTTACCAAAAATATTTTTTAAAAAATTAGCTGGGTGTGGTGGTGTGTGCCTCTAGTCCCAGCTACTCAAAAGGCTGAGGCAGGAGAATCGCTTGAACCCAGGAGGTGGAGGTTGCAGTGAGCCAAGGTAGTACCACTGCACTCCAGCCTGGGCAACAGAGTGAAACTCCGTCTCAAAACAAAAACAAAAACAAAAACAAATAATGTTGCTACAAACATTGGTGTGGAAATATCTGTTCAAGTCCCTGTTTTTAACTTTTTCGGGTGGATAACTAGAAGTAGAATTCTTAGATCATATGATAATTCTGCTTTAATTTTTGGGAAACTGTGACTCTGTTTTCCACAGTGGCTCCCCCATTTTACATCCCACCAGCAATGTGCAAGAGTTTCCATTTTTCCATATAGTCACAAACATTTCCCACTCCTTTTTTTTTTTTCTGTAGTAGCCATCCTAATGAATTTGAAGTGGTATTTCATTGTGGTTTTGATTTGCATTTCCATAATGATTAGTGATGTTCAGTATCTTTTCGAGTGCTTATTGACCATTTGTATATCTTCTTTTGAGAAATGTCCATTCAACTGATGTTTTCTACAAAGAAATGAAAACATTTTGATTCCCAATATCTCTAGTGTTTTAAATTACAGTTTAGTAAATAAATATTCATCTTATTTTTTTTTCATTTTCCTATACATTTATAGCCAATAGTAAGAAGGTTTTTATTGTTTTGACAAAAAATTGTTAATGGTCATTCATGGAGCAATTATTATTTCTCCCATCGATTATTACGGATGCTTTAGATCGTTTCAGCTTGCATGGCCGTTTTTATGGTCCCCTACTACCGTACAAAGTAAGAACTTCCTATAGAGTGTTGAATTAATGCTAAAGGATATGAAAATAAAGCAAGGCAAAGGGGTAGAGAATGATGGACTCTGATGGGAAAATGGGCTATTTATACGGGCAGTCAGAGAATGCGCCTCTGGAAAGGCGAGATTTGAACAGAGGCCTAAGTGGGGTAAAGAAGTCAGCCATATCCTTGCCTATGGGAAGGAATTTCCAGGCTTGGAGAATAGCAAGAGCAAAGGCCCTCAGATGGGAGCCCGCTTGGTGTGTTTGGGAAATAGTAAGAATGCCAGTGTGCCTAGAGCACAATGAGGGAGGAAGAGAATGGTAGCAAGGACTGGATCATGTAGAGCCTTGTTGGTTATGGTATGGACTTTGGATTTTATTCTAATATGATGGGAAGCCATTGAAGAACTGAGAGCGATGTTGTGTTAGTGAACAGGGCATTTGATTGGTTAGGGATGAATTCCTCCAAGGAGATAATAAGGGAGAGTGTGAACAGTAAAGATTAACTTCATCTACTTCATATTTTGTCTAATGGCCAGTCTTAGCTTAAATATCAGCACAGGATAAAACACTTGTGGAGACTAGGACCTACTCATGGTCTCATTAAGCATTCCCTGTGTACCAACGAGACCTCTCCATTTTTTCAATTTCACTACGAACTCCTAGAATTTTCCCAAGAGGGGTTTGAGCGGAGACACTTCTCACCCAGGACATGGAGGACCGAGAGTTCCCAGTTAGCAGAACCATCAGCAGACATGAATGTTCTGGAATTACCAGAGAAGCAACAGCCGGATTTCCCCACACACCAAGCTGGGCTTACCAACCCATGAGCCTACATATAGGTTGGGCAGGGAATACAAAACAGTGAGGCTGGGTCAGGGAGACTGATGGTCGGCTGTTACTACAAGGGAACGTGGCCCTCGGGGCCAGATCTTCAAGAGAAGTGGCAAATCCAGATTTCAGTCCTGGATTTTGAGTAGTGGCAAGTAATTTAAAATGTTTTTAACACATCATGCAGGTTTTATATATATATATATGTAGTATATATGTATGTAATATATATACACATATATATGTATATATATGCGTATTATATATACACACGTGCATGTGTGTGTTTGCGTGTGTCTGGTGTCTGTAGCCTGGATCAGCCTGCAGCTCTTAAGTTGTTATTTCTGGTCTTAAAGGGCCTTGTCCACCAAAACATCCCTTCTCCATTCCCTAAAAATATTTGTGCAGAGATAATCAGCACTGATACTTTTCTCTCACCCATGTGTCTTCCAGAAGGGAATCACACTTCATTGAAAATCTGAGTGTCTTGCAACCTCTTAGTGACCTTTTAGTTCCAGGTTTAATGTACCTTGACCACTTAAAAAGCCTTTTAAAAAAGGCTCCTAGATTTAGTGAAAACTTCTGGATCGAGCAGATGTTATTTAAAATCTAAGTATCCACAATTTTCTCAACATGCTACAAACTCTTAAAGGATATGGGATCGTTATTACGCAATTTGATACATAAAGGAACATCACCAATATCTTTGATTTACAAGGCAGGAATTCACTAAAAAAATTATGCTTGCTGCATTCCAATTGTGGAGAATGAAGAAGAGACAAGCAAATATGAGAATGTTTTGGTTAAAGGTTGAGTAGATTTCCTTTGTGTTCAGCTTTCTGAAAAAAATTAAAATACTTGTAATACTTAGAAATTGTGTACATGCAGACTTTTTCACACTTCTAAAAATGCACCATATTTGCACCAACATTTTAGTTTATTTTTCCTGCTTCTGATTTGTTTCAAAGAAAAGGGAGGTTTAAATGGGATTGTAATTTGAGGTTATAACAAATCACAAGAAGGGAATACATTGTTATAACAATAACAAGAAGGGAAAATTATATTGATCTTTCAAGGTCAGTCTTTTTTTAAAAGATTTTTTGATGTATGAAGGCAATTTAGTCAACTATTTAACTTGAAAACAAAAAAGGCTTTATGTCTTAAAAAATCCCTGTGACTGTTACTGTTTTAAACTCAAAAAAGCTGAAGAAGAACTTTCTTACAGGACATTAAACTGCAGCATTTGCTACCCAGTGTTAGGTTGGAAAGAAATCCACAGTGTGTAATTCACACAGAATCTTCATTTGATGTAGATAATTACTTTCAAATTATTTAATTATCTTATCTAAGAATATCAGCATCTCCTTGGTTTCTTTCTTTCTATCTCTTTCTTTCTTTTTTCTCTTTCTTTCTTTTGACAGGATCTCATTCTGTCATCCTGGCTGGAGTGAGGTGGCACGATCTAAGAATATCAGCATCTCACTGGTTTCTTTCTCTTTCTCTCTTTCTTTCTTCCTTCCCTTTCTTTCGACAGGATCTCCTTCTGTCATCCTGGCTTGAGTGCAGTGGCATGATCACGGCTCACTGCAGGCTTAACCTCCTGGGCTCAATAGATCCTTCCACCTCAGCCTCCCAAGTAGCTGGGACTACAGGCACGTGCCACCATACCTGGTTAATTTTTGCACTTTTTTGTAAAGACGGAATTTTGCTATGTTGCCCAGGCTTGGTTTGAACTCTTGGGTGCAAGCAATTCACCCAACTAGGCCCCCCAAAGTGCTGGGATTACAGGCATGAACTACTGTACCTGGCCTACTTGGTTGGTTTCTATGGCAACTGTAGCTTCCGAGCTTCAATAAATGTTGGCATAGCTCAAAAGCTGATGGGAAATGGAACTCATGTGTCCAGCCTCAGAAGTTGAGCAGCCCAGCTCTTCTCACAGAGATAGACCAATAAGCCTATTCTTCAGTTCTCCAAGGTGGTGTCAGGAGGAAACAGCCTTTCTATATTCATTTACAGACATGAGAGAACTTACAGGGATTCAAAGAGGACCTGATTTAACTTAGCAAAGGACTGACCCCTACCATATCCTGTTTCTGAGATGTTTACTCTGATAACAGGTGGAGTTCAGTGATTCCTTTAAAATGCCCCCCAGCTGACCTAGGAGGCTACAGCTCTGCTTTAAAGCCCTCACAGCTCTCATTGTATTTAGCTAATGAATGAGCATTATGAGATCTGTCAATATATACTGCACACGGCTCTGGAATCCAAAGAAAATTCTGTACTTTCACGGAATTCCATTCAAGAGACACAGAGAAAAGTCGCCTTCTTGTGTCACGTCCTTCACAGAACAGATATGGGGCTTATACGTGGCACATTTCTCTAAAACTGAACTGAAATACTCTTGCATATGGATGGATTTTTCTTTTTGATTCAGCTATGTTTTCCCTCTGCAGAACAGTGTCTTATGAGGTAGGAAGTGACAGAAACCTGATGTTGCAGAAGAAATCAGGATAACAGGGGTGAAGGTGTGGGGGAGAATGACTCTTTACAATGTCTGAATGAATCAATGCAGAAATCAATGCACAAATTTAAGGAACCAAGTTGTGAGGCACAAATTTCAAACTTTCCTCCGAGTTTTTTTTGTTATGAGACTTTATGATAAAATGTTAATACTGGCATTGTCAAAGCTCAGGCCAACTGTGTGAGTTTCCTGTTGCTGCTGTAACAAATTATCACAAACTCAGTGGCCCCAAACAATACGAATTTATTATCCTACAATTTTGGAGGCCAGAAATCCAAAATCAGTCTAAGTAGGCTGAAGTCAACGTGTCAGCAGGGATGGTTTCTTCTGGAGGCTGTCAGGGAAGAATCCATGTCCTTGCCTTTCCCAGCTTTTAGGGCTGCCTATCTTCTTTGGCCTGTGGCATCATTGTTTGTCTTCAAAGCCATTAACAGTGGGTTAAGTCCTTTTCACATCGTATCACTCTCACACTAACTCTCCTGCTTCCCTCTTGTAAGGACCCTTGTGATTACATTGGACCTACCTTGATAATCCATGCTAATTTCCCCATCTCAAGATCCCTAATTGAATCACATCTTCAAGGCCCCTTTTGCCATGTAACATAACACTTTCATAAATAGGTTCCAGGGATTCGGACATGGACATCTTTGGGGACTATTATTCTGCTTACTATAGCAGTCACATTGCAAATTTCAGTGGGGTCTAAGGATAGCAGTTCAGCCAGTTAACATGATGAGTTCCTTTAAAGTATCAAGTTTATAGCATCTCCTGGGGGCTCCTGAGTTACCTCTGCCTACTGTTACATTATTCCAAATAGGAACAATCTTGTTTCATAGGTGTGAAAAGGGAAGCTGAAAAAGATAAATGATTATTTTCAACAACTCTTCAGTGTTATCAAGGCAGGAGTAAGTCCAACTCAAGGGCTTCTGATGCTCTGTCCAGCATGTTTCTTGCCTTTCTCCAGTGCTTCCAGGGAATGCTTCTAAAGAGATGTCAGAGTCAGTTTGGCACCATATTGGGTGGTGTTGTGTGGTATGGGGGTTGAGTGTGAGTGAAGGAAGGGAAATTGACATTTTACCCATAGGAAGTAGATAAAGCAGCCACACAGTGGCAGTACTCCCAGCCACCATTCTCCACTCTTACACAGACTTTTAAAGAGTGATGTGGTTTGGATCTGTGTTCTCACAACATCTCATGTCAAATTGTAATCACTAGTGCTGTAGATGGGGCCTGGTGGGAGATAATTTGATCATGGGGGTGGATTTCTCATGAATGGCTTAACACCATCCCTTTGGTGCTGTTTTTGTTACAGTGAGTGAGTTCTCATGCAATCTGTTTGTTTAAAATTGTGTGGCACCTTCCCCCATTTCTCTTGTGTCTGCCCTGGCAATGTGAAGTGCTGGCTTCCCCTTCACCTTCCACCATGATTGTAAGTTTCCTGAGGCCTCCCTAGAAGCTGAGCAGATGCCAGCGTCATGCTTTCTGTACGGCCTGCAGAGCCATGAGCCAATCAAACCTCTTTTCTTTATAAATTACTCAGTCTCAGTTATTTCTTTATAGCAATGTGAGAACGGACTAATACAAAGAGGATCCCTTTCATAGTGCCTTCTAGACCTTATGATGGATGATGCTGCTGAGCATGCTTCATTCATGTGTCCCCAAAACGGTTTTTAAGGCCACTTATATATTTGATGTAGCAATAAATTGTTTGAGAATGAAAATCAGTTTGGGGTCAGACCCCTGTGGGGTCACATCTCAGCTCTAGCACCTACCATTGATTGTGTGACCACTGGAAATAGCAACAATCTCATGAGGTAGATGTGAGCAGAAAGGAAGCAAATCCCTAGAAAGTAGTTAGCACTGTCCAAGGATGTCATAAATGTTAGCTGCTCTTATTATTACATCAGCTGGTCCTGCATGAGCTAGCCCCTGCCTACTTCTTCAGCCTTATATTCTACCACCCTCTTTCCTTATCTACTGTGCTCCAGTCATACTGGTTTTCTTTCTGACCCTTAAGCAGGTCATTAAGGCCTTTGCATTTGCTGTTCTTTCAAGTCAGAACTCTTCCTTCCGAAATCTACAAGGCTAACCTCTATGTCATTATTCAGGCCCTAGCTCCTACAAAATATTCCTGTGACCACCCTGACTAGAGTACCTCCTTCCTTATTCCCCGCTCACAACCTGTACTATCTTTCTCTTTTATTTTCTTAGTGGTTGGCCATTATTAAGCTCTGAAAATTATCTCTCTCCTTCTTTCCTCCCTCCCTTCCCCTCTTTCTCTCTCTACATATTAAGCTCCTCTAGTCCAACAGAGTTATCATGCTTATTGCTAGATCTCCAGCATCTGGAACAGAGTCTGAACAATAATAAGAGCTCCATGTTTCCTGGCCAGTTGAGCAACTCATATAGACTACCATCAGAATACAGTTTAATGTATCATTTGAAATTTTTGTTTTCTATGAACATTGGCCTCTTGGGACCTATTTATTATCCACATCCCTCATTAATTACACCAACCTTTCTCTGATATCTCTTCACCCCTCCCCAGCTCTTCCTCCTCTTCATCCCATTCCTTCAGGGCCGTTGAGTGGGCTTCTCCCTCCTTCCGAGTACTTAAAACAATTTTTTAATAGAGCGCTCTGAAAGTCCAAAAAGCCCAGAAGATTCAAACAGTGAATCATTACTGGTGAAACTTCAAAGGCCATGGTGGGTCTCTACTATGAGTCTCTTTGTCTCCCTAATCAAAACCACAATTGCACAATTATTAGTGGGCTCAGGAAAACCCAACTCTGCTCTATCCCCAGTGTTCAGTACAGTGGTTTAAGCATACATACATCACACACACATAAATGCGTGTGGAATGAATGGAACTTCTCTTACCTACTCATAAAGTCATATGAAAAAAACACAAATTAATAGTGATTAAGGATGAGCATAAGGATCCTGCCACTAGGTCCTGGCAGACCTCCACACCTCTCGCAGATTCAGGCCACGGGCCATCTCATCAGTGGAGAGGTTGTCCAGATGGGGTAGGGAAGGTGAATACTCTGTTCCTAGGCCTTATCTCCTAGGACTTGGGCTTGGCAGAGCCGTCGGGGTTTCCAGCTCACAGACAAGAGCTGTTAACAGGAATAGGAAATACATCTTGGTGTCTTCTTTGAAAAGAGAAAACATCCCATGGAGATAAACAAAGTATCGGGTCATAGAATTTCAAATTGGAAGGGTCTTTGGGAATCATCTGATCCATTCTTCCATTTTCAATTAAATTACTAGCCCATGATAACCCAGTAGCAGAGCTGAGAATAGAACTCAAGACTGATGCCCATAGCTTTGCTGTGAGGAAAGTAAAAGAGAGAGAATGTGTAAGGCAATTTTCTCCTTCTCAGTCTTCATGTTTGAAGACACTCTGAGAGGACAAATGTGAGGCTATGTAAATATATATGCAAGTCATTCTTCACTTTATACACATTATATATATAGCATTTATCAAAATTTTAATTTATTACAGCTGAGAATATAGAAAAATATCCTTGAACTTCTGGTCTCAAAATTCTTATCCTCAAAATAAATCCTTATTTACCACGTGGTAAATCTGTATACTGAGTTAATATTCTGGGTACTTCTTTTCACTCCAGTGAGTAGTGTTTTTAAGGAGTGCTGGATTATACATTGTAAGATACAGATTGGCACGTATTTATATTTGAGGCTGCTGTGGAACAGTCTAGAACAGATTTCAGTACCAAAAAATATTGCTGGTCACTTGCATCCCTTCCTTTCCTTATTCCTCCTTTTCCTCTCCTCTGTTCCCCAACATGGCTTTCCCCCCAAGCGTCTCTTTAGAGACACAGGGAATGCAATCTCCCTGGGAAATGGATCAGCGATGCTCAACACTGATTATTAGTTACCTACAAAATCCAAGCTCTTTCAGACCACCTTAACTAATAAAACATGTTAGCTTTGTAAAGTTACTACATGTTTTTTTCTTTAGAAAATTGAACATTTAAAAAATCTTTGGAGCATAAATGGTTAAAAAATCAACTCCCTCTTGTTTCTACAATTCTTAAACAGTGTTTATTTATTTTCCAGGGGTGTGGAGGGTGGGGGTGCTCTGCCTGGTATTAATTTTCAGAATTTTCAGTGTGTCATTCTTTGATGAGTGTGTGTGTGTGTGTGTGTGTATGTGTGCACACGTGTGTGTATGTTTCTCCCTTTGAAAAAACAAAGGATGGGTTTCCTCGCCCACCATGGAAAAAATGTAACATACGACCCAATCCCTTCCTGAGAGCATGGAGGACCAAGAGCAGACGGCTTAGATCAGGGTGGTGAGGAAGTTTTGTCATTTCCAGAAGGAAGCATGAGTCAGAGTGTGCAACATTTTAGGAGGCCTGAATCAGAGCTGTCGAGGAAGTCAGCTCTTGGACAATTTAACTTCAAATCAGAATGTTATTTAATTGAATGCCTTCCTTCAAAATCATGTCTTTCTCCAAGATGGCTGCAGATGGTGATGTTCCAATTATTTCCTTTCAGGAACAGGGAGTAACTTAACAGTTGAAGAAGTTCTTGCATCCACTTTTGAGGCAATGAAGCCTGGAGATGAATACATATCTCTTAGAAAGGAGAAAAGAGAGTGAGTAAGAGAAGGAGTGAGAACAGTGCTCTAAAAATCTCTACATAAATGAAGAATGATCAAGTTAAATTATATTGTTAGAAAAATTAAATTATTGTGACCAATTGAGCATTTTAATAAGGATGCATTTTCCTCCTTGAGGCCAATGCGTACTTGAGAAAAATCTTTCCACACACTCAAATTTCTCATTGCTTCAAGATTTGTTTCTCTTTTGCAAAGCTCAATACACAGAAAGGCTCCAGAATGCTAAAGGGCACTCCATACAATCTTTCAGAAGGGTATGATCAAGGGTGGAGCTCAGGGGATGAGAAGAAATCCTGGTTTGGAGGACTGAGGGAAGGGGTGACACTGGGTTTGGGACATGGCCAAGAGCTTCAGGGAACTAAGGATTCTGAAACCTGATAATATTTAGTTATAACATGATCTGATAATCAAATAGCTTTAGAGTGACTTCAGATAGAGAAGTTGGGGTTCTGCTCCGCTCCCAGTCTCCACCATTATCTCCTCAAGGTCTGAGGGCCGTGAAGGGCTTGCTTTAGCATGACAGTTTCCTGCAGTTGGTTTCACTCTCAGCTAATCACTTAGACAGCCAGCTGCTTTTGACTTGGAAAAAATTACTTGGGGCAGTTATAGCCCTTGGGGACTCTAGGAACATGTATATATATGGGAAAAAGAGAAAGAGGGCTGTATGTTTCACAATGGAGAAATTTAGGAGATATACACCCACATGCATGTGCATACACACACACACACACACACACACAATGTGTGGCATGAGGCCCTGAGGTCCATTTGGAATCGCAAAGGATGGCCAGAAGTCTAGACTTGATAGTAGCAGAAACCTGTCCTTCTGACCTTTTATATGTAGGTTATGAAGAAACATTATTAATATCAGGATTTATGCAACTTTTTAAAAAGTCTGTCTCTGAGTCAGGCTTAAACTGGGCCAGGAGCTGCCCCCAGGGTTTTAGGGGTGGACTTTTGTTCCATCAAACTTCCTAGACTCTGCAATTCACACAGTCTTAGCCTCTTCCATGATACCCTGGTAATGTCCTAGAAGGCATGGAGGACAGAGGGTAAGATGGAGAATCCCAAGATATATAGGCAGAAAGCCTAGTTTCAGGTCTCCAGTTTGCTTTTGCAAGATGTGAGTTGAACAAATCTGAACCTGAGACGCAGTGTCCTGATTCTTAGAAGTGTGGACTAGAACCCCAGGGTTGCAGTGAAGACTTGATTCAGTAAGTACCATGCGAAGCCATGTGGAACTGTGCAAAGCCATAGAACTCTAAGCATTACCACACAGTGGCATGGTAACTGTGCATGGTGTTGGGGGCCATTCTCTTTCTGAACTATTCATTTTTTCTTCTTCCTGGTCCATGAAATGATGACTTCTCAAGTCTGTCCCCTGTCCTTCTTGCCTCCCACTATTGCCCTGGTTCACCTTTCTGTTGCACCTGGGCTATTTTCAGTAGGCTCCTTCCTGAACTCCCACCTCCATCCTTTGCTTTTCCTGTTTCCACTTCCTGGCATGCTCTTCCACCTGGTGTCCACATGACTTGCTACTCGTGCCTATTCAAATGTCTCCTTAGGGAGCTCTTCCCTGACCACTATCTATAAAATAAAACCCAGCCCCTCCCTTCAAGTGCCTTACCCAGTTTTATTTTTTTCCACAGGGCTTATCATAAATCTCTGTACTTATTTTGTTATTTTAATGTAAACACACCTTTTGTTTTAGAATACTTTTAACTTTACAGAAAAGTTGCAAAAATAATAGAGTTTCTGTATGACCCTAACCCAATTTTCCCTATTGTTAGCAACTTGGATTGCTATATTACATTTGTCACAAGGGACCAATATTGATACACTATTATTAACTTAACTCCATACTTTATACAGGTTTCATTAGCTTTCCTTGTCTATTCCAGGATTCCATCCAGGACAGCACATGGCATTCAGTCATATCTCCTTAGCTTCTTCTAATCTGTAGCAGTTTCTCAGGCTTTCCTTGTTTTTGATTACCCTGACAGTTTTGAGCAAAGTTCTGCTCAGGTGTTTTCTAGAATGTTCTTCAATTGAGGTTTTCCTGAAGTTTTTCTCATGTTTAGACTGGGGGTTTTTGGGAGAAGGGACATAGAGGTAAAAAGTCCTTCTCATATTATATCAAGGATGCATACTATTAATCAACGTGATTTATCACTGTTGATGTTGACTTTGATCTACCAAGGTAGTGTTTGTCAGGTTTCACTATTATAAAATTACTTTACCCTCCCTTTTCATACTCTGTAAATAAGTAACTAGGCACAGCCAACGCTCAGAGTATGGGGGCTCAGATTATATCTCCTTGAGGTGGGAATCTCTATCTTACTTGGACTTCTGTATAGGAGATATATGTTTCTCAATTTACTTATTTATTCAATCATTTACTTATATCAGTATGATCTCACAGATATTTGTTTTATACTCTGGGTTATATTCTAATATTATATTATATATTTTGTTGCTCAAAATCGCTCCAGCCTTGGCCATTGGGGACTCTTTCAGTTGGCTCTTGTGTCCCTTTGACATGCCACCATTGTTTTGTTATTTGAACACTTTCTTACTTTCTAGCACTTCAAGACACTCCAGGCTCATCATATATATTTCCAGCCCTAGCCCTAGAATAAGATATGTCTCTAAAGAATTCCCAGTTTCTTTCATTAGAAATATTATTAGAAACCAAGATCTGGGAGTTAGGCATGCTCGTTGCTACGAGGGTGTCTTTGCTTTGAGACCCTCTCAGAGGACAGAGCTAGGAGATACATGTGTATATACAAACTCATGTATGCACTCATCTTTACAACTACTTCTGTATCTCTCCATCTGTATCTATATCAAGCTAAATATGAGTTTACCTTGATGTCTCTGACTCTAATCCAGTACCACATGGGTCAGTCCATTCTAATCTCCCCTTGCTTATCTGGAACTTTCCTCACCAACAGAGAGAAGACTGGCTCAACCACTCATTTACTTATTTGCTCATCCAAGTATACATATACAGCCATGTCAGAATTAATTAACTTGTACACCTATGACAAGCAACCTTATCAACTAGACTATAGTGTTCATATATCATCCCTTTTGTTTTTGGTCTTACAGTGTATAGTGAAACACAATTTTTCAAAGTGACTTAGGTCGGAATATTTTGTCTCCATTCTCTTCCATGAAATTATGGCTTACATTTGTAATACCATTAGATTCTTCTGCCATAGTGTACATCTCATCCTGGGATCCCCTGACCTCCTGGTTGATTTTAAAAATTCGCATGCCTTAAGGTTCACTTTTTGTGCTGTAAAGTTCTGTAGGTTTTGACAAATGCATAACAACATACACATACCACTCAATACAGATTAGTTCCACAAACCAAAAAACTTACTGTGCTTCCCCTAGTGAAAAACTATTTCCTATTTTTCTTCTATTTGACTTCATAAGGACAGGGACTTTTGTATGTTTGGGTTAATGTTGTATTCCAAGTCCCTAGAAAAGTGCCTGGCACATAGTAGGTGCTCAATAATTTTTTTTTTCAGTTATCATCATTTATTTTGAACTTTGTTCTAACTTTATTTTTTTTTGTTTATTATACTTTAAGTTCTACGGTACATGTGCACAACATGCAGGTTTGTTACATATGTATAAATGTGCCATGTTGGTGTGCTGTACCCATTAACTCGTCATTTACATTAGGTATATCTCCTAATGCTATCCCTCCTCCTTCCCCTCTCCCCACAATAGGCCCCGGTGTGTGATGTTCCCCTTCCTGTGTCCAAGTGATCTCATTGTTCAATCCTAACCTATGAGAGAGAACATGCGGTGTTTGGTTTTCTGTTCTTGTGATAGTTTGCTGAGAATGATGGTTTCCAGCTGCATCCATGTCCCTACAAAGGACACAAACTCATCCTTTTTTATGGCTGCAGAGTATTCCATGGTGTATATGTGCCACATTTTCTTAATCCAGTCTGTCACTGATGGACATTTGGGTTGATTCCAAGTCTTTGCTATTGTGAATAGTGCTGCAATAAACATACGTGTGCATGTGTCTTTATAGCAGCATTATTTATAATCCTTTGGGTATATACCTAGTAATGGGATGGCTGGGTCAAATGGTATTTCTAGTTCTAGATCCTTGAGGAATCACCACACTGTTTTCCACAATGGTTGAACTAGTTTACAGTCCCACCAACAGTGTAAAAGTGTTCCTATTTCTCCACATCCCCTCCAGCACCTGTTGTTTCCTGATTTTTTAATGATTGCCATTCTAACTGGTGTGAGATGGTATCTCATTGTGGTTTTGGTTTGCATTTTTCTGATGGCCAGTGATGATGAGCATTTTTTCATGTGTCTGTTGGCTGTATGAATGTCTTCTTTTGAGAAATGTCTGTTCATATCCTCTGCCCACTTTTTGATGGGGTTGTTTTTTTCTTGTAAATTTGACTGAGTTCTTTATAGGTTCTGGATATTAGCCCTTTGTCAGATGAGTAGATTGCAAACATTTTCTCCCATTCTGTAGGTTGCCTGTTCACTCTGATGGTAGTTTCTTTTGCTGTGCAGAAGCTCTTTAGTTTAATGAGATCCCATTTGTCAATTTTGGCTTTTGTTGCCATTGCTTTTGGTGTTTTAGACATGAAGTCCTTGCCCATGCCTATGTCCGGAATGGTATTGCCTCGGTTTTCTTCTAGGGTTTTTATGGTTTTAGGTCTAACATTTAAGTCTCTAATCCATCTTGAATTAATTTTCATATAAGGAGTAAGGAAAGGATCCAGTTTCACCTTTCTACTTATGGCTAGCCAATTTTCCCAACACCATTTATTAAATAGGGAATCCTTTCCCCATTTCTTGTTTTTGTCAGGTTCATCAAAGATCAGATGGCTGTAGATGTGTGGTATTATTTCTGAGGCCTCTATTCTGTTCCATTGGTCTATATCTCTGTTTTGGTACCAGTACCATGCTGTTTTGGTTACTGTAGCCTTGTAGTATAGTTTGAAGTCAGGTAGCATGATGCCTCCAGCTTTGTTCTTTTGACTTAGGATTGTCTTGGCAACACAGGGTCTTTTTTGGTTCCATATGAACTTTAAAGCAGTTTTTTCCAACTCTGTGAAGAAAGTCATTGGTAGCTTAATGGGGATGGCACTGAATCTCTAAATTACCTTGGGCAGTATGGCCATTTTCACAATATTGATTCTTCCTCTCCAAGAGCATGGTATGTTCTTCCATTTGTTTGTGTCCTCTTTTATTTCACTGAGCAGTGGTTTGTAGTTCTCCTTGAAGAGGTCCTTCACATCCCTTGTAAGTTGGATTCCTAGGTATTTTATTCTCTTTGAAGCTGTTGTGAATGGGAGTTCATTAATGATTTGGCTTTCTGTTTGTCTGTTACTGGTGTATAAGAATGCTTGTGATTTTTGCACATTGATTTTGTATCCTGAGACTTTGCTGAAGTTTATCAGCTTAGGGAGAGTTTGGGCTGAGACAATGGGGTTTCCTAAATATACAATCATGTCATCTGCAAAGAGGGACAATTTGACTTCTTCTTTTCCTAACTGAATACCCTTGATTTCTTTCTCTTCCCTGATTGCCCAGGCCAGAACTTCCAACACTATGTTGAATAGGAGTGGTGAGACAGGGCATCCCTGTCTTGTGCCAGTTTTCAAAGGGAATGCTTCTAGTTTTTGCCCATTCAGTATGATATTGGCTGTGGGTTTGTCATAAATAGCTCTGATTATTTTGAGATACATTCCATCAATACAGAATTTATTGAGAGTTTTTAGCATGAAGGGCTGTTGAATTTTGTCAAAGGCCTTTTCTGCATCTGTTGAGATAATCATGTGGTTTTTGTCTTTGGTTTTGTTTATATGCTGGAATACATTTATGGATTTGTGTATGTTGAACCAGCCTTGCATCCCTGTGATGAAGCCCACTTGATCACGGTGGATAAGCTTTTTGATGTGCTGCTGGATTCGGTTTGCCAGTATTTTATTGAGGATTTTTGCATCGATGTTCATCAGGGATACTGGTCTAAAATTCTCTTTTTTTGTTGTGTGTCTGCCAGGCTTTGGTATCAGGATGATGCTGGCCTCATAAAATGAGTTAGGGAGGATTCCCTCTTTTTTTAATGATTGGAATAGTTTCAGAAGGAATGGTACCAGCTCCTCCTTGTACCTCTGGTAGAATTCGGCTGTGAATCCGTCTGGTCCTGGACTTTTTTTGGTTGGTAGGCTATTAATTATTGGCTCAATTTCAGAGCCTGCTATTGGTCTATTCAGGGATTCAACTTCTTCCTGGTTTAGTCTTGGTAGAGTGTAAGTGTCCAGGAAATTATCCATTTCTTCTAGGTTTTCTAGTTTATTTGCGTAGAGGTGTTTATAATATTCTCTGATGGTAGTTTGTACTTCTGTGGGGTCGGTGGTGAGATCCCCTTTATTGTGTTTTATTGCATCTATTTGATTCTTCTCTATTTTCTTCTTTATGAGCCTTGCTAGCGGTCTATCAACTTATTGATCTTTTAAAAAAACCAGGTCCTGGATTCATTGATTTTTTGGAGGGTTTTTGTGTCTCTATCTCCTTCAGTTCTGCTCTGATCTTAGTTATTTCTTGCCTTCTGCTAGCTTTTGAATGTGTTTGCTCTTGCTTCTCTAGTTCTTTTAATTGTGATGTTAGGGTGTCAATTTTAGATCTTTCCTGCTTTCTCTTGTGGGCATTTAGTGCTATAAATTTCCCTCTACACACAGCTTTAAATGTGTCCTATAGATTCTGGTATGTTGTATCTTTGTTCTCATTGGTTTCAAAGAACATCTTTATTTCTGCCTTCATTTCATTATGTACCCAGTAGACATTCAGGAGCAGGTTGTTCAGTTTCCACGTAGTTGAGCGGTTTTGATTGAGTTTCTTAGTTCTGAGTTCTAGTTTGATTGCACTGTGGTCTGACAGACAGTTTGTTATAATTTCCATTCTTTTACATTTGCTGAGAAGTGCTTTACTTCCAACTATGTGGTCAATTTTGGATTAAGTGTGATGTGGTGCTGAGAAGAACGTATATTCTGTCAATTTGGGGTGGAGAGTTCTGTAGATGTCTATTAGGTCCACTTGGTGCAGAGTTGAGTTCAATTCCTGGATATCCTTGTTAACTTTCTGTCTCGTTGACTGTCTAATGTTGACAGTGGGGTGTTAAAATCTCCCGTTATTATTGTATGGGAGTCTAAGTCTCTTTGTAAAAGTCTCTAAGGATTTGCTTTATGAATCTGGGTGCTCCTGTATTGGGTGCATATATATTTAGGATAGTTAGCTCTTCTTGTTGAATTGATCCCTTTACCATTATATAATGGCCTTCTTTGTCTCTTTTGATCTTTGATGGTTTAAAGTCTGTTTTATCAGAGAGTAGGATTGCAACCCCTCCTTTTTTGTTTTCCATTTGCTTGGTAGATCTTCCTCTATCCCTTTATTTTGAGCCTATGTGTGTCTCTGCATGTGTGATGGGTCTCCTGAATACAGCAGACTGATGGGTCCTGACTCTTTATCCAATTTGCCAGTCTGTATCTTTTAATTGTATCATTTGGTCCATTTACATTTAAGTTTAATATTGTTATGTGTGAACTTGATCCTGTCATTATGATATTAGCTGGTTATTTTGTTTGCTAGTTGATGCAGTTTCTTCCTAGCATAGCTGGACTTTACATTTTGGCATGTTTTTGCAATGGCTGGTACCGGTTGCTCCTTTCCATGTTTAGTGCTTCCTTCAGAATCTCTTGTAGGGCAGGCCTGGTGGTGACAAAATCTCTAAGCATTTGCTTGTCTGTAAAGGATTTTATTTCTCCTTCACTTATGAAACTTACTTTGGCTGGATATGAAATTCTGGGTTGAAAATTCTTTTCTTTAAGACTGTTGAATATTGCTCCCCACTCTCTTCTGGTTTGTAGAGTTTCTGCCGAGAGATCTGCTGTTAGTCTGATGGGCTTCCCTTTGTGGGTAACCCGACCTTTCTCTCTGGCTGCCTTTAACATTTTTTCCTTCATTTCAACTTTGGTGAATCTGACAATTATGTGTCTTGGAGTTGCTCTTCTGGAGGAGTATCTTTGTGGCATTCTCTGTATTTCCTGAATTTGAATGTTGGTCTGCCTTGCTAGGTTGGGGGAGTTCTCCTGGATTATATCCTGCAGAGTGTTTTCCAACTTGGTTCCATTTTCCCCGTCACTTTCAGGCACACCAATCAGACGTAGTTTTGGTCTTTTCACATAATCCCATATTTCTTGGAGGCTTTGTTCATTTCTTTTTACTCTTTTTTCTCTACATTTCTCTTCTCGCTTCATTTCATTCATTTGATCTCCAATCACTGATAATCTTTCTTCCAGATGATCGAGTCGGTTACTGAAGCTTGTGCATTTATCACGTAGTTCTCATGTCATGGTTTTCATCTCTATCAGTTCTTTTAAGGTCTTCTCTGCATTGATTATTCTAGTTATCCATTCATCCATTTTTTTTCAAGGTTTTTAGTTTCTTTGCACTGGTTGCATAGTTTCTCCTTTAGCTCTGAGAAGTTTGATTGAATGAAGCCTTCTTCTCTCAACTCATCAAAGTCATTCTCCATCCAGCTTTGTTCCATTGCTGGAGATGAACTGCACTCCTTTGGAGGGGGAGATGCGCTCTGATTTTTTGAATTCCCAGCTTTTCTGCACTGCTTTTTCCCCATCTTTGTGGTTTTATCTGCCTTTGGTCTTTGATGATGGTGATGTACTGATGCGGTTTTGGTGTGGGTGTCCTTTCTGTTTGTTAGTTTTCCTTCTAACAGTCAGTACCCTCAGCTGCAGGTCTGTTGGAGTTTGCTTGAGGTCCACTCCAGACCCTGTTTGCCTGGGTATCAGCAGCGGAGGCTGCAGAAGATAGAATATTGCTGAACAGCGAGTGTTGCTGTCTGATTCTTGCTCTGAAAGCTTCGTCTCAGGGTGTACCCAACTGTGTGAGGTGTGATATGTTGGTCTGCACCTAGTGGGAGATGTCTCCCAGTTAGACTACTCAGGGGTCAGGGACCCACTTGAGCAGGCAGGCTGTCGGTTCTCAGATCTCAACTTCCATGGTGGGAGAACCACTGCTCTCTTCAAAGCTGTCAGACAGGGACTTTTACATCTGCAGAGGTTTCTGCTGCTTTTTGTTTAGCTATGCCCTGTCCCCAGAAGTGGAGTCTACATAGGCAGGCAGGCCTCCTTGAGCTGCGGTGAACTCCACCCAATTCGAGCTTCCTGGCGGCTTTGTTTATCTACTTAAGCCTCAGCAATGGCAGGCGCCCCTTCCCTAGCCTCGCTGCCACCTTGCAGTTAGATCTCCAACTGCTGTGCTAGCAATGAGGAAGGCTCCGTGGGCATGGGACCCTCTGGGCCAAGTGTGGGGTATAATCTCCTGGTGTGCCATTTGCTAAGACCCTTGGTAAAGCGCAGTATTAGGGTGGGAGTTGCCTGATTTTCCAGGTGTTGTGTGTCTCAATTTCCCTTGGCTATGAAAAGGAATTCCCTTCCCCCTTGCACTTCCCAGGTGAGGTGATGCCTTGCCCTGCTTCAGCTCTCACTGGTCGGGCTGCACCCGTGGACCAGCATCAACTGTCCCACACGCCCCAGTGAGATGAACACAGTACCTCAGTTGAAAATGCAGTGATCACCCATCTTCTGTGTCGCTCACACAGGGAACTGGAGGCTGGAGCTCTTCCTATTCGGCCATCTTGGGTGCCACTTCCTCAATAATTTTTTTTCTTGAGTGAGTGAAGGTCTTTACTCTTGCCTTCTGAAATCCAACTCCCTCCTTTCCCATAGTAAAGCTTTGATAAACCCACATAAGGAACATATCAGTCCTTGGTCTGAAAATTTATTATGGCATAGAGAGACTTTTTTTGTACAAATTTAAGGAGTGTAAATGTAGTTTTGTTTCATAGATACATTGCATGGTGGTGCAATCTGGGCTTTTAGTGTATCCATTAAGTAATTTTGCATCCCTCATCCCCCTCCCACCCATCCAGGTCTCCAGTAATTATTATTCCACACTTTCCCAGAGAGACCTTTATGCACATAGGTCCTGACCACCTTTTCTTTCCCAAGATGGGTTACATGTCCCACACCTGTACAGTAAGCATACCATATATACATAACTCTATTATAATATGTTATACTATATAATTATTCTATTCACTCATCTGTTTCCTTGTACTAGAGAACCAGACTAGTCTGGCACTATGTTTCTCTCTAATTGATCTTTAACTCTATAGAGATCTTCTCCATTCCACCTCAGGGGAGTTAGGAGAGGAAACTCTGAGTATTTAGTTTCCTTAGGCACATTCTTCTTACGTTGTTAATTAGAAGGTAGGATTTTAATTTTGTTCATTCTCTTTCCATTTTGTTTGCTTTTATTTTATGTTCCCCATCATAAAATCATAAAAACTAATGGATATACAGGGATGGATATGTGAGGGTGTATGCCTGTTTGAGGTTATGTATTTCCCTTTCTTCTTTGTGACTCCTGAGGGCAGAAGCTGAGGCTCCAAAAATTACTCTAGCAGAGACTCTATGTATATGTGGGAATAGGGAGAGGTAGAAAAGGATAGGACCAGCTTTATTCCTCACTGCTGAAGCCCAACTGTTAAGCCAGAGCTGGTGCCTTTGCTGATGTCTTTGATGGTAACCTTTATCAGGCAAAATGGCCAGGGTCAGGACTAGCAGCTGACCCAAAAGATTCTGAGACTGCCTGCTTGCTCAGTGAGCCAAGAA
Source organism: Papio anubis (assembly GCF_008728515.1). NCBI lineage: Eukaryota > Metazoa > Chordata > Mammalia > Primates > Cercopithecidae > Papio > Papio anubis. The sequence goes on along the minus strand of NC_044996.1, from coordinate 99,955,187 downwards.
CTTTTGAGCACTTTGCTTCCATTGCCTTCCTCTGGCACACCCTTAGATGTGGGTATCCTGGTCCTGCTTTATAGAAGACCCTGATTTGTTCCTGCAAAGACCCTGCTTTGTTCCTGCAAAGAACATGATCTCATTCTTTTTTATGGCTGCATAGTATTCTGTGGTGTACATGTACCACATGCAGAAGATTGAAACTGGACCCTTTCTTTACACCATAATAAAAAATTAACTCAAGATGGATTAAAGACTTAAATGTAAAACCCAAAACTATAAAAACCCTGGGAAGCAACCAAGGCAATACCATCCCTGGACACAGGAACCAGCAAAGATTTCATGACAAAGACATCAAAAGCAATTGCAACAAAAGCAAAAACAGACAAATGGGAACTAATTAAACTAAAGATCTTCTGTGCAGCAAAGGTGAGTATCAACAGAGTAAACAGACAACCTAAAGAATGGGAGAAAAATTTGCAAACAATGCATCTAGCAAAGGTCTAATATCTAGCATCTATAAGGAACTTAAACAAATTTACAAGAAAAAAACCAAACAACCCCATAAAAAGTGGGCATAGGACATGAACAGACTCTTTTCAAAAGAGGACATACATGCAGCCAACAATCATATGATAAAAAGCTCAAGATCTCTGATCATTAGAGAAATGCAAATCAAAACCACAAAGAGATGCCATCTCACACCAGTCAGAATGGTTATTACTAAAAAGTAAAAAAATAACAGATGCTGGCAAGGTTGCAGATAAAAAGGAATGCTTATACACTGTTGGTGGGCACATAAATTAGTTCAACCATTGTGGAAGATGGTGTGGCAATTCCGCAAAGACCTAAAAACAGAAATACCCTTTGACCCAGCAATCCCATTACTGAGTATCTGCCCAAAGAAATATAAATCATTATATTATAAAGACACACACACACATATGTTCACTGAAGCACTATTCAGAATAGCAAAGACATGGAATCAACCTAAATGCCCATCAATGATAGATTGGATAAAGAAAATGTGGTACATGTACACCATGGAATACTATGCAGTCATAAAAAAGTACAAGATTATGTTCTTTGCAGGAACACTGATGGAGCTAGAGACCATTATCCTTAGCAAACTAACACAGGAGCAGAAAACAAAATACCGCATATTCTCGCTTATAAGTGGGAGCTAAATGATGAGAACACATAGACACATAGAGAGGAGCGACACACACTGGGGTCAACTGGAGAGCGGAGGGCTGGAAGAGGAAGAGGATCAGGAAAAATAACTACTGGGCACTAGGCTTAATACCTGGGTGATGAAATAATCTGTACTATAATCCCGCATGACTCAAGTTTGCCTATATAACAAACGAGTACATGCACCCCTGAATTTAAAAGAAAAGTTAAAAAAAGACTAGGCAGACCGAGACGGTGGTCGGTAATCCCGCACCAGGCTGGTGGATCACGCAGGTTGCGTATCCGGTTCAGCCTTCCGCTCGCATAAACCATCTCCACTAAGCAAAAATACAAAAAATTAGCTTGCAGCATAATGGTGGGCCTGTAATCCCATTATCGATGCTGAGACGTTTGAGCCCCGGTGGAGGTGTCGGCAGGAGTCGAGATCACGCCACTGCACTCCAGCTCGCGTAAGAGCAGACTCCATCTCAAAGAGATTGGGGCATGGAACATTGATAGGTTTCCAGCTATTGGTAATTTGTTTTGACCTGGGTGATGGTTACAAGGGAACAATCCTATTGCATTGTGGGGTTTTCTGTATCTATGTTTTATTTTATAATAAAAAGGCTTGTAAAACCCTGCCAGCTGGTATTATAGACAAAACAAAAGAGTTAACTATTTGGGAATATGTTCCATGTGAAAAGACTCACTTTATAGAAATGAAGATGCCTAGATATATATATTTTTTTGTGGACCTAGGTCTGCCTTTCCCACGAGGTAGGTGGGAGGAAAATAGCATTGGAAATAGTGGAGAGCAGTAAGTGGAAACTACTCAGGCCAGCAGAATCTTCCAGTTTAGTGCACTGTGCAAACTACTGACAAGGCTAGATGGAGCAAAGAATCTCAGCTCAGTTTTTTAATACATGCAAGTAGATGATAAATATGAAGACTTCAGAGGATTAGATATAGTAAATCATGAAGGCCAGAAAATCTTTTGGGGTTTTCACCTTTGAGCAGGAAAATGTTGAACTTTTGGGCTTTTTATTTAATATATAGAAAGCATGCATATTTAACTATCCCATCTAACAGCAGCTTAAACAAACTGGAGCCTTAGGAAGGGGACACTGAAGCTGGAGGAGGGAGAGACAGCATGAAGGGCAGTGTGTCAATCGTTAAAGGCAGTCCGGAAGGGTATATGTTTTCTTGGTTCCAGTTGCCATATTGTTAGTTAGTGATGAGTATTTTTTTGTGGCTCCCCACTCAACACCCACTTTGGGAATGCTGATTTACCTCTGTGGCATAGAAGCTTTGGACATTTATCTAACTTTTTGTGCTGCCCAACCAGTTCAAGACAGGTGGGTGCCTTGGTCTGATGGGCTCTAAAGGTGTAATGTCCAAAGGCAGAGGGAGACTCTCCCATCTTGCTGGACCCACATTGCTTAGCACAGTCTAGATACATCACAGAACCTAAGAGTCTGTCAGTCTGAAATGATTGCCCTTCACACTGGCCTCATTTCCACTTTCCAAAGAAGTTGACTCTTCTGGAAATATTGTCTAAATTGTGCTTACAGAATCATGCCATATAATGTACGCCCTAAAATCATCTTGGTTTGTAGCAAAAGGGTAATAACTAAGTATTTAATAATACAAATAAAAGAAAAACGGAAATTGCCAATTCAAAATATGATGTACACTTACATGTGTGTATAACATTTTTTTCTGAAAGTACAAGAACAAATGCTTTAATAATTATAGCTAATGTTTAATGAAAGGCCAATATTTGGCCAGGCAATGTGTAGAACATAGTATGTATACTAATCCATTTATTCCTCATCACAGCTTTATGAGAAAGAGACTATTATTTTCCATAATTCACAGGTAAAGAACTGAGACACAGAGAGGATACGTCACAGTCCAAGCTCACACAGACTCCTTTCTTATTCCTTGTTCTTCTTCATATTCTTCTCTATATGGCAGTCAGCGCAATTTTTCTAAAAACAGAACAAAAATGATCAGTGCCTTCCCACTGGTTTTAAGGTAATGTGCAAATGCCATAAAATGGCTGAAGACCCTTACATCATCTGAAGTAGGCGTCTGCCTCCCTCTCAACAGCAACTTTCAACCATCCCTGCTACCTCGCTCTCTCTCTCCTCAAGCCACCTCATTCACTTCCCTCAACATGTTATTTCCTACCACACCTCCATGCCTTCTCAAGTGCTGATCTCTCTTTTGGGAACATTTTTTTTCTGTATCTCTGCCTATCTGACAAAACTTAAAAAAAAAAAAACCTCTTTATTATCTGCCTACAAACACATGCTCAGTTAGGACTTTGTGGTGTGAGCTCCACTAACACCCTGTCTTCCTATCACAGCACACCTGCGGCCCTTCAGTTGGTGTGACTGCTTCTTTCATCATCTGTGTTTCCTGCTAGTCTGTAAGCTCCACAAGGTCAAAGACCATGACTATCTTAGATCACTGTCCCCCAATACAGAGTCCCGTGATTAGCAAGTAGTAGACACTAAATAAATATGTGTTGTATCAATATTATGCATGCCTGGGATTCAGTTTATTGTTATCAATGAGCTTTTGAAAGTTAATCCAGAGATGTAAGTTTGTGATACAATCATATAATAAGAGTTTAATTATTTCAAACCTACAGCACAAATTCTGTACGTGCAAGGCTAAGAGAGACCACCTTGGGAGTCATGGGCTAGGGTAGAAAGAGTTGGGCTAGAGATATAAATAAGGAAATATAATATGAAGTAAAATAAAATAATCACTATAATTTTCTTCTGTGCATGGGTGAGGGCAAGTAGGACTGGGAAATCGTGTACATCAGAATAGTGACATAAGAATTGAACGTTAAGGAGTGGAGAGGATTTGGGTAGCAACAAGGTGGTGAGAATAGCAATCTGGAGAGCAGGAATAGCATAAACTAAGGCTTGGGAACAAGAAAAGGCATAACTTGCTTAGGAACAAGTGGAAGTCTTCATAAACTGAAATGCAATCATATTTTGGCTTTTTACTTAGCACAGCACGAAGCAAGAATCAAAGATGCAGATGAAGTGTTGTTAAATGTGCACAGGTACTCACTGTAGATGCCACTTCTAGGTGAACTGCAACAAGTGGGTTCTGGTATTCTCAAAACCAGTCCTGGTTTCAGCAGGGAAAACACCTGCGATTATTTCTAGCATCCTTCTCTATAAAAGGGATAACCTGAAAAAGGAACTTGAGCAATTTCTTTGGTGTAATGGATTTCTTTAGTCCAAAAGACGTGTGACTATCAGACAATCTTGGCCCAATACCATGCAGTCCTGGACTTGTCAACCTCCTTTGTTTGGAGTCTATATTTTCCTTTGGCTGTGGTTTGGCCACCAGTGGAGGGCTCCCTACAGGAATAGAATATACTATTCAGTGGGATTCAAGAATTTCCATCCCTGTGATTCTGATTTTCAAAAGCACATTAATAAATCTCATCTTTGGATACACTGGGTTGATGAGAGGTTGTTCTGTAGAGACAGGTCCACCCTTGATGGACTGCCGAGTCAGGTTTGTGAACTGCCAAGGGTGAGATTCAGTCCTCAGGCATTGTCTGTCATCTAAAGCATTAAATGGAGGCACACTGGTATCACGGCTACAAGTGCAGGCTCTAGAGCTAGTAGCTCAGCTCCACTACTGTGATATTAGCTTCTCTGTGTCTCAGTTTCCTCATTTATAAAATGGAGATAATAACAGAATCTACCACATAAGGTTGTTGTGATAATTAAATGACTTAATGAAACTAAAATCCTTAAAAGAGTGCCTGGCACACAGAAAGTACTCAATGAGTATAAACTATTTATTTTGTTCAGTTAATAGAGACAATCTGGTTAATAACAACTCTTGTAATTCTCAGAACCATTCTTTAAGGTGATTATGAATAATTTCTGCTACTTATGAATTTTTCTCTACCCAGGATACGGAAAACCAAGGCTCACAGCAAGAAAAGAACAATTATGACCCATCTTCCTGGGGGCAATTTCACCTGAAGTTTTAAGGCAATAATAAACATTTTGAGATTAACATAAGCAGACTGTGTTTAGACCGAAATGCAAATTTTGCACAAATACTTACTCTAAAGCATACAATTTTAAAGAAATTTCTTGCTTACAGCATCCCTCTCCAGGACTCATCTGCCATAACAGAGGAAAAAAGGCAAAGTCAAGTCTGGTCTGGTTGGCTGAATATCTGAGGCATTTGAAGGTTTGGTCCACTCCGTAATAGGGAGCTTTCTACGTAGGAGACTCCTGCTGTCAAGTCCCATGTGGTTGATTAAAAATGGCCACAAAGTTTTGACCCTTGTGTTATTGAGAAGTGAATCTATGTCTCATCTGCTGACTTTGGGATGGAATGTGATTGCTTTGACCAATAGAATATGGCAGAAGTGATACCCTGCCACTTCAGACCTAGCCTTTATGAGGATTGGCAGTTTTTGCTTCCTTCCTCCTGAAGCCCTGAGCTACCCTTTCAAAAGTCTGGCTACCCTGAAGTTGCCATGCTGTGAGGAAGCCCAGGCTAGCCACATGGAGAGTTCGTGTGACAGAAAAGAGAGAGAAAAGAGAGAGGCAGACAGAGACTGAGACAGAGACACAGCCAGCCTCTAGCCATTCTGTCCCCCAGTAGTACAAGTCATCTAAGCTGGGGGCCCAGACTATGTGGAGCAGAGATGACCTTCCCTTCTTTGGCTTGTCTGGATTTCTGACCCAGCTTGAGAAATAATACTAATAATACTAACAATAAATTGTTATTTTAAGACTCAAAAGCACACCAGCAGAAGTCAGATCACACAGGCCAGGCAACCACATTATGGGGTCAAGGGAAGTTGGCTGACTCTGAGGATAGAGGTGGAGGATGGAGTTGGAGGTGACATGGGCCCCCATAAGTTCCCCTTGGACTTGCTGGAAAGCTGACTGGCAGCAGAAACAGATTCCAGCTATCAGTGCCAACCTTGGTTCTCATTGCCCCAAGGACTAAAAGGCAAGTCTCCACTGCCCGAAGTTGGAAGGGTTTGGGTGGATGGACAGAGGGATGTCTATTAGAGTGGGAAATGGAAGGGGGGTTTCTTGGGACAAGAGAGGGCTGCAGACATCACTCTGTACTACAGGGAGAAAGGGAAGGAGACTAATGGTTCCAAAGGCAGGCATGAAGAGGGGTGGTTCTTCAGCCTGTTATTTAGGCTGTCTGCAACCTGGCACCCACCTGCTTTTGCTACATTGCTATCTAGGGCTTTTCTTCATGCATGCTGTGTTCTGTGTATATGACACCCACTTCTTTGCGTCAATGTCTTCACTCAGAATGGAATGTTTTTTTCCCTGGCATCACATGTCTGGACTTTGGCCTCCTACAAAGTGTCCTTGAAATGCCATGCAAAGATTGTCTCTGATCCCTCAGTGTGGAGGTAACCGCAACACTCCGAATAGTAGGTGTGCTGTCTTCACACTGCACAGTGATGAAAGTCTTGCTTCATCCTCCCTCATAGCTCAGGAACTTATAAGAAGACCTCTATCTGACTTCTGAGACTGCCCAATGCTACGACCCTCACAGCAACCCAATATTGAATGTGCCGTTAATATATTTCATTGCCCTCAATATATTTCATTGCATCAGTAATTAGAAGTAAATCTGAATATTTATAAGGACTCTGATATTACTCAAAATGGAAATATTTTGGAATTCAAGTAGCTTTTCCATGGCCATATATCTAATAAGGATAGTTCCAGGATCCAGACTCAGGCGATGGGGTTCCAGGGCCGGTTGTCTGGAACTCTACCCTGTTCTGCATAGTAAGAGCTTATCATCTATCCAGAAAATATCTTACCCTGTGACTGCAGATGATTAAGTTAGTTAAACCAATTAAAATCAGCCATGTAAATTGTAAGCTATATCTAATTAAAATAAACTTTTGTTCATTTTTCGGGCTGGGCATGGTGGTTCACACCTGTAATCCCAGCACTTTGGGAGGTCAAGGTAGAGGACTGCTTGAGCTCAGGAGCTCAAGACCAGCCTGGGCAGCACAGCGGGACCTGATCTCTACAAAAACATTTAAAAATTAGCCAAGTGAGGTGGCATGTGCCTGTAATCCCAGCTACTCAGAAGACTGAAGTGGAAGGATCACTTGATCCCAGGAATTCTAGGCTCCAGTGAGCCATGATTGTGCCACTGTACTCCAGCCTGGGCAACAGAGCAAGACTGTTTCTAAAAATAAAAATTGTAAAAATAATTTGTTTGTCAACTATATGCAAGGTTAGTGAGATGTCTCTGCCCTCAAAGATAGTATACTCTAATGTGTTTGTAGAATCTCACACTGGATAGCAGTTGCAATGTCATGTGAAACAATTTATCTGATTCAACCTGTTTTACTCCTGCTATTAATAGCTTGCTAGTCACTGAAAGTAGGCTATATCAGTTTTTTCTCTTTGAGGGCCATCTATACTACCAGGTTTCAGATGCCTGGGCTATCTTGAGTCCCTCCACACTAATTGTTATTACTAAGGAATAGGGCTGAAAGCAAAAGGACAGATAAAGGCTTTGATCTTCCTACAAAACCCATCTGGGGTAGGAATTCCAAGTCTAGGGGGAAAAGAGGGAGGGGAAGAAAGAGGTAGACAGGAGAAAGTGGAGGTGAGAAGGTCAAAGAAATAGCAGCAAAAGGTGTAAGATGATTGAAAAAGAGAATTAAAAGAAAGAGAAAAATTAGAGTGGGAAAAAATGGAAACAGAAGAAAGTCGGAGAGAAAGGTAGAAACTAAATGGGAAGACTAAAAATAAACCAACAGGGAACAACAACAAAAATTACATTCAATTGTGGTCTTATTTGTAGTTGTGTTACCCAAATTGAACTGCCAACTTATTCAATATCTTGACTTCATTACATAATGTGTTTTCATTTTCCCAAAATGTTTGTGTCTGAATGAAAAGATCTTCTCTACAAAATATTTCCATGTCTGAATTTGACTACTCTAACTACTTCATGTAAATGGAATCATATAATATTTGTCCTTTTGTGTCTGGCTGATTCACTTAGCATAATGTCCTCAAGGTTTATCCATATTGTAGAATTTGTAGAATCTTACTTCTTAAGGCTGCACAATATTATATACATATGCCACATTTTGTTTATCCGTTCATCTGCTGGTGGACATTTGGATTATTTCCACTTTTAGCTATTGTGAATAATGCTGCTATAAACACTGGTGGCTTTTTGTCTTAGTAAAGCGATGACTTTTGAACTTAGGAAAGAGAGGCAAAATGGGCCTTTAGGATGCTTTGGTTTTAGGCCATTGAAGCCAACTTTGCTTGAGTAAATGAGCCAGCCATGGGACCCAGCCCAAGTTATTAGAGCTTCACACTTGGGATTAGAAGCAAAATTCCTGTTAGTAATCTAAAGTTTTACTTGGCCTTACTTGCAGATGTCTCTGTTTCTCTCTTCCGAGCTCCTCAAAAGGAGAGACAGGTGAGATGAGGTAATATTTAAGTTTTCTTGAATCAATAACCTAACACCATCATAATATCATTGCTTTGTTATGCTTCATTGCATCTCCAACTACAGAGTTATACTCAAGCAAAGAATTGCCCTTCCAAAGAGTAGGTATAGAGAATACATCTTTCCTTCCAGAGAGAAAAGGAGGATTTTGACTTCTACTATAATATGTGTATACATCCTATACATCTATCACATCTTTTAGAGCCTAAATCAATTTATTAGCTTATCTCTGAAATCCACAATGAAACACAATGAAAAATTTGCAGAAAACAGTGGAACAAACTTAGACCCACCATTTGTATTGAATGTATTTATAGGGTACAATGTGATATGTAAAAAAGCTTTTTAAACTTTCATTTTAGGTTCAGGTGTATATGTGCATGTTTGTTATATAGGTAAGTTGCATGTCTCAGGTTTTGGTGTACAGATTATCTTGTTGCCCAGGTAATAAACATAGTATCTGATAGGTAGTTTTAAAATTCTCACCCTCCTCCCACATTCCACCCTTCAGGTAGCCTCAGTATCTATTGTTCCCTTCTTTGTGGTCATGTGTACTCAATGTTTAGTTCCCACTTACAGGTGAGAGCATCAGGTATTTGGCTTTCTGTTCCTGTGTTAGTGGACATAGGATAATGATCTCCAGCTTCATCCATGTTGTTAAAAAGGACATGATCTCATTCTTTTTTATAGCTATGTAGTATTCCATGGTGTGTAGGTAGCACATTTTCTTTATCCAGTCTCCCATTGATAGGCATTTAGATTGATTCCATGTCTTTGCTATTGTGAATAGTGCTGCAGTGAACATACACACGCATGTGCCTTTATGCTAGAACAATTTATATTCCTTTGGGTATATACCCAATAATGGGATTACTGGGTTGAATGGTAGTTTTCTTTTAAGTTCTTGGGAAATCACTAAAGTGCTTTCTATAATGATTGAACCAACTTACATTCCCAAGAGCAGTGTATAAGCGTTCCCTTTTCTCTGTAGCCTCACCAACATCTGATATTTTTTGACTTTTTGATAATAGCCATTCTGAACAGTGTGAGATGGTATTTCATGGTAGTTTTGATTTGCATTTCTCTAATGATTAGTGATGTTGAGCATGTTTTTACATGATTGTTGGCTGCATGTATGTCTTCTTTTGAGAAGTGTATGTTCATGTGCTTTGCCCATCTTTTTTTTTTTTTTTTTTTTTTTTTTTGAGACAGAGTCTTGCTCTGTTGCCCAGGCTGGAGTGCATGGAGTGCAGTGGCATGATCTTGGTTCACTGCAACCTCTGTCTCCCAGGTTCAGGTGATTCTCATGCCCCAGAGTCCCAAATGCTAGGATTATAGTCATAAGCCACTGTGCTGGTCTTGTATTGTTTTCTTTTTGAGACAGAGTCTCACTCTGTCACCCATGCTGGAGTACAGTGGCATGATCCTGGCTCACTGCAACCTGTGCCTCACGAGTTCAAGCAATTTTCCTGCCTCAGACTCCTGAGTATCTGGGATTACAGGCACACACCACCCCGCCTGGCTAATTTTTTCTATTTTTAGTAGAGATGGGGTTTCAATGTATTGCCCAGGCTGGTCTCCTATTCGTGGCCTCAAGTAATCTGCCCACCTCGGCCTCCCAAAATGCTGGGATTACAGGCATGAGCCACTGTGCCTGGCCTTTTGCCCACTTTTTAATGGAGTTGTTTTTTGTTTGTTAGTATGTTTAAGTTCCATATAGATACTGGACATTAGACCTTGGTCGGATGCATAGTTTGCAAATATTTTCTCTCATTCTGTGGGTTGTCTGTTTATCCTGTTGATAGTTTATTTTGCTGTATAGAAGCTCTTTAGTTTAATTAGATCACATTTGTCAATTTTTGTTTTTGTTGCAATTGCTTTTGGCATCTTCTCATGAAATCTTTGCCTAGACCTTTGTCCAGAATGGTATTTCCTAGATTTACTTCCAGGGTTTTCATAGTTTTTGGCTTTACATTTAAGTATTTAATCTATCCTGAGTTGATTTTTTAATATGGTGCAAGGAAAGGGTCCAGTTTCACTCTTCTGCATATGGCTAGCCAGTTATCCCAGTACCATTTATGGAATATGATGTCCTTTCCCCATTTGTTGTTTTTGTTGACTTGGTTCAAGATCAGATGGTTGTGGTTATGTGGCTTTATGTCTAGGCTCTCTATTCTGCTCCATTGGTCTATGTGTCTGTTTTTGTGCCAGCACCACGCTGTAATGGTTACGGTAGCCTTGTACTATATTTTGAAGTTGAGTAGCGTGATGCCTTCAGTTTTGTTCTTTTTGTTTAGGATTGCCTTGGCTATTTGGGCTCTTTTTTGGCTCCATATGAATTTTAAAATAGTTTTTTCTAGTTCCGTGAAAAGCATTATTGGTAGTTTAATAGGAATAGTGTAGAATCTGTAAATTGCTTTTTTACAATATTTTTTACAATATTGATTCTTCCTATCCATGAGCATGGAATGTTTAGTCACTTGTTTGTGTCATCTTTGATCTCTTTCAGCAGTGTTTTGTAATTCTTGTTGTAGAGATGTTTCACCTCTCTGGTTAGCTATATTCCTAGGTATTTTATTCTTTTTGTGGCTATTGTGAATGGGATTACATTCTTGATCTGGCTCTCAGCTTAGAGGTTGTTGGTGTATAGAAATGCTATGAATTTTGTACATTATTGTTGTATGCTGAAACTTTGCCTACGTTGTTTATCAGATCTAGGAGCTTTGGGGCAGAGACTCTGGGGTGTTCTAGGTATAGAATCATATTATCTGCATACAGAGATAATTTCACATCCTCTCTTTCTATATGGATGCCTTTTATTTCTTTCTCTTACCTGATTGCTCTAGCTAGGAGTTTCAGCACTATATTAAAGAACAGTGGTGAGAGTGAGCATTCTTATCTTGTTTTGGTCCTCAAGGGGAATGCTTCCAGCTTTTGCTCATTCAGTATGATATTGGCTGTTGGTCTGTCACAGACAGCTGTTATTATTTTGTGATATGTTCCTTTGATGCCTAGTTTGTTGTAGGCTTTTAACATGAAGGGATGTTGAATTTTATCAAAAGCCTTTTCTGCATCTATTGAGATGATTATGTGGTTTTAGTTTTTAGTTCCGTTTATGTGATAAATCACATTTATTGATTTGCATATGTTAAACCAACCTTGCATCCCAGGGATAAAGCCTACTTGATTGTGGTGGATTAGCTTTTTGATGTGCTGCTGGATTCAGTTTGTCAGTATTTTGTTGAAGATTTTTACATCTATGTGCAAGGATATTGGCCTGAAGGTTTTTTTGTTTGTTTGTTTTGTGTTTTGTTTTGTTGCGTGTGTGTGTGTCTGCCAGGTTTTGGTATTAGAATGAAGTTGGCCTCTTAGAATGAGTTAGGGAGGCATCCCTCCTCCTCAATTTTATGGAGTAGTGTCAGTAGGAATGTACCAGCTCTTCCTCATAAATCTGGTAGAATTTGACTGTGAATCCTTCTAGTCCTGAGCTTATTCCGATTAGTAGGCTTTTTATTACTGATTCTATTTTGGAACTTGATTTTGATCTGGTTAGATATTAAATTTCTTTCTTGCTCAAGCTTGGGAAGGCATATGTGTCCAGGACTTTATCCATTTCTTTTAGGTTTCCTAGTTTGTGTGTATAGAGATGTTCATAGTCATCTCTGAGGAGTTTCTTTGTGTGTGTATTTCTGTGTGGTTGGTGGTAATGTCCCCTTTGTCATTTCTGATTGAGTTTACTTGGATCTTCTCTTTTTTTCTTTGTTAATCTAGCTTGTGATCCATCTATCTTTTTATTATTATTATTTTTAAAAAAGAACAACTCCTGGATTTGCTGATTATTCTTTTTTTTGTACAGTGTTTTGTCTGTCAATTTCCTTAAGTTCAGCTTTGATTTGGCTATTTCTTGTGTTCTGCTAGCTTTGGGGTTGGTTTACTCTTGTTTCTTTAGATCTTGTAGGTGTGATCTTAGAGTGTTATTTTGGAATCTTTCTAACTTTTTGACATGGGTGTTTAACGCTATAAACTTCCCTCTTAACACTGCTTTAGCTGCATCACAGATATTCTGGTATGTTGTATCTTTGTTCTCATTTGTTTCAAAGAATGCCTTGATTTCTGTGTTGGTTTTATTGTTTACCCAAAAGTCATTCAGGATCAGGTTGTTTAATTTCCATGTAACTGTATGGTTTGTAGCAATTTTTAAAGTACCAATTTCTATTTACATTGTGCTGTGGTCTGAAAGTGTGTTTAGTATGATTTTGGTGTTTTTGAATTTGTTGAGGTTTTCTCTATGGCCAATTCTGTGGTCACTTTTAGAGTGCCTGCCATGTGCAGATGAGAAGAATGTATATTCTGTTATTTCACAGTGGGGAGATCTATAGATGTCTGTTACGTCCATTTGATCAAATATCAAGCTCAGGTACTGTATAACTTTGTTAGTTTTCTGCTTCGGTGATCTGTCTAGTACTGTCAATGTGTTGTTGAACTCTCCTACTATTATTGTGTGGTTATCTAAGTCTCTTCATAGGTCTCTAAAAACTTGTTTTATGAATCTGGGTGCTCTTTTTTTTTTTTTTTTTGGTTGTTTGAACTTTTTTTTTTTTTTTAATTATACTTTAAGTTCTAGGGTACATGTGCACAACGTGCCTGGGTGCTCTTTTGTTCAGTGCATACATATTTAGAATTATTAGGTATTCTTAATGAATTGAAACTTTTACCATTATGTAATGCCCTTCCTTGTCTTTTTTTGATCATTGTTGGTTTGAAGTCTGTTTTGTCTGAAATTAGAATAGCAACCCCTGCTTTTTTTTTTCTATTTTTCATTTGCGTGGTAGATTTTTCTCTATCCCTTTACTTTGATCCTGTGGGTGACACTGCTTATGAGATGGGTCTTTTGAAGACAACATAGAGTTGAGTCTTGCTTCTTTATCCAATTTGTTAGTCTGTGTCTTCTAACTGGTGCATTTAGCATGTTCACGTTCATGGTTAATATTGATATGTGCTTATTTGATCCTGTCACTGTGTTGTTAGCTGGTTATTATGCAAAATTGATTGTTTGGTTGTTTTATAGTGTCAGTGGTATATGTACTTAAGTGTGTTTTTGTGGTGGCCGGAAACAGTCTTTCCTTTTCATATTTAGAACTCCCTTCAGGACCTCTTGTAAGGACCATATTAGAACTCCCTTCAGGACCTAATGGTAATAAGTTCCCTTACATTTGCTTGTCTGAAAAGTATGTTATTTCTTTGCTTACGAAGCTTAGTTTGGCTGAATATGAACTTGGTTGGAATTTCTTTTTTTTACGAATGCTGAGTAAAGGCCTCTAATCTCTTCTGGCTTGTAGGGTTTCTGCTGAGAAGTCTGCTGTTAGCCTGATGGAATTCCCTTTTGTAGGTGACCTGTCCCTTTGATCTAACTGTCTTTAACAGTTTTCCTTTCATTTGAACTTTGGAGAAGCTGATGACTATGTGTCTTGGGTATAGTTGTCTTATATAGTGTTTCCCAGGGGTTCTCTGCATTTTCTGAGTTGGAATGTTGGCCTCTTTAGAGAGGTTGGGGAGATTTTCATGGATGATATCTTCAAATATGTTTTCCAAGTTGCTTGGTTTCTCTCCCTCTCTTTCAGGGACACCAATGAGTTGTAGATTTGTTCTCTTTACATAATCCCATGTTTCTCTGTGGTTTTGTTCAATCTTCTTTACTTTTTTAAAATTTTTCCTGACCGAGTTATTTCAGGGAACTGGTCTTCAAGTTCTGAGATTCTTTTATCAGCTTGGTCAATTCTGCTTTTAATACTTGCAATTGTATCATGAAATTCTTAAGATGTGTTTTTCAGCTCTATTAGGTCAGTTTGGTTCTTTCTTAAAATGGCTACTTGGTCTTTTATTTCCTATATTGTTTTATTGTATTCTTTGGATTCCTTGGATTGGGTTTCAACTTTCTCCTGAATCTTGATGACCTTCATTCTTATCCATGTTCTGAATTTTACTTCTGTCATTTCAGTCATTTCAGCCTGGTTAAGAACAATTGCTGGGGAACTAGTGTGGTCATTCGGAGGTAAGAAGACACTCTGGCTTTTTGAGTTGCCAATGTTCTTGCACTGCTTCTTTTTCATCTGTGGAGTCTAATGTTCCTTCAGTCTTTGAAGTTGCTGTCCTTAGGAAATTTTTTTTTTTTTTTGCTTTCATCTTTGATAAAACCCACCTTACAGCACATCTTTGATGCCCTTGAGAGTTTAATTATGGTAAAACATGGGTTTAGTCAACTGACTTCCTTTCTGGAAGATTTTAGGGTGCCAGTGCTCAGCTTAGTACTCCTGGGCTACATACTGTAATTCTGGGGGCCTAGTACTGGGCCTCTAGCTTTTTTCTCTAGCCCCTAGAAGTTAGGAACCTGTGGAGGGGCTGAGGTATTCCTGTTCTCCTGGCCACAACGATTCAACGAGTGGTACCAGCCAAAGTGCTTCATAGGGGTAGTGGCTCATGAGTGCCAGCAGCTGTGGCAGCACAGCAGGATGCATGTGCATCAGTTGGGGCAGGGTACTAGTGGGAGTGGGGCTGCTGCATTCCTCTGCATGCTCAAACCCATGGTAGCAGTGGTGGTGGTGGTGCGTTGGTGAGCAGTGGGACCACTGGCATCTATGCACACATTTGCACTGGCCATGGCAGGGGCAGCATGCAGGGGGTGGCACTGTCAGCATCCCTGGGTGTTTGCACTGGCAGTGGCATGGTGGGGCATGGTTGCCAGTATCTATGCAAATGTTTGTGCCGGTGATGATGATGCAGGCAGGTGCTTGTGCATTAGCAGCAAGGTGTGACAGGCAGTGGGTGCACTCAGGCTGGCAGCAGCGGTGTGGCGGGGTGTGCGCGCACATGCACCCTCACAAGGGAGGGCAGGTGAGGGCCACCTGCCCCTGCATGCTGGCAAAGCAGTGAGGGGACAGTTATTGGCCAGCACAGTGGTTGGGGAAGGCTACGGTGTGTGGAGTGGTGGACATCAATGGAGTTGGACATCTTCTGGAGTTCTCTGATGGTCAGGTGTGGTTTACCAGCAAAGAAGCTACGATGATGGCCCCCCAGAAGCACCCTGGTTGGGCATCTGCTGCACTGCAAGCAGGCACGGCCAGGCTGGGGCCCCAGGAGAGGTCAGAAGACAGGAGGCACTTATACTGGACTGGCCCCATTGCATGGGCAAGACCACCCCGCTCTGTCCAGATCTGATAATTACCCTAAGCATAAAGTCTCTTGAAGGAGTGTGGCAAGCCTTGGGGGAGGAGTATCCCTGGCCATGCTCCATCACAGACATTCCAGCACCAAAGTCTCTGGGCTCTGAAGAGGCTGGAATTCTGCCCTTGCCACCTCTCTAAGGAGCTCTCGCTGCCAGCTCAAGTGTCCATGGGGGTTGTAGGGTCTCCCGCTGCCAGGATTCCAGAGGTTTGTGACAAGAGTGGGCCACTGCTCACCTGTTCAACTCACCCCTTCCCCAGGAGTTGCTGTGGGCCAGGAACAAATCCCTGTGCTTGGTAGCCACATGCAGGGTTCCTAGCTTCCTCCCCCTTCAGCCCAGCAACTGAGTTCTCCCTCCATCCACTTTTGATGCCTTCCTTCTGAAGATCTGCTTGGAGTGTGCCAGTGTTCCCAATGTCCCAGTTTCTTTGTTGGGGATGTTCCTCCTGGATGCCTCTAGTCAGCCATCTTGTCTCCCCTCCCAATGTGATGTTTCAATATTTGTATACATTGCAGAATAATTAAACCAAGTTAATTAACATAAGGCCCACCAAATTAGACTTGAGTGCTTACGGAATCTGGCCACTGTTGTGAGAAGGTGTTCTTTATTGGTGTGTATTTTCTATTGTTGTTGTTGACAGTGTTTCTCCAGATTTTGATAGTTTCTTCTAAAATGGGGTGAGCCACTTATAACCTAGACAATTTCTTTTGAGGTGAATTTTTATAATTTATCCCTAGACAGCAAATCATAGAATGCTTCTGTTGTGGAGTGAATTGTGTCTTTTCCCACCAAATTCATATGTTATAATTCTAACCCCCAGTAGACACTGGACTTTCATCTGACCAGAGGTATCAGGAGTGCTCAGTGCTTCAGGATTCTCAAACGTGAGCTTGAATTAATGCAAGAAAACTCTGAGCCTGTACATTCTTATTTTATTTTGCTTTATTTTATTTTAATATTCTGCATGGCAAAGTGGAAAGTAGGCATGAGGCACTTCTACTGTGTATTCAAACTCAAACGTTGTCTCCAGGAAAAGTACGTGTGCAATTGAGTTGTAGCTTAACTAGCTACTTTTTTCATGGACAACCATTTTCACTTGAATGAATGACTGACAGATAAATCATGGTTGTTCAGATTTGGGTATTTGGCAGATATTTTCTTGAAAATGAACAAAGTGAGCTTGTTATTTCAAGGAAAACAACTGGCAATATGTGTTGCCAAAGATAAAATTCCAGCTTTCAAGAAAAAATTGGAATTTTGGAAAGCTTATATCTGCCACCATGAGTTTGTCAGCTTCCCAATATGTAAAGACATTTTCTGATGAGATTGCTGTTTATATTAACAAATATGATTCAAAAATTTATATAATGAAATGTGTCAACATTTGAAAGATCTGCATAATCTGAACCAATATTTTCCAGATGACCAATTCATAGTTTTACAAAGTCATCTGCGAGTAAAAAAATATATATTTCAAGTACAAAATAGAACAATGAATTTTAATGTAACAGACGATGAAGCACTCATTGATATGGTCTCAGATCTATGTTGCAAGTAACCTTTATGCAGCTACCACTCGCATTTTGGTATAGTATCAAAGAATATTCACAAGTATCTAAAAAGGCTACTAAAATACCCCCTCCTTTATCCAACTACACATTTGTGTAAGCTGGATTTTTTTTTAAACATATATACTTTGATCGAGACAGCATATTGCAACAGCTAGAATTTAGAAGCAGATATGAGAATCCAGGTGCCTTTTTTATTTGTTTGTTTATTTATTTATTTATTTATTGAGATGGAGTCTCACTCTGTTGCCTAGGCTGGAATGCAGTGGCACACTCTCGGCTCGCCACAACCTCCAACTCCCGAGTTCAAGCGATTCTCCTGCTTCAGCCTCCTGAGTAGCTGGGACTACAGGCGCGCACCACTATGCCCAGCTAATTTTTATATTTTTAGTAGAGATGGGGTTTCACTACGTTGGCCAGGCTAGTTTCAAACTCCTGACCTTGTGATCCGCCCACCTCGGCCTCCCAAAGTGCTGGGATTATAGTCATGAGCCACTGCACCTGGCCCCAGCTGTCTTTTATTAATCCAGACAGTAAAGAGATTTGAAAATGTAAAATAATGTTATTCTTCTCACTAATTCTTTTGCTTCACAAAAAAGTAGCAATTTTTCATAAAATATTTAACTTATATTAACTTATAATGTTTATTATTGTTATTTCAAAGTGAATTTATAAATTAACATTTTTCAAATTTCTGTTTTTATTTTAATATAGCAACTATCAATAAATATAATCTACATTAACCAAAGCTCGTTAGGATCCTCAATAATTTTTGAAAGTGCAAAAAAATTCTGGGATCCAAATATTTGAGAACTACTGATGTAGATGGCACACAGCAGTGTTTCCCAAAGTAAGCTCAGGGAACTCTTTGCATCAGAAACACTCAATTCACTTGTTATAAAATACAGATTTCTGGGCTTTGTGCCAGATTAAATCAGGTTTCTTAAAGGGTCAGCTTGTATTTGTTTTCAATTTTGAAATTCCCCAACAAAACATTGCTTGAATTTAATAAAATTAAGGCAGTCCCTTAATAGTGTGGCCAGTTGTGTCATCTGAGATTGTAGACAATCAAACTGAACACAACACCTGTTCTATCAGAGATCCAAACCTCAGGAATTATGGCCATGTTTGTACAAATGCAGTGATGAGAGTTCTTTAGACAACATTTTCTGCAAAAATAACTTACATACATAGAGAAATTGACATATGGAAGTGGATTGCATTTGACGTGTCTTCTCCAGTTACCTGTGGAGCAGAGCATATATTCCCAAGGCTTTCATTTTTTCTGCTCCAGCATAAAAACCAACTACTGTGGTGGCCATTTGAGATGAGGCAGGGGAAGGGTTGGTGCAGTGAGGCTGGGTTGAACACAGAAGAGTGGATCTTGGCAACTAAGACATATAGAAGCCAAGCTAAGGAATGTGTTTTTCTGAAAAGCCACATCTGGACCCCTGGTTAATATCCTGCCTGATCTTTTGCCTCAGACAAGAGACTAACCACATAAAACACACAGAGTGTGGAGATTTGGCCCATCTTTATTTGTCAGATATAGTAACACAAATTCAAAGCACTTTGGCTATATGCATAAATATGTATATGCATGCACAGTCACATTTGTGTGTGTTTTTATGGTGGGGGTGGGTGGGAATTTTAGTACTCAACTGGGAACCATGTCTCCCTGTGGTCTGCCTCCTGGATAAAATCCATTCTCCTTCTTTGTGAACTATTAAAACAGACAAGTCTGCAGGCTCCTATTGCTGGAATAAGCTGAACAATGGCATGGGATAGAAACTAAGATCTGGAAATGTGTTTTTGGTATGTGGCCCATGATTTCTCTTGCCTTTTTATATATCTTCACTATAGGCACGAGGGCATTTTTACAAAGTCAACCTGCAGATATGTGATTTTATAACACTCAGTTCACTTGTCATTTTCCTTTGTCTTATTGATGGAGCTTTGTGTCCATCTCCCATCCCTTCCCCAACTCTACAATCCTGTCCTGGCCATATACATCCCAACATGGTTTCATTCTGATCAAAATTTCTTCTCTATGATGTCTCCTGAGTTATGTGCAGCATAAAACATTAAGAGGTTTTGTTGTTTTCATTTTTTTCAATAAAGCAAAGGATTTGGCTTACAATTCACTTAGGTGTTATAGAAGTAAGAAATACAGGTATGGAATATTGGTTTGAATAAAAAAGTCAAAGAAGCAGAATCGAGAAAAACAAGTCTATAGTGGCCAAAAATATTGGAAGGATGAATTAGACTTGTGTAAGCTTCGAATGCAGGTCAGTATAACAGGCTGCATTCATGGCGTATTATTGTAGTGACTGTTTCTTCCTTAGTACATTATCTACTTGTACTAGCTGGGCTGCTAGCCAGAGAATGATATGCTCTGATTGCTCAAAGCTCCCTCCTGCCTTCCCACCCTTTTCACCTCTCTTCTAAGAGGTCTTCTGTGACCACACCCCAACTTTACAACTTCCCTGGAGCACCAGAACATCATTCCTTCTTCTTGCCCAGATTAAACTTATATTTAAGGACAGTCTACAGGAGGCTGGGCATTCATTATATTTTATTCCACTAGATTATTACCACAATTCCATGAGGTAGCAATTATATATCCGTTTTTCACAATAAAAAAAAGTGAATGCCAAAGAAGTGATTTCCTTGTGGTTACAACAGCTAGTGAGTATCAGAGGAAAGAATTCTGGGTGTTCATACCACTGGACTCTCGACTCCCACCCACCTCTACAACTTCGCCTTTCCTGCATTACGTAAGTGGATGTGGCGAACTAGCGTAGTCTAACCAGCGAATCAGTGATGAGTGCTCAATATGCTCCCCACAAGGGGGATTTTGTGTCTTGAAAGAGAGGCCTTAGACATGGGAAAGACTGCTGGACTTCTAGAGGAGTAGCAGAAGGTAAGGGACATGTTTGGGGTCAGAAGGAACCTCCTCAGGAACCTGAAATTGTACCATGTAGAGAAGTGTCACAATTTGGCAATCCTTGGTCCATGTCTGACAAATAGAAATATTTGTTCCTTGGGCTCACGTGGTGTTTTTAAAAACTTGAATATTTGCCAGCAGTTAGAAATTGGGAGATTTAATCTAAAAATCTAGATTTCTAGGTTTTCTCCGCAAATTGGATGATACAACATCACAGGATCTATATTTTTCAATGAAAGCGACTGGCCAGAGCTTCCCTCTAAAGAGATTCAAGCTCTCATGTCATCACAAGGCTTGCAGATCTCCTGGCTTATTTCATTTCTTCCTGTGCCACTATAGGCTTTTGAGTTTGAGACTCCTGAAGTAGATGAAGGCCTCTTCTGCTCATGAGAGGGGCGTCATCCTTAGAGGTGGAGGTTGTGAAGAGGCCTGGAGGCTGAATTTCCATTTTCCTATTATCTTTCAAGAAAGGAGTCAACAAATACATCAGCCCCCATATCTCAAGGCTGGAAAACATTTTACGAAAATAAGGCCCCCGTAAAATAAAATGTGCCTTAGCTTTGTAGGCAGGACTCTGCAGTCTGATAAGGCAATGTTCCTATCAAGATTCAGACCTTTGCCTTGATCACATTTTTTTTTTTTTTTTTAAGAAACAAGGTCTCTACCCAGACCGGAGTGCAGTGGCATGATTATAGTTCACTGCAGCCTCCAACTCCCAGGCTCAAGTGATCTTTCTGCCTCAGCCTCCAAAGTAGCTAGGACTACAAGCATGAGCTACCATGCCTGGCTAATTTTCAAATATTTTGTAGAGACAGGATCTTGCTTTGCTGCCCATGCAGAGCTCAAACTCCTGGCTTCAAGTGATCCTGCCTTGGCCTCCCAAAGCACTGATATTACAAGTGTGACCCACCACATCTGGCCTGCTTCAATCATAAGAAAGATGGTGAGGGCCAGAGGGAATTGGCAGCTAGCTACTTTTACCACCACAATTTGCAAAAGGGATTGAAAACTGTCCAGGCCCACAGAAAAGGCAATAGGCCCATGAAATTCACAGGACTTGACCCACTTTTATAAACATCATCCCCTCATAAACCTGGTCCTCCCAATGCCCACTCATGGGGAAACTGACTCCCTCTGCTGATCCTAACTATTCGTGATGATTCTCTGGCCAGGGCCACATTTGAAAAGCCATCAAAGCTAACATTTGCATTGTAAAAATCATACTCATAATCATAATCATAGTTAGCAGTCGTTGAACTTTATAATGGGTGCTATGCTAAGCTCTTCCAATACCGTATCTCAATGAATCCCTATGACAATGTTAAAGTTTGTTATCATTATTATTCCCTTTCTACAAATGAAGAAACAGAGACCAAAGAGATTAAGTAATTTGCCAAAGATAACACAGCTAAAACATCTTGGAGTCAGATTTCAGGCCCAGATATCAGGGATAGGACCCCTGATACAATGGGCAAAAAAGGCTTTCATCTACACTCTATTAATTTTTGAAATCTTTAACTGAAAATTCACAGTAACTAGATAAGATGTTAAGTCTTGCTAATCCTGCCTGCTTTCTTTTCACAGTAAGTGTATAATATATCGACCCTGCTTTCTATTTTCCCTGCACGTGGTTGATAATAGAGCAGCTAGAACCCTAGTTATATTTTGGACAGTTCTTTTTTACTTTTTGACGTAAGATTTCAAATACCGCTGCCATTCTTTTGCTTATTACCACGTGTGCTTGATTTGGCTCAGTGCTTGATCTCGGTGATCCAGCAATTTGTCCCACTGCAAATACCCTTCATTTCACATGTGCCATATTGGGAACTCTATTTAATCAGAGTTTGTTTGATATGTGCTGGGAATTTAGCAGTGAGTGGGAAAAGTTGAGCAGATCTTCAGCCTCTGTTGAAGTCCAGGTAGAATTTTCACCTTAACTGGAAATGACTTAAATCTTATATAGAGAGAAGTGTGATGCTTGCATGTGTCTCAGTGATTTTATACATTATATTCTAACAGCCATCCTTATACTCAGAGGGTTATTGTTTTCTCCAAAGAAAAATGTGGTGCGTGCTGAGTTTTGTTTAGGTGGCAACAGAAAAGAGAGGTGCCAATTCCACGTTTTTAAAAATTTGAAGTTGAGTGGGTGGCTTTGAAATGTCATAGAAATCAACTCAATTAGATGTTTGGCTGGAAAACATCAGGATGCATCAACACTGCTTAGGCTGGCTTCCTACAGTCTGAAACAATGTGGCACAAAAAGCATATTCAGAAGCATTGCTTGTAGGAAAATTGCTGCACAAAGCAGGACCAGGCAGGATGGGTTTGGGGGATGAAGAGAAAGAACCTTTTTAGATATGGGCCAGAAGTTAAAAGGGAGTTAGTGCTAAAGCCAAGGCAGCACTTTTGTGTGTCAAAGCACAGTCTTCACCTTTGAATTACAAAGCAGATGCCACGAGCAGGTGACCTGTAGGTTCAACGTCAGTCACTATCCACACCTCCAATACATGAGGGTACCCTGTTGGACCCTCTAGTTGCTCTGCTTACTGGGACTAGGAAGAACAAATAAAGCAGGAGAATAATGAAGAGGAAAAATAATAGTAAACTAAAGAAAATGAGGGGCCAAATGGGTGGGATGTGTCAGGAAAAGTGCTGACAACCAGGGAACAAGTCTAGCTAGGGCATGAGAAATCCAGTCTAACTCCAGGCAAGGATAGAAAATGAAGAGGAGTCTTATCTGGAAAGAGTATGGGAATATGGGTGAGGCTTTGTAAGTTCAGGGCAAGAAGTATGACTGCACCTAGCTGGATAGGTTCATTTTATTATCAATATTACCATATTATGAAAAGTGAAGGGCTAAAGCAATTGAACATCATTCAGCCTCTAAAATGAGACCACCGGAGATGAGTTAGACTAACAGACAGCCAGACAGTATAGGTAGAGCACTTCTTCTACCTTCTCATAAGCCCAGGCACCCAAGCCATCAGGTAAAAGAGGATTCAGTGGGTAGCCTGTCCTTTCTTTGGAGGTATATCAGGGGGCTTTCCCAGAATTTTGTTGAAGCACTGAAATTGTGGTCTTCCATAAAGGCCAACTACTAAACTGCATTTTTGGGCAAAGAGCAAGGTGGGCTCAAAATTATTTGGTACTCAGAGTTGATCACCGGAAGGAGGCTAAATCTGGGGCAATAACAGCTCCTTTCCCTAGAGTAGAAGTCCCCTGATGGTGGCAGATAATGCTGAGCCCCTTTCCTTGACAGTATTATTGGGCTCCCAGATGAGATGAACAGCCAGAACAGAGTGAGTCAGTGATGTGAGAACCAAAAGAGGAGTACCATACACAGAAATCCAGGAATTTAGGGGATGTTCCAGCTCAGGAGATCCAAACAGGCCAGGAGTATTATGTGCAGGTTCCCTCAGAGACTCACAGTGATTGGATATTTAAGATGGCCTTGGCACCTGGATGATAGAGAGTGACCATAGAGCTCTTCATTGACAAGTCTGGGCAGAGAGTCAGAAGTCTGGATGCTATTTTAGCCACTAATTATTAAGGACATATTTAGGAAATCAGAGTTCAGAGCATTTAAGGCATTTGCCTGATGTCTCGTATCTGAGAAGTGACAGAATCAAGATTTCAACCTAGGTCAGCTTGACTCCAGAATGCTGCCTCTCCATGACCCTTTTCTCGCTGTGCTCTTTAGTAGGTGACGAAAGATAAATCAAGACACAATAAGGGCAGATGTGAGCAATATGACTCTGACATGTAGCTTCCTGTGGATCCTAATACCCTCTCTACCTCAGTGGTGAACATCTGTCAACAGATCTAGAGGCACAAATAAAAGCAAATACGTTATTCTGCCTGGTTGGAGGGTTGTTAAATGGTGGCTGCAGATGGGCACTCATTAGAGGGCCAATGTTGGCGGTTGCTAATATTGTTAATATATCAGGACCACAGCATTCCTCTAACAAAATCTTACTTTCCTCCCAACTTTTAAATCCCTTCCAGGATTGATTGTCCAACTGACAGGACTTAGTGAAACCTGGAAAGGATGCCAGTTGAAAGCCCTATGTTGAATTTCAGGCTTCCAAGGGTGAGACCAGACTAGATGAGACTTTAACATCGAGTGGTCAAAGGCAACATCAACTGACGGCAAGTACAGAATAGAGAGAAGATGGTTGGGGTGTGTGGTAAGAGATGGATTATGGAATGTGATTCAAGATGAAGACTGTGAATACAATGAGGTCTTTGGTTCCTGCTTTTGTGTGGTGCTGGCTGAATGGGACAAAAAGAGACCTCACATCTTAGGCACCAAGTAGAATACACATGAGTATATCTTGTTTCTTTGTTCTCTGAGAGCCCAAATTCCCCAGAGAGTTCTTAGGAAGAATTATTTCTATATTGAAAATAACTTGGAATAGCTCATGATTTAAATTTTTATCAGTACTTATATGGAATTTGCTGAAACTTGAATTAAGGCACTTTACCAATTTATTTTTATACCTGGCTAAAAAGAGAAGCAGCTGACTTGTGGGCTCTGGCCATGATTGGTAAATAGAATGCTTTTAGGAATTCTACCATCTCTGCAGAAAATAAATATCCAAAAAAATTTCTCCCTGACATCAGTGGCCACCAGTTACAGTAGTGGTAAGAACTCACTGAACCATGAGCCGCATCTGTGCAGATCCCAACTTAATTCATTTTATGTCATTCATCACATTCATCTCATCCTTTATGTCATGAATATCAAAACAGCATATATCTGCACAGAGTTACAAATATACTTCAGCTTGGCAATAGCTTTGAAGTAATCCAAAGTGAAGTTATTATCATGAAAGTCTGTCATTCTAGACATATGTCTATCTTATTCTGTCTGAATGTGTTTCCTTAACATTTTTTTAGCCCATTTGTTCTCTTCATCTATTAACATATTTGATTTTATCATCTTTATTAAGTATAGGTTTATATAATTTTCTTTAAAAAGTTTAACTCATTCAACTAAGACATTACCAGAAGATGACTTGATTTGGAGTGGTGACTTCCGTAAAATTAGCAAAAAAGAAAAAAAGACATACACAATGACAAAATCAGGTTTATCCCAAAAAGGCAAAATTGATTTAATATTTTAAAAGTCAATCAGTAATAGTTAACCATTATTAACAAACTAAGAAAACACTCATATTATAATCTGAATAGGTACAGAGAAAGCATTTAACAAAATTCAACACCCATTTATGATAAAATTCTCACTAAACTAGGAACAGAAAGTGTATTAGTCCATTCTCACAGTACTATAAAGAAATAACTGAGACTGGGTAATTTATAAAGAAAAGAGGTTTGATTGGCTCATGTTTCCACAGGCTGTAGAGGAAGCATGGAAGTATCTGCTTCTGTGGAGGCCTCAGGAGGCTTTTCCTCATAGCAGAAGGCAAAGCAGGAGCAGGCATCTTACATGGCAGGAGCAGGATTGAGAGAGAAGGGGAAGTGCCACACACCTAAATTTTTTTTTTTTTAAATTTTCAATAGGTGTTTGGTTACATGAATAAGTTCTTTAGTGATGATTTCTTAGATTTAGGTGCACTCATCACCTGAACAGTGTACATTGTACCTGATGTGTAGTATTTTATCTCTCAACCCCCTCCCACCCTTTCCCCCAAGTCCCCAAAGTTCATTGTATCATTCTTATGCCTTTGCATCCTCATAGCTTAGCTCCCACTTATGAGTGAGAATATATGATGATTGGTTTTCCATTCCTGAGTTACTTCACTTAGAATAATGGTCTGTAATTCCATCCAGGTTGCTGCACATGCCATTATTTAATTCCTTTTTATGGTTGAGTAGTATTCCATGGTATATATATACCACATTTTCTTTATCCACTTGTTGATTGATAAGTGTTTGGACTGGTTCCATATTTTTGCAATTGTGAATTGTGTTGCTATAAACATGTGTGTGCAAGTATCTTTTTTGTATAATGACTTATTTTCCTCTGCATAGATACCCAGTAGTGGGATTGCTGGATTAAATGGTAGATCTACTTTTAGTTATTTAAGGATTGTCCACACTGTTTTCCATAGTGGCTATACTAGCTTACATTACCACCAACAGTGTAAAAGTGTTCCCTTTTCACCACATCCATGCCAACATCTATGATTTTTTTAAATGTTTTGATTATGACCATTCTTGCAGGAGTAAGGTGGTATCACATTGTGGTTCTGATTTCCATTTCCCTGATAATTAGTGATGTTGAGTGTATTAGTCAGTTTTCATGCTGCTAGTAAAGACATACTTGAGACTGGGTAATTTATAAAGAAAAAGAGGTTTAATGGACTCACAGTTCCACATGGTTAGGGAGGCTTCACAGTTATGGCAGAAGGCAAAAGGCATGTTTTACATGGCAGCAGGTAAGACAGAACTTGTGAAGGGGAATTCCCATTTATAAAACAATCAGATCTCGTGAGACTTATTCATTACCACAAGAACAGTATAGGGGAAATTGCCCCCATGATTCGGTTATCTCCACTTGGCCCCACCTTGGCACGTGGAGATTGTTACAATTCAAGCTGAGATTTGTGTGGGGACATAGCCAGACCATATCATTCCATATCTGGCTCCTCCTAAATCTCATGTCCTCACATTTCAAAACCAATCATGTCTTCCATACAATTTCCCAAAATCTGAATTCATTTCAGCATTAATTCAAAAGTCCACAGTCCAAAGTCTTATTTGAGACAAGGAAAGTCCTTTCTGCCTATAAGCCTGTAAAATGAAAAGAAAGTTAGTTATGTTCTATATACAATGGCAGTACAGGCATTGGGTAAATATGCCCACTCTAAATAAGAGAAATTGACCAAAAAGAAGGGGTTACAGACCCCATGCAAGTCCAAAATTCAATATGGCAGTCAAATCTTAAAGCTCCAAAATGATCTCCTTTGACTACATGTCTCACATCCAGGTTGTGCTGATGCAAGAGGTAAGCTCCCACATCCTTGGGCAGCTCTGCCCTTGTGGTTTTTGCAGGGTATAGCACCCCTCCAGGCTGCTTTCACAGGCTGGTGTTGAGTGTCTGCAGCTTTTCCCAGTGCACAGTGCAAGCTGTCGGTGGATCTACCATTCTGGGGTCTGCAAGATGGCAGCTCTCTTCTCACAGCTCCAGTAAGTAGTGCCCCAGTGGGGACTCTGTGTGGGGGCTCCAACCCTATGTTTCCCCTTTGCACCACCATAGCAGAAGTGCTCCATGAGGGCTCCGCTCTTGCAGCACACTTCTGCCTCTATATCCAGGCATTTCCATGCATTCTCTGAAATATAGGCTGAGGTTCCCAAACCTCAGTTCTTGACTTCTGTGCACCCACAGGCTCAACACCCCATGGAAGCTGCCAAGGCTTGGGGCTTGCACCCTCTGAAGCCATAGCCTGAGTTGTACCATGGCCCCTTTTAGCCATGGCTAGAGTGGTTGGGATGCAGGGCACCAAAACCCTAGGCTGCACACAGCAGGGGGGCCATGGGCCCAGCCTATAAAACCATTTTTTCCTCCTAGGCCTCCAGGCCTGTGATGGGAGGGGCTGCCACAAATGTCTGTGACATACCCTGGAGACATTTTCCCCATTATCTTGGCAATTAACATTTTGCTCCTCATTACTTATACACATTTCTGCAGCTGGCTTGAATTTCTCCTCAGAAAATAGGTTTTCTTTTCTATCATATCATCAGGCTGCAAATTTTCTGAACATTTATGTTGTTTTTCTTTTAAAACCCAATGCTTTTAACAGCACCCAAGTTACCTCTTGAATGCTTTGGTGTTTAGAAATTGCTTCTGCCAGGTACTCTAAATCATCTCCTTCAAGTTCAAAGTTCCACAAGTCTCTAGGGCAAGGGCAAAATGCCACCAGTCTCTTTGCTAAAACATAGCAAGAGTCACCTTTACTCCAATTCTCAACAAGTTCCTCATCTCCATCTGAGACCACCTCAGCCTGAATTTTGTTGTCCATATCATTATCAGCATTTTGGTTAAAGCCATTCAACAAGTCTCCACGAAGTTCCAAACTTTTCCACATTTTTTTGTCTTCTTTTGGGCCCTCCAAATTGTTCCGATCTCTGCCCATTACCCAGTTCCAAAGTTGCTACTACATTTTTGGGTATCTTCACAGCAGCGCCCCACTCTACTGGTACTAATTTACTGTATTAGTTCATTTTCACGCTGCTGATAAAGACATACTCAAGACTGGGCAATTTATAAAGAAAAAGAGGTTTAATGGGCTCACAGTTCCACATGGCTGGGGAGGCCTCACAATCATGGCAGAAGGTGAAAGGCACATTTTACCCAGTCTCAGGTAGTATCTTATAGCAGTGTGAAAATGGACTAATACAACTTGATAGCACAAAAGGGTGACTATAGTCAAAAACAATTTAATTGTACATATTGAAATAACTAAAAGAGTATGACTGGATTGTTTGTAACACAACAGATAAATTCTTGAGAGATGGACACCCCATTTTCCATGATATGATTTTTATACATCTCATGTACCCCATAAATATTTACACCTACTATATACTCACAAAAATCAAAAATTAAAAAAAGATAGTTCTCCTGCTCTTTGAAGGACACTATTAAGAAAAGGAAAAGATACTCCACAGACTGAGAGAAAATATTTGCCAATCACATATCTAACAAAACACTGGTATCTGGAATATATAAATAACTCTCCAAATTCAACAACAAGAAAACAAACATCCCAATTAAAAATGGATAAAAGATTTGAACAAAAGCTTCACCAAAGAAGAAAAATGGATCACAAGTAAGCATACAAAAAGATGCTCACCATCATTAGGGAAATGCAAGTTAAAACCACAATGAGATACCCCTACACACCTTTTAAAATGGTTAAAATAAAATAGACTTACTATATCAAGTGTTGGTGAAGTTGTAGAGGAACTGGGGCTCTCAATACTGTTAACTGGAATATAAAATGGTGTATCCACTTTGGAAAACAATTTGGCAGTTTTATAAAATGTTAAACATATACCTACCACATGACTAAGCCATTCTACCCATAAGTATTTACCCAAAGAAGATGAAATGTCAATACAAAGACTTGTATATGACAACTTGTATACAAAGACTTGTATATGAAATATGTCAATACAAAGGCTTGTATATTTTATGTCAATACAAAGACTTGTATATGAATGTTATAACAGATTTATGTGTAATAGTCAAAAGGTAGAAAAAATCCAAATTTCAATGACAGGTAAATGGACAAACCAATGTTATTCAGCTTCATATGCAATGGCACACATAGGCTTAAAATAAAAGGGTGGAGAAAAATCTGCCATGATCCTATATCTAGAAAACTCCATAGTTACAGCCCAAAAGCTTCTTAAACTGATAATTTCAGCAAGGTCTCAGAATACAAAATCAATGTGCAAAAATCTCCCTTCTGATGCCTAGATTACTGGAACTCTAGAAGCCATCTTGGACAATTAGGCAGTTTGAAAATGGAAGCTGTGCTCCATGGACGAGCAGAGAGTTAAGGGGCTTCAGTCTCTGACAACTGTAGACTTGCCATACCAACTCTAAATAACTCATCACCACCACACTTCTATTATATGAAAAAGAAATTTGTATTGTGTTTAAGACGCTGTTACTCGGGTTTTATGTTGCATTCAACCAAATCTGCCCCTAGCTGATACACACATACACGTAACATCAGAAAACAACAGTTGAAAACTTGTTCAAACTTATTGAGGGGGAAAGCAATGTATATGCTTGCACAATGCGAGTATACTTCCATGGTGAACATAATTATGGCCTGCATGAACACATCTGGAAGCATAACCACAGTTTAATAATACTGTGTGTTTGAGAGTGTGGTAAAATTCAACAACAGAAAACTGAGAAGGGGAACTTTCATGAATTGAATGATTTTTTTTTCTTCCAAAACTCATATTTTAAAGCCTTAATCCCCAATGTGATGGTATTAAGAGGTGGGGCCCTTGGAAAGTAATTAGGTTTTGGTGAGGTCATGAAGGTGGGGTTCTCATGATAGGATTAGTGCTCTTATAAGAAGAGATCAGAGAGCTAGCTCTCTCTCTCTCTCTGCTGTGTGAGGACATAACATTAAGGCAGTCATCTACAAGCCAGAAAGAGGGTACTCACTAGAACCTGACTATGTTGGCACCCTGATCTTAGACTTCCCAGCCTCTAGAACTGTGAGAAATAAATGCCTGCTGTTTGACTCCCCCAGTCTATAGGGTATTTTGTTACAGTAGGCTGAGCTAAGACAGAAACATACCAGGTTTTAATTTTTTTCTCCCCCCTGAGTATCCTAGACTCATAGATATTATATAGTTTGAAGGAAACTTACTAAGCATCTATTTTAATTTTCTCACTTTAGAAATGAGGCAACCCAAGTTGTTTTCTATTTTAACTGTCATCAAGTCCTTTCTTCTCCTCTCCTCTCCTCTCCTCTCCTTTCCTTTTCTTTTTTCTGAGACAGAGTCTCACTCTGTCGCCCAGACTGGAGGGCAGTGGCATCTGCAACCTACGCCTCCTGGATTCAAGCAATTCTCCTGCTTTAGCCTCCTGAGTAGCTGGGATTACAGGCACCCGCTACTGGGCCTGACAAATTTTTGTATTTTTAGTAGAGACGGGGCTTTGCCACGTTGGCCAGGCTGGTCTCAAACTCCTGACCTCAAGTGATCTGCCCACCTCGGCCTCCCAAAGTGCTAGGATTATAGAAGTGAGCCACCATTCCTGGCCACTGTCATCAAGTTCTGCATATCTTTCTTGGCAATATGACAGATCTATCTCCTCTTCTTTATGTCCACTCCTGACACAACTTAACAGCTTTCACCACCTCATTTGTGAACTCCACTAGATCTCATTGTGTAAAATCCTATACAGCTCTACTTTGAGAATAAACCTCACAAAATACTACTTTTTTCCCATTGGCTTCCCTTTTAGGACACTTTCAGGGAGGCCCAATGGTCTCATCAATCAATTGCAGTCAGTCACACTTTTCCTTAGCTCTAAATTTTACCCTTCCATGTTTGACGGTGCCCAGAGAAAGCACTTACATCAATCTTTACTATCTCAATGGGCTCAATCATCTCAATAATGGATCCATCAGATTTAGCTGTCCTCTTGTACACTCAGGTAACATTTCAATTTGCTGATGCCAAAATGATATCTAGTTGTAAAAGATGATCACAACTGTTGGGAAGCCTTTTTAATGGAAGAGAATGTACTTGAGTTGTCTCTGGGTGACTGAGAACCAAGTGGTGGGTGAACACAGCTGCCAGACAAGGCTTCAATGAGCCACAAAGGGCCAAATAAGCAGGAGAAGGTTAAGACAGGAAGAAAAGGGCATAAAACAGTGGAAGTGTGTGTAAGAACTGCCACCTCCAGAGGGAAACAGGATTCACTACACTTGCCTTTGATTACGCTTTGTCTACCAGGTGCTCGTTTCTCTCCTCTGCCAATTCAAATTATGTGACATCTACCAAGAAGAAAGTCAAGTACTACTCTTCTCCCCATTGTAGCTTCAGGTATTTAGCTCTTCCATTTTCTTCCATTCCATAGTATATTTTGACTGTAGGAAACATTTGACTTGGTGTTTTATTCAATTTACTATTTTGTTATATAGACTTTTTTTGCACCATTATTGTTTGAGATATGCAAAGCCCATTTCTTTCGAACAACATTGACGTTTATGAAGTCTGGTGGTGTGTCATGTATTTTTTTGGTATCACAACATGGTTTGACATTAAGAAAGTGCCAAAGGGATAGGCTGAGATTATCCAAATGTACTTGAGATTATCTCAATACAGACAAGATATATTTAACATATATAAATATATACAGGTGTAAAAATTTCCTTCAGTGTAAAATTCTCTTCAACATAATAAATTTAATATGTGAAGTATTTTATTAATAAAATTTAGCATTGTGTAGGTGTTAAAAATGTAAACACCCAAATCGTTTTAAAAAGCAGAAATTATATTTAACATTATTTTCACCAATAGGTGGGCAAGGACTTAGGGACTCTGGTCACACACGATTTCTCTTCCATGAAAATTTATTGTATATATATCACCAAAGCAGTTTCAAATTAGGTGGTCAGTCAAATCATGCAAGTAGCCTTGTTATGTAATTTTAACAGTTTGATGGTATTCCTTAAAATGAGATTCTGCCTGGAATATTACATTTTATAATATCTTCTTTGCATTATTAACTACAACATCTGTGGAAGCATATTGTATGAATTGATGTTAATGAGTATTACATTTAAAAGGAATTTCTTAGGTCAAACATGTTTGGGAAAGTTAAACAGACATCTCAGTGCCTTTTATATATTCATGTGCATTTTGATTCTCCAAGAAGAAATATGTTACGTTCCTCAAACTACTTCAAATCATGGCTTGATGGAGCCTAAGCTAGTCATGGGGACAGGCTGCATGTAGAGACAGAGATACCTAGAGAAATCCAGTTGTTCTAGCTATCTAAGCACTGACACCGGACATGTGAGTAATGAAATCATCTTAGACATTCTAACTCCAGCTGAAGTGATGTGAAGAAGAATCAAGTAGTCCAACCAATAACTAGAGCTATATTCCCAGAATTATGACCCCAGAACAGCCATGCCACCCTTCCTCAGCCATTCAAGCCACTTCAGCCAAGACCATGGACCAAGAATTTGTGGAAACCAGAGAAAACAATTTTCAAGATGGTGCTATTCACGTTTTTCTTTTTTGATTCTTATCCAGGATAACATGAACAAAAGCACTTTTTAAAAATCTGTCTCTGTGCCATCTACTTAGCCTACCCTGTATGGCCAGTGAAAAGGAGATATTTTGTAGGCCCCTGAATGAAAGGAATTTCAAGGGAGGGTAGATAGATACTTAAGGTCCATAAAATCTAGACTCTTGAATGCTTATCTCTTTAATCATGTTTCTTTTTCTTCTTCTTTTTAGTTATTCAGTTAAATATCCAAGGCTATATTTCTCTCAAGACTGACATATATATATATAAATTTTTGGCAAGATTGATGATAAAAAGCAAAGATACAAAAAAGGATGATAAAGAATGCAGATATTAGAAAAATTATAAAATGATGTTTTGAAAAACTTTGCCAGTACATTTCAAAATTTAGGTAAAATATTTACATTCCTAGAAAGTTGTCTTAGTTCATTTTGTGCTGCGATAACAGGATACCTGAGACTGAGTAATTTATGATGAACAGAAATTTATTGTCTCACAGCTCTGAAGGCTGGGAAGTCCAAGACTGAGGGGCCGACATCTGGCAAGGGCCTTCTTGTCACATCATCCCATGGAGGAAGGGCAGTAGAAGTGAGAGAGAGTAAGAGGTGGAACTCGCAGCCTCAAGCCTTCTTTATAGTGACATTAACCCATTCATGAGGGTGGAGCCCTCATGACGTAACCATCTCTTAAGTTCTTACCCCCACAACACTGTTGCATTGGTGAGTAAGTTTCTGACACATGCTTTTTGGGGGACACATTTAGTTTAAACCACAGCAGAAGATATAATCACTAAAATTGACTCAAGACATAAAATGCCTAAATTTGTAGTTACAAAACTCTTCTCACAAAGAAGACACAAGGACAGCACAGTTTTATAGGTCATTTCAATAAACTACAAATAACAAATATACTTATATAACCAGTTCCAGGGAGAAATTTTCCAATTTTTTTAGGAGACTAGTATAAGCTTGATATCAAAACCTTACTCTGATAACATGAGAAAAGAGAGTTATAGTGCTATCTCATTGATTAATACAGATACAAAATCATAAATAAAACATTATTAAATAGAACACTATAATATGTAATAAAGATTGTACAACATGACCAAAGTTGGCTTATCCCAGCACTGTAAGGTTGGTTTAAATCTAATAAAAAGTTTATATTAACAGATTAAATAAAAAGTTTAATCCTCTGAATATATGTGAAAAACTGTTTAATGTAATTCAAAAACCATTCCTGATATAAAAAATCATTAAAGTAGAAACGTAAGATAAGGCCCCTAATCCCATAAAGGGCATTAAAGAAAACTGAGAGCAAACTTTATACTTAATATAAGAATGTTGAAAGCATATTATTAAACAGTAGGAACAAGATAAAGGCCTCCGTTATCACCACTTCTATATTTAGAATTATTCCAACCAGCACAGTAAAGAAAAGGAATTAAATATGTGAAGACTCAAATAGAAAAAAAAAAATCATTATTTCTCTGAGATGAGATTATTGTCTTTATTGAAAACCTAATTTATTAGAATTTATAAATAATTTAGCAAGATGCCAAAATCTAAAATTAGTACTCAAGAATAAATTGCCATTATACAAAATGTATTCAAGATGAATAATAGACTTAAATGTGAAGCATAAAACTACAAATCATTTAGAAGAAAACATAAAAGAAAATATGCATGGCATTAGGTTTGGCAATGAGTTTTTAGATATGATATCAAAAGCATGACCCATAAAATAAAAAATTGATAAATTGGACCTTTCCAAAATTAAAAACATTTGCTCTGTGAAAAACATAGTTAAGAGAATGAAAAGAAATGCCGCAGAAAGGGAAAATATTTGCAAATCACATATCTGATAAAGAAATTTTACCTGTAATATACTTAAAGCACTTAAATTTGACCATAAGCAAACAAACAACTGAATTTTTAAATAATGAACAAAAGGGCCTGGCACGGTGGCTCACGCCTCTAATCTTAGCACTTTGGGAGGCCAAGGAGGGTGGATCACCTGAGGTCAGGAGTTCAAGACTAGCCTGGCCAACATGGTGAAACCCCATCTCTACTAAAAATACAACTTAACAAGTTGTTAAGTGAGTACATGTATAATCTGATTTTCTATTCCTGCATTAATTCACTTAGGATAATGGCACCCAGCTGCATCCATGCTGCTGCAAAGGATATAATTTTGTTCATTTCTATGGCTGTGTGGTATTCTATGGTGTATATATATCACATTTTCTTTATCCAGTCCACCATAGTTGGGCACCATTGTTGATTCCATGTCTTTGCTATTGTGAACAGTGCTGTGATGAACATATGAATGCGTGTATCTTTTTGAAAGAATTATTTCTTTTTCTTTGGGTATGTACCCAGTAATGAGATTCCTGGGTCGAATGGTAGTTCCATTTTTAGTCCTTTAGGAAATCTCCAAACTTCTTTCCACAGTGGCTGAACTAAACTACATTCTCACCAGCAGTGTATAAGTGTTCCCTTTTCTCTGTAACAAAAAATCTGCTATTCTTTGACTTTTTAGTAATAGCCATTCTGGTTTGAGATGATATTTCATTGTGGTTTTGATTTGCACTTCTCTAATTAGTAAATTTGAGCATTTTTTCATGTTTCTTGGCTGCTTGTATGTCTACTTTTGAGAAATGTCTGTTCATGTCCTTTGTCCACTTTTTAAAATTATTTTACTTTAAGTTCTAGGGTACATGTGCACAACATGCAGATTTGATACATAGGTATACATGTGCCATGTTGGTTTGCTGCACCCATTAACTCGTCATTTACATTAGGTATTTCTCCTAATGCTATCCCTCCCCCAGCACCCCACCCCCTGACAGGCCCTGGGGTGTGATGTTCCCCACCCTGTGTTCAAGTGTTCTCATTGTTCAATTCCCACCTATAAGTGAGAACATGTGGTGTTTGGTTTTTTGTCCTTGTGATAGTTTGCTCAGAATGATGGTTTCCAGCTGCATCCATGTCCCTGCAAAGGACATGGAACTCATCCTGTTTTATGGTTGCATAGTATTCCATGGTGTATATGTGTCACATTTTCTTAATCCAGTCTATCATTGATGGACATTTGCATTGGGGTTGTCTTTTGCTTATTTATTTGTTTGAGTTCCTTATATATTCTGGATGTTAGATCTTTGTTACATGTATAGTTTGTGGGTATTTCCTCCCATCCTATAAGTTGTGTGTTTATTCTGGTGATAGTTTCTTTTGTTGTGCAGAAGCTCTGCAGCTTAAATACGTCCCACTTGTCAGGCAAAGGATATGAACAGACACTTCTCAAAAGAAGACATTCATACAGCCAACAGACACATGAAAAAATGCTCATTATCACTCGCCATCAGAGAAATGCAAATCAAAACCACAATGAGATACCATCTCACACCAGTTAGAATGGCAATCATTAAAAAGTCAGGAAACAACAGGTGCTGGAGAGGATGTGGAGAAATAGGAACACTTTTCACTGTTGATGGGACTGTAAACTAGTTCAACCATTATGGAAGACAGTGTGGTGATTCCTCAAGGATCTAGAACTAGAAATGCCATTAGACCCAGCCATCCCATTACTGGGGATATACCCAAAGGATTATAAGTCATGCTGCTATAAAGACACATGCACACGTATGTTTATTGCAGCACTATTCACAATAGCAAAGACTTGGAATCAACCCAAATGTCCATCAGTGACAGACTGGATTAAGAAAATGTGGCACATATACACCATAGAATACTATGCAGCCATAAAAAAGGATGAGTTCGTGTCCTTTGTAGGGACATGGATGCAGCTGGAAACCATCTTTCTCAGCAAACTATCGCAAGAACAGAAAACCAAATACCGCATGTTTTCACTCATAGGTGGGAATTGAAAAATGAGATCACTTGGACACAGGAAGGGGAGCATCACACACCAGGTCCTATTGTGGGGAGGGGGTAGGGGGGAGGGATAGCATTAGGAGATATACCTAATGTAAATGATGAGTTAATGGGTGCAGCACACCAATATGGCACATGTATACATATGTAACAAACCTACACGTTGTGCACATGTACCCTAGAACTTAAAGTATAATTATAAAAAAAAATAGGTCCCACTTGTCAATTTTTGTTTTTGTTGCACTTGCTTTTGAGGATTTGATCATAAATTCTTTGCCAAAGCTTATATCCAGAAGGGTATTTCCTAGTGTTTCTTCTAGGATTCTTATAATTAAGTGCTTACATTTAAGTTTTTAATCCATTTTGAGTTAATTTTTGTATGTGGTGACAGGTGGGGGTCCAGTTTCATTCTTCTGCATATAATTAGTTAGTTATCTCAGCACTATTTATGAAATAGGGAGTTCTTTCCTCACTGCTTATTTTTGTTGACTTTGTCAAAGATCAGTTGGTGGTAGGTGTGATTCTTTCTTTCTGGGTTCTGTATTCTATTCCATTGGTCTATATGTATGTTTCTGTGCCCGTACCACACTACTTTGGTTACTGTAGCCTTTGATGTTGGGTAATGTGATGCCTCCAGATTTGTTCTTTTTGATCAGGATTGCTTTGGCTATTTGGGCTCTTTTTTGGTTGCAAGTGAGTTTTAAAATAGTTTTTTTCTATTTTTGTGAAAAATGATGTTGGTAATTTGACAGGAATAGCACTGAATCTGTAGGTTGCTTTGGGCAGTATAGACATTTTAATGATATTGATTCTTCCTATTCATCAGCATGGGATGTTTTCCCATTTGTTTGTGTTATCTCTAATTTATTTGATCAGTGTTTTATAATTCTCATTGTAGACATCTTTCTCCTCTCTGGTTAGCTGTATTCCTAGATATTTTATTCTTTTTGTGGCTACTGTGAATGAGATTGCATTCTTGATTTGGTTCTCAACTTGGACATTGTTGGCGTATAGAAATGCTCCTAGTTTTGTACATTAATTTTGTATCCTGAAACTGCTGAAATTGTTTATCAAATCTAGGAGTTTTTTGGCAGAGACTGTGGGGTTTTCTAGGTACAGAATCAGATTGTCTGCAAACAGAGATAGTCTGACTTCTTTTCTTTCTATTTGGATGACCTTTATTTATTTCTCTTGCCTGATTGCTTTGGCTAGGATATCCAGTACTATGTTGAATAGCAGTGGTGAGAATGTGTATTCTTGTCTTGTTCTGGTTCTCAAGGGGAATGTTTCCAGCTTTTGCCCTTTCAATTTGATGTTGGCTGTGGGTTTGTCATAGATGGTTCTTATTATTTTGAAGTATGTTCCTTTGATGTCTAGTCTGTTGAGGGTTTTTATCACGAAGGGATGTTAAATTTTATCGAAAACTTTTTCTGCATCTATTGAGATGATTATGTGATATTTGTTTTTTATTCTGCTTATGTGGTGAATCACATTTATTGATTTGCATATGCTGAACCAAACTTGTATCCTAGAAATGAAGCCTACTTGATTGTGATGGATTGAAGTTTGATGTACTGCTGGATTTGGATTTCTAGTAGTTTGCAGAGGAATTTTGTATCTGTGCTCGTCAGGGAGCAATATACAACTATATTGGCCTGTAGTTTCCTTTTTTCATTGTGTTTTTGCCAGATTTTGGTATCTGGGTGATGATGATTTCATAGGGTGAGTTAGGGAATAATCCCTCCTCCCTGATTTTTTGGAATACTGGTGTAAGTGGTCACTAAGAGTGGCACCAACTCTTCTTTACATATCTGATAGAATTTGTCTGTGAATTCACCTGGTCCTGGGCTTCTTTTGATTGGTAGGGTTTTTAAAATTATTATTACTGACTCAATTTCAGAACTTGTTATTGGTCTGTTCAGAGTCTTAATTTCTTCCAGATTTAGTGTTGGGAAGTTGTGTGTTTCCAGGAATTTATCTATTTTCTGTAGGTTTTCTTGTTTGTGTGCACAGAGGTGTTCAGAGATACTCACATCTCTGAGTAACTTCTGTGTTTCTATAGAATTGGTTTTAATGTTGTCTTTGCCATTTATGATTGTGTTTATTTGAATCTTCTCCTTTGTTTCTTTGTTAATCTAGCTAGTGTTCTATTGATCTTGTTTATCTTTTCAAAGAACCAATTTTTGCTTTTATTGATCATTTGCATAGATTTGGGGGTCTCAATTGCATTCAGTTCTGTTCTGGTTTTAGTTATTTCTTTTCTTCTGCTAACTTTGGGGTTAGTTTTTGTTTTTCGAGTTCCTCTAGGTATGATGTTAGACTGTTGGTTTGAGGTGTTTCTAACTTCTTGATGTAGGTGTTTAGCACTATAAACTTTCCTTTTTACACTACTTTTGCTGCATCCCAGAGATTTTGGTATGCTGTGTCCTGGAAAATAGTAAAATGGTTTTTGACTGGAAATTTTATATCTAAAGACCAAAAGAACTATAAATAAACATTGTATTCTGGTTGGGAACTTTTTTCACATAAGGTTAAGGGTTAGCATTTCTGAAACTACTTCATATGCATAGTAGGATTGATCAAATAAGTAACTACATTAAAGCAAATGAGCCCACAAAACAGAGCCCGCATTGCCAAGACAATCTTAAGCCAAAAGAACAAAGCTGGAGGCATCATACTACCTGACTTCAAACTATACTACAAGGCTACAGTAACCAAAACAGCATAGTACTGGTGCCAAAACAGAGATATAGACCAATGAAACAGAACAGAGGCCTCAGAAATAATACCACACATATACAACCATCTGATCTTTGACAAACCTGACAAAAACAAGAAATGGGGAAAAGATTCCCTATTGAATAAATGGTGCTGGGAAAACTGGCTAGCCATATGTAGAAAGCTGAAACTGGATCCCTTCCTTACACCTTATACAAAAATTAATTCAAGATGGATTAAAGACTTAAGTGTTAGATCTAAAACCATAAAAACCCGAGAAGAAAACCTAGGCAATACCATTCAGGACATAGGCATGGGCAAGGACTTCATGTCTAAAACAACAAAAGCAATGGCAACAAAAGCCAAAATTGACAAATGGGACCTAATTAAACTAAAGAGCTTCTGCACAGCACAGGAGACTACCATCAGAGCAAACAGGCAACCTGCAGAATGGGAGAAAATTTGTGCAATCTACTCATCTGACCAAAGGGCTAATATCCAGAATCTACAAAGAACTCAAATAAACTTACAAGAAAAAAAACAAACAACCCTATCAAAAAGTGGGCAAAGGATATGAACAGACACTTCTCAAAAGAAGACATTCATACAGGCAACAGACACATGAAAAAACTATCACTCATCGTCACTCACCGTCAGAGAAATGCAAATCAAAACCACAATGAGATACCATCTCACACCAGTTAGGATGGCGATCATTAAAATGTCAGGAAGCAACAGGTATTGGAGAGGATGTGGAGAAATAGGAACACTTTTCACTATTGATGGGACTGTAAACTAGTTCAATCATTGTGGAAGACAGTGTGGTGATTCCTCAAGGATCTAGAACTAGAAATACCATTTGACCCAGCCATCCCATTACTGGGTATATACCCAAAGGATTATAAATCATGCTACTATAAAGACACATGCACACGTATGTTTATTGCAGCACTATTCACAATAGCAAAAACTTGGAACCAACCCAAATGTCCATCAATCATAGACTGGATTAAGAAAACGTGGCACATCATATACACCATGGAATGCTATGCAGCCATAAAAGAGGATGAGTTCATGTCCTTTGTAGGGACATGGATGCAGCTGGAAACCATCATTCTCAGCAAACTATCGCAAGAACAGAAAACCAAACACTGCATGTTCTTACTCATAGGTGGGAATCGAACAATGAGATCACCTGGACACAGGAAGGGGATCATCACACACCAGGTCCTATTGTGGGGGGCTGGGAGGGATAGCATTAAGAGATATACCTAATGTAAATGATGAGTTAATGGGTGCAGCACACCAACATGGCACATGTATACATATGTAACAAACCTGCACGTTGTGCACATGTACCCTAGAACTTAAAGTATATATATAAAAAAAAGCTAATGAGCCCAGATTTCACACTGTCAAAGAAAGAAGTTACAAGTAAATGGAGGGGTGGGGGAGGACAGAATGAATCCTGTGGTGCTACAGTAGTCAGAGATATCAGTATGAGCTCATGTTGATAGACAGATATAAATAAAAATAGAGATAAAAATAAATATAGATGTATATTTGTATACATGGGTTTGAGTGTGTGGGGGTTTGTAACTTTTTAGCTCTGAGAGATTCTAGAAGCAGTAACATTTCAATAGTAACAGGTATACCCAGCACCAAGGTCTTCGTTTTAAAATACCACCTTTCAATAAAAGGAACCACAGCTCATTGGAGAATGGCTAATTATAACGCTAAAGGAAGGAAAATACCTTATCCATTTTGTAGTATTAGAAAGTAAGGAAGGGCTAAAAATGGGAGGGGGTTAGGAGTGGAGGCATGTCATAAGAACACAGGAGCCAAACTGAAAGAGGGTCAATAACCAATTGAGGAACACAAAAATAATGATAATAATGATAGTGTTGGGTTATAACTCTAAGGATAAAATTATCCATGAGTCCACCTTGATATAAATAAATGATCAAAGCTATGAAAAATGGGGAAGAAAGGACAAATCTTCATTAAAGAATAATTTCAATTAATGAGTATAAAAGAAATGAAGAAAACAGATTATCAGCATTAGAAACACCACAGTGATAACTGTTGTAGGTAGTATCTGTTGATGAATGCTAAATTGGTGGACAAAACTTTAAGGAGAAAAGTGTATTTGTATAGTCTCCAAGTATTTCTCCCCAATTTAGTAATTACTCTGGTGGACTTAACACATTACCACAAATTTTTTTCATACTCCTTCCTCAAGGAGGTGGAGTTTCATTTCTTCCCCTTGAATGTGACTGAACTTAATGACTCACTTTTAACAAAATGAACACGGAAAAAAATAATGAATTCACTGTGAAGAAACCTGGCAGACACCACCTTAACCAAATAATCAAGTCTAATATCACCAATGATAAGTTAATGCCATGTACTCCTTGAAATGAGGTAATGAGAAGGGCACTTTCCCTTATGCTGAATTCTTCCTCCAAATCTATAACTCAAGTCTAATCTTGAGATAACATCTTACAAATCCAAATTGTGAAACAGTCTATAAAATACCCAGCCAGTACTCTTTCAAAAGCGTTAAGGTCATGAAACAGAAGCAAAACCAAGAAGCTGCTACACATTGGAAGAGACTAGGGAGACAACGTGATTAAATACAAGGTGGTACCCTGCATGTGATCTTCAAACAGATAAAAAGACATTGGCAGAAAAACTGAGAAAATCTAAATAACACATATAATTTAGTTGACAGTATTGACAGTATTGTACTAATGTTAATTTCTTAGTTTGATAATTGTGCCATGGTTATGTAAGATGTTGTATTAGTCTGTTTTCATGCTGCGGACATGAGAGCATTCCATGCTTTCTGACATACCCGAGACTGGGATGAAAAAGAGGTTTAATGGGACTTACAGTTCCACATGGCTGGGAAGGCCCAGAATCATGACTGGAGGCAAAAGGCACTTCTTATATGGCAGTGGCAAAAGAAAATGAAGAGGAAGCAAAAGCAGAAACTCCTGATGAACCCA
Organism: Papio anubis; assembly: GCF_008728515.1. Lineage (NCBI taxonomy): Eukaryota > Metazoa > Chordata > Mammalia > Primates > Cercopithecidae > Papio > Papio anubis. The sequence continues at coordinate 99,912,380 of NC_044996.1, read as the reverse complement.
TCAGATCTTGTGAGATTTATTCACTATCACGAGAATAGCATGGAAAAAAGACCAGCTCCTATGATTTAATTGTCCCTCCCACAATATGTGGGAATTCTGAGAGATACAATTCAAGTTGAAATTTGGGTGGGGACACAGACAAACCATATCAGATGTGAATATTAGGGGAGGCAGGGTGAAGGGCATATGGGAATTCTATATGCTATCATTGTAACTCTTCTATAAATCTAAAATTATTTCAAAATTAAAAATTAAAAATTTCAATAACATTTCTATATTCCAGTGACAGAAAATGAACTTAGCATTAAAACCCTACAGTTCCTAGAAATAAAAGTAGTTAAAAGGATGTAATATATTTATTGTGGAAATAAAATACTATATTGAAAGTCATTTAAAAAGTTCTAAGTGGAAACTGTAGTCATGGGTAGGAAGACTTAATATTGTGATGATATCAATTTTCCTCCAGTTGATCAACAGATTCAGTGGAATTGCAACCCAAACCCAGCAGGCATGTGTGTGTGTGTATGTGTAACTTGACAAAACGATTTAAAACAAATATGAAAAAACAAAGTGTAAAAATAGCCAAGACACCCCTAAAGAGAAAATATCCTTACTAGATACCAAAATTAGCTATAATACTTATGGCACTGTATATAGTATTGTTAAAATGATAGACTAATAGACAGAATAAGATGCCTAGAAACAAGCCCTGCCCAACTTTATACTGCCTAAAAGGAAGATATCAATATAAGGACACAGAAAGATTTATAGCAAAAGGATTACAATGTATACACCAAAAGAAAATAAAGTAGCCAAAATAATATTATACAGCATGCAATTCAAGGCATGAAGAATTGTTTGAGATAGAGACATTTCATACCAATAAATAGGAGAAACGAATAAAAACTATTATTGTAAACACCCAGTAATATACCTGAAAAGTATATAAAGCAGAAATGTACGGAAATAGAAAAATCCATAATTAACATTAACAAACTTATCAGTGCCTGATAGTACAAGCAAATGAAAAATAAAACAGTAAAGATATAGCAGTTGCTCACCAAGAAGCAGCTTCTCTGCTCCTTCTGGAATCTCCACCTGGTTCAGCCTGCCTGCCTCCACTCCTGCCTCCACCACGTCCACCAGGGTGACCCAGAAGTCCTACAAGATGTCCACCTCTGGCCCCCGGGCCTTCAGCAACTGCTCCTAGACAAGTGGGCCTGGTGCCTGCATCAGCTCCTCAAGCTTCTCCCCGAGTGGGCAGGAGCAGCTTCCGGGGTGGCCTGGGCGGAAGCTATGGTGGGGTCAGTGACATGGGAGGCCTCACCACCATCACAGTCAGCCAGAGCCTGCTGAGCCCCCTTCACCTGGAGGTGGACTCCAACATCCAGGCTGGGCACACCCAGGAGAAGGAGCAGATCAAGACCCTCAACAGCAAGGTTGCTTCCTTCATCAACAAGATACAGTTCCTGGAGCAGCAGACCAAGATGCTGGAGACCAAGTGGAGCCTCCTGCAGTAGCAGAAGATGGCTCAGAGCAACATGGACAACATGTTCCAGAGCTCTATCAACAACCTTAGATGGCAGCTGGAGACTCTGGGCCATGAGAAGCTGAAACCTGAGGCGGAGCCTGGCAACATGCAGGCATGCAGGGGCTGGTGGAGGACTTCAAGAACAAGTATGAGGATGAGATCAATAAGTGTACAGAGATGGAGAATGAATTTGTCCTCATCAGGGATGTGGATGAAGCTTACATGAACAAGGTAGAGCTAGAGTCTCGCCTGGAAGGACTCACTGACGAGATCAACTTCCTCAGGTAGCTGTGTGAAAAGGGGATCCGTGAACTGCAGTCCTAGATCTCAAACAGGTCTGTGGTGCTGTCCATGGACAACAGCCGCTCCCTGGACATGGACAGCATCATGGCTGAGATCAAGGCGCGGTACCAGGAGACTGCCAACCGCAGCCGGGCTGAGGCTGAGAGCAGTTACCAGATCAAGTATGAGGAACTGCAGACGCTGGCTGGGAAGCACGGGGATGACCTGGGGCATACAAAGACTGAGATCTCCGAGATGAACATCAGCAGGAACATCAACCGGCTCCAGGCTGAGATTGAGGGCGGGCTTCCCTGGAGGCTGCCATCGCAGACGCCAAGCAGCGTGGGTAGCTGGCCGTTGAGGATGCCAACGCCAAGTTGTCCGAGCTGCAGGCTGCCCTGCAGCGGGCCAAGCAGGACGTGGTGCGGCAGCTGCGTGAGTACCAGGAGCTGATGAACGTCAAGCTGGCCCTGGACATCGAGATCGCCACCTACAGGAAGCTGCTGGAGGGCAAGGAGAGCCGGCTGGAGTCTGGGATGCAGAACATGAGCACCCATAGGAAGACCACCAGCGGCTATGCAGGTGGTCTGAGCTCCGCCTATGGCGGCCTCACAAGCCCCGGCCTCAGCTACGGCCTGGGTTCCAGCTTTGGCTCTGGTGCGGGCTCCAGCTCCTTCAGCCGCACCAGCTCCACCAGGGCCGTGGTTGTGAAGAAGATCGAGACCCGTGATGGGAAGCTGGTGTTCCAGTCCTCTGACATCCTGCCCAAGGGAACAGCTGCGGCAGCCCCTCCCAGCGTGCCCCTCCTGTGGCTGCCCCAGAGCCCGGGAGGGAGGTTGCTGTGCAGGGGAACACAGCGAACGGGAGGGAGGCTCACCTGAGGCTCAGCCTTAGCCCTCAGCCCACTCTCGGGGAGTTTACTGCCTGAGGACTCCCCCTTGCCCATGCCTCCAGCTACAAAACAATTCATTTGCTTTTTTTCTTTTTGTACATAATAAAACTTCAGTTAGCTCTGAAAAAAAAAAAAATATATATATATATATATATGTAGCAGTCAAGAATAACAAAATTAATACAATTGAGTTAATTGACATGTATACAAAACTGTGGCAAACAATAGAATACACATTTTTATCAGTGAACTTGGACTATACCAAAAGTGACCATATTCTGGGTTTTCAAAGTCCCAATAAATATTAAATAAATGAAATAATTCAAAATGTGTTCTCTGACCCTAGTTAAGATAGAAATCAATAATAAAAGATAATCATAAAAATCCTAAATTTGGAAATAAAACAATATACTTGTTTATGAGTCATGATCCGAAAAATAACAAAAAAAATTAGCAAGTTTTACAAAATTGACTTATAATGAAAACATGACAAATAAAAATTTGGGAGATGCAGCTATAGAGTTTAGAGGAAAAGTTATAGTTTTATTTACGTATATTAGAAAAGATTAAAGGCAAAAATTCATGATCTAAGCTTTTATCTCAAAAAGCTAGAAAAAGATCATCAAATAAAATCCAAGGGAAATAGAAGGAAGTAAAAATAAAGACACTAGGAAAATGTTGTGAAATAAAAAATTAATATAGAACAGAAAACATGAAAATAGGCAAAAGTGATGTCTGAAAAGATTAACAAAATTAATAACATGCCAGTAAAACTGTTCAAGAGAGAGGAAACACATTACTAATATTAAAAATAAAAAAGTAAACATTAACTATAGATCTTACTAACGCTAAAAGAAAACTTACTACTAATATATTTGACACTTAAGTGAATAGTAAATTCCTTAAAAAACACCATGTACCCAAACCGACACTAAAAACATAAGAAAATTTGAGTAGTTTTATACTTGTTAAAACAATTGAATCCACTAGTGAAAGCCTTCCCATAAAGAAAACTCTAGATCCAAGTAGCTTCACTGGCGGATTGTGCCAAACATGTAAAGAATTAATAATACCAATTGTAACCAAACTCAAAGAACAGAAAAAGAAAAACTGCTTCCCACTTCATTCTCTTGTTGAAAGTCAGACATAATATAAATAGTCCTATAGTGTAAGCTTTTATATTAATCTGGCTGGGAGTTGGGCTATCTTTAATGTTTATGGTGGCTGTAGGTGACAAAGGCTTCAAATTCCGTTAACGTCCTTGTTTCTGTCTTCTTTGTTGACTTTGGGTTTCCCTAAGTACTCCTACTCAGAGAGAGTCTGTATCTTACAGCTTTTTCTGCTATAATGTATTTTACCCATATTTGTTTTTTATTGAGGTATAATTTAGGTAAAATAAAATGCACAGATTTAAGATGACAGTTCTATGTGTTTTGATGGATTTATACACCCAGAAAATTGTCACTCTAATTAAGACATGAGACATTTCCATCACCTCAATAAATTTGTTTTGTGTTTCTCTATATTCAATTCTTGTCCATATAATCTACTTTTATTATTGGGGTGCATATTAGTATATAGAACGAAAGTATTCTATAATCTTATGATGAAATCTCAGCCTTTTGGTGGGCCTGTGTTCCTGGACACTGTCCTTCACAAGTGTTTCTTCACTTTTCCCTCCCTGTTAGGTAAGACAGGAAGGTTAGAGGAAAATAGAGGGGGATCAATGCCCTTTTCCCAGGTGGGATAAGGCTCTGGAAAAGCCTGTTTGTCCTTGGAGATGCCTTTGCTATGGAGCATACCTTGGGTTTATTTCATAAAGATTTATTTTCTTCCCCTGCTCTATCCCACCAGAACCAGTAAGGGAGAAACAGAACCAGTAAGGGAGAAACTAATGAGGTTTTTGGAAATAGAATCCATGAAAATATGAGGGCCCTCCTAAGATGGTGGTCCCAGAAGTTTCTCAGTCTCATGCTAGTTCACACTCAGCTTCTAGCAATTTGTCAAAATTACCATCGAAATTACTATTTAAGTGTTCCTAACAGTTTATGGTTCCAAGTGGCTTCTGCTCCAGATTCGCACATATTAGCTGTACTTCTCTGGTTTTGCCTGTCTCTCCCAATTTCAGAGTGGTGGTCTACCTTGCAACTTCAGCTCTCTGATAGGTCCAGGAAAAATCATTGATTTTCAGTTTGTTCAGGCTTTTCTTATTATAAGGATGGAAGTGACAACTTCTAAGCTCTTTACGTGTTGGAGCTGAAACCAGAGGTTTCCAATTCATTTTATGATATGAATATAACCATGATACAGAAAAACCTGCAAAAGACTTTACAAGAAATGAAAATTAATGTCAGGTCATCTCCATGAACATTAATGCCAACATTCTAAACAAAATATTAGCAAATAAAATCCAGATATATGTATAAAAGTTAATGCGCTGTGGCCAATGAGACTTATTCCAAGAAAACAAGACTTTAACATTTAAAAACCAATGTAATTCAACATATTAACAAATAACTGAGAAAGTAAAATGATCACTACTCCTTAAAAACCTAAGTTCTTGAAGCCTTTCCCAGCTTCATGTGGTGTTATTTCGTACCTTCTCAGAGGACGTTGGCTTCTCTTTTCTCCAAAAAGATTGGTTGCCTTTGGCTGGGGTGCCAATCCAGTTAGTGATGGTCAGGATGAAAGGTTTGGTTACCTTTGGCACACATGGCATGGACCAGAGCTACATGATAGGGAAAGAACTGCTTGAGGAAGTTACAACTTAAATACCTGTAGGGGTTGGGGTGGAGGAAGTCCTAGTGAAAAGTGAGCTTATTTGCACCCCAGAGTCCCTGAGAAGCTCAGCACTTTTATTGTTGTATAACATCCCATATAATAGTAAGATGTTTCCAACAAAATAACAGCCAAATGTTTATAACAGACTCTTGGAAAAATCCACGTAGACTTCATGCCAGGGTCTCAAGCAAAACATGCTCAAAACTGTCTGCACCTCTCCTCAAATAGATCCTGCCATCTGACTTCTCTCTTCCTCCCACTCACCCAGGACTGCAGACTTGATCTCTTCTACATCATCTCCCTCCTACCCTACATACAATCATTTGCCCTCAAAACTTCTATATTCATTAGCTTTTTCAGTCTCAATGCTGGTGTCTTCATTTAGTTTCCTATATGATTAAGTGAACTCATTCCTAAAGGTATATGTTTAGAATGTAACCAAATCAATTGTACTCAGGTTAATTTGTTTCCATACATTTGTAATAGGTTAAGAATCATTGTGGAAAAATTATTGTGGCAGAAGCAATATAGCAGGTTAGCATCTGTCAAGTCAGTTGGGAATCACTGGTTGGAATGAAAAAAAAAAAAGGACAATCCTCACCATGTGAAGAAATAGTAACCTCTTGTTCCTTAACAATTCCCTAGGTCATCCCCAGGCTATCCCCTGAAATAGTGACTCAATCCTAGTCCTAATCTCCACATCTCTTGCCACCAAATCCTAGACAAAACCATATCAGAACCCACAACTACAAATCACATCTGAGGACACCCCATTCTGATGAACCTATGAGACAAAGCAGGGAAGCCTCTTAGGGGCCTGCCATGCACTCCCACCCCCACCCCCCCAAGCATGGAAATAAAGGAAAATCTTGAGTTCTTTCAAAAGAAGTTCTGGAAATTCTACCTAGCTAGCCCTGGGAATTAAATGAGCAACTTGATAAGCAAAAAGGTAATAGTAGCTTAAAACAATAGCCAAGGAAGTTAGAGTCATGAGGTCATGAGATGTTTGTTTCCCTATAGAAACTAAAGGTAATATCTTAATGTATGTCCCTAAGCTGTTTTTCAGAAACCCAGATCCCCACAGACCTCCATCAAACAGATCTGCTGATAGGCAGACCTCAGATAAGGGGGAACTAAGGACTGAACCCTGACCACCATTCTATGTTCTGAAGTCCTTCCTGAGGGTCTGAGTCCTCGTGGGTGAGGAAGTTACACCCACGAGACAGAGCTAACATTCCTTTAGGGTGATCACAAATTTTTAAACAAAGCTTCTCTTCCTTAACCAATTGCAAATCAGAAAGTCTTTGAATCTGCCTATGATCTATAAACCCCTGCTTAAGATGTCCCCCCTTTAAGGCCAAACCAGTGTATAGTTTCCATGTCGTAATTTATAAGTTTGCCTGTAACTTCTGCTTTCCTGAAATTTTCCCCTGTCTTTGAAAACCCTTACTTGCAAGCCACTGAGGAGGTTGGGTCTTAAGCACAAGCTGCCCAATTCCTCCTTGTGTCTTGCAAATAAACACCCTCCTTTTCCTGCTGCAAACCTCAGTGTGGATGTTCGGCCTTACTGTGCTGGATGGGCAGGCCCCAGTTCAATTCATTTCAGTAACACCTGTAACTTTTACATCTTGGAATTATTGCAACCAACTCCTCCCTTGATTAATAGTACCACTTTTATCTCTATTAAAGGTCAAGCTTTTAAAAAGTTTCCACCTTGTACATTTTCTTCATTCAGGCACTTCTTTTAATCCTGACATTATTACATTTTAGCTAACTAATTATTGATACTCTCTTTTCCTGACATTGTTCACCTCTGGTTTTCCTCTTATCTCTGTAGGAGATGGATTCTCCTCTATTGGCCCATTGATAGAGTTCCCACAGGTCCAAGTATGATCTTATGCTTTCTCTCCAATATCTGACTCTCTTTTAGTGTTTTTTTTTTTAATTATCATTTTTTAGTTAGTAGTTCCACCAAATTGGACGTGATAGAAACCCAGGAATAATCTCTGGCACCTCCATCTGTGTTACTCTCCATGGTCAATCCCTCAACAAGTCCTGTGAATTTTCCCTCCTATAGTCATCCACTTCCATCTGTCTCCTCTGCTCCCACACTAGACCAAGCTATAATCATTTATTGCCTGGACTAATAGAGTAGTCTCTTGAAAAGTCTCCTTGAAGAACTACAAACCACTGTTGAAAGAAATGGAGATGATGCAAACAAATGGGGAAACATTCAATGTTCATGGATAGGAAGAATCAATATCATTAAAATAGCTATACTCTCCAAAGCAATTTATAGATTCAATGCTATTTCCATTAAACTACCATGACATTTTTCACAGAACTAGAAAAAACTATTTTAAAATTCATATGAAATCAAAAAAGAGTCCCAATAGCCAAGGCAATCCTAAGCAAAAAGCAAATCTGGAGGCATCATGCTACCCAACTTCAAACTATTCTACAGGCCAACAGTAACCAAAAAAGCATGGTACTGGTACAAGAACAGACACATAGGCCAATGGAACAGAGAAGATAACCCAGATATAAGACTGCACACCTACAACTATCTGGTCTGACAAAAACAAGCAATGGGGAAAGGATTTCCTATTCAATAAATGGTGCTGGGATAACTGGCTAGCCATATGCAGAAGACTGAAACTGGACCACTTCCTTAAACCATATAGAAAAGTTAGTTCAAGATGGATTAAAGACTTAAATATAAAACCCAAAACTATAAAAGAAAAAACAACAACAACCCTGGAAGACAACCTAGGCAATACCATTCAGGACATAGGCACAGGCAATGATTTCATGACAAAGATGCCAAAAGCAATCACAACAAAAGCAGACATTGACAAATGGGATGTAATTAAACTAAAGAACTTCTGCACAGTGAAAGAAACTGTCAGCAGAGTAGAAAGACAACCTGGGAGAATGGGAGAAAAATTTTGCAAGTTACGTATCCAACAAAGATCTGATACCCAGCATCTATAAGGAACTTAAACAAATTCACAAGAAAAAAAAAAGCATTAAAGAGTGGTCAAGGACTTGAATAGACACTTCTCCAAAGGAGACATATGTGTGCCAACAATCATATGAAAAAAACCCCAACATCTATATACCCAAAGGATTATAAATCATGCTACTATAAAGACGCATGCGCATGTATGTTTATTGCAGCACTATTCACAATAGCAAAGACTTGGAACCAACCCAAATATCCATCAATGATAGACTGGATTAAGAAAATGTAGCACACATATGCCATGGAATACTATGCAGCCATAAAAAAGGATGAATTCATGTCCTTTGCAGGGACATGGATGAAGCTGGAAACCATCATTCTCAGCAAACTATCACAAAGACAGAAAACCAAACACCGCATGTTCTCACTCATAGGTGGGAATTGAACAATGAGGACACTTGAACACAGGGTGGGGGGTTGGGGGAGGGATAGCATTAGGAGAAATACCTAATGTAAATGACGAGTTGATGGGTGCAGCAAACCAAAATGGCACATGTATACCTATGTATCAAACCTGCACATTGTGCCCTAGTACCCTAGAACTTAAAGTACAATAATAAAAAAAACCAGCATCACTGATCATCAGAGAAATGCAAATCAAAACCACAATGAGATACCATCTCACACCAGTCAGATGGCTATTTTTAAAGTAAAAAAATAATGGATCCTGGTGAGGTTGTGAAGAAAAAGGAACACTTATAGGCTGTTGGTGGAAATGTAAATTAGTTCAGCCATTGTGGAAGATGGTGGTGATTCCTCTAAGACCTAAAGATAGAAATACTATTCCAGCAAGCAATCCCATTACTGGATATATATCCAAAGGAATATAAATCATTGTATTATAAAGACACACACATGCGTATGTTCATTGCAGCACTATTCACAATAGCAAGGACATGGTTTCAATGTAAATGCCCATCAATGATAGACTGGATAAAGAAAATGGCAGATATACACCATGGAATACTACATAGCCATAAAAGAGAATGAGATCATGTTCTTTGCAGGCACTTGGATAGAGCTGGGGGCCATCATCCTTAGCAAACTAATGCAGGAACAGAAAACCAGATACTGCATGTTCTCACTTATAAGTGGGAGCTAAATGATGAGAACACATGGACACAAAGAAGGGAACAACACACACTGGGGCTTTTCAGAGGGTTGAGAGTGGGAGGAGGGAGAGGATCAGGAAAAACGACTAATGGGTACTAGACTTAATACCTGGGTGATGAATAATAGGTACAACAAACTCCCATGACACAAGTTTACCTATGTAACAAACCTGCAGTTGTAGCTCTGAACTTAAAAGTTAAAAATAAAAATAAGAAGAAAAAAAGAAAAGTCTCCTTGAACCTAGTCCCTCCACCTTTAATTTATTCACCACAATTCATACAGACCAATCACTAAATGAGAATCTGGGCATGTAGTGTCTCCCCAAATAACTTTCACTGGCTACTCATTGTTCTGCATATAAGGCTATACAAATGAAAGTGACATGGTTTTCAAGGCCCTGATGATCTGACACTTCAGTTACCCTTCCAGCCATTTTCTCCCTCACTTCTTGTAGTCTAGCCCCACTAACCTTATTTCTGTGCCTGGAATGTGCCATAATATCTCTGCCACAGAGCCTTTGCACAGCCTGTTTTGCTTTGTCTGATACGTTGTTTCTTTCTTCCAAATACTTCAGAGCTCAGGTCAAACTTTACTTCCTGAGGGAAACCAGGTAGAAATGCTTTTCACATCAGAATACAAGCCAGAAGAGGGCTACAGAGCAGGGAAGGGGTCATTTGTAGGATCTTTGTTGTCTTCTTCTCTACGTATCTTTTATTGGTAGCTCCATAGCTCTACTTTCCAAAACCCTCCGTGTCTCCTCATATCCATATTTGAGAAACACAAGTCTGCAGTTCTGCATCATTGCCAAGCTCTGGTTGACAACCGACTTGAGTTTGAGACACAAAGAAAAACAATGAATTCCTTCATTGTTCCTATTGACTCTGGTATCAAGGAGTTTTTATTCTTTTTATTTATTTATTTATTTTTGAGACGAAGCCTCGCTCTGTCACCCAGACTGGAGTGCAGTGGTGCGATCTCGGCTCACTGCAAGCTCCGCCTCCCGGGTTCACGCCACTCTCCTGCCTCAGCCTCCCCAGTAGCTGGGACTACAGGCGCCCGCCACCACCCTCGGCTAAGTTTTCTGTATTTTTTTTTAGTAGAGACGGGGTTCACCGTGTTAGCCAGGCGGGTCTCGATCTCCTGACCTCGTGATCCGCCTGTCTCGGCCTCCCAAAGTGCTGGGATTACAAGCGTGAGCCACCGCGCCCGGCCGAGTTTTTATTCTTATAGGCTCTGGGAGTGAAAACCAAGAAGTTTCCTTTTTCAGCCCCTGTGGACACAGAACTCCAACAGTTCAAGGTTTTATGGACATAGAACTCCAACAGTTCAGCGTCGGTTCTAAATTTAGAATTGCTGAAGTTAGAGTGTTTTGTTAGTCTGACAAATACAATATTCTCCTGAGTCTAACATTTAGAGCTTACGTATTTTTTACCATTCACAAAATGCTATAGGCAATGACTGCTATTTGGTTTGGGACTTTTAGTAGTGAGTTTTTAAAAACTCTCAAGTCACTCTGACTTTGACCCTCTCCAGTCAAAGGCATGACCAATGCATTTTAGTTCACCAGAACTTACCATTCTCCCCAGGCTGTTCTGTCTTAGATTTCATTTGGATTCTCTCCAGAGTTTAGTGTTTAAACTGCCATTTATGGGAACACATTTTGCTAATTGTGCTCCTATTTAGATAAGTCACATGAGCCACATTGCTAAGTTGTGACTACAACCTCAGCTGCTGCTGAACTGCTCAAGGCAGGAAAATAAATTGCACCAATCTGCTCCAGAAATGAGAGCATGGGGGAAAATCCTTAGATTTGATTAGATGTTAGCTTTCAACTATTTATGTGGGGTTTTTTCCTTCTTAATGAAAACATCCTGTTAGTAAAAATGTAACCATCGCAAGAGCTTTGACAGACTATGAACAAAATGATGTCCTCCTAATGTAGGCTCCTAGAATATCCATCCATCATTTTACTCATGTCAGCAACACCCACATTTGTTGCTTGACTTACTGATTCCGTGGTTCCTTAAGCTATCTATCTATCTATCTATCTATCTATCTATCTATCTATCTATCTATTATCTACCTATCTATCTATGTCTATTATATCTCTTTGCTATATCCCTCTCCATTCTTTTTCTTTTGAAGCAATTGGTAGGTCAATATATACATCTGTGAGTACCTATAATATGAATTCATTGTGAGAAAGATGAAATGTAGTGGTCGCAAGCAATAAAACTTTTGGGGGGACAATTGATGAATGAGACTCATTCATGACACATGGACTTTATTAAAATAATGGTGCATGTGTCATCCTCTGATGGAAGAGCTGGACTGGGATGAACTGTGAGCTTGCTTGTTTGCAGATGCTGAAGCTCATAGGCCAGATTCCTCATTTCTCACAAGTCCACATAGGTATGCCTGCAGCATGGCATCTACCAAACATGCTGCCCTAAGCACAAAAGTGGATTATCTGCTTCTTTTGGTTGATGGCAGTTATTTCAGGGAGGGACTATCAACAAGTTTCTACTTGCTACAATCTAGGGCTTGAATCCATAGGCCATACTCACCAGACTGCAGAAAAGAACCTTGCCTTAATTAAAATGTTAAAATCTCAAGAGTCTTGCATAAGGGAGGAGGAAATAATGGACAGAGTATTCTCAAAACTGGCTTTCTGCTTGCCAAGCAAGCATACACACATAAAGGTAATGTAAATATATCTTCTCTAAAGGTGAACTACTGTTACCAATGCCAGGGTGGAAAGCAAGACTGAAGTTGTTGAAGAAAATAAAGAACTGTAAGTAGTAATAGCACCACTAAAACTAGAAATGGTGCCAAGCTGCAGGTTATAAGTACGACTTCACATGAAACCATAAAGCGTGTATCATTACTTCAGATTCAAGTTCTGAGCAGCTTTTAGAAAATAGAAATGACACCTTTTACAGATTTAAATTTCAACGCTGCTTTTGTTTTTCATGCTGATTCACCCAGAACTTGCCAAAGAAAGTCCCAGTAAACATGTTCATGAAGTTTTTAGTAAAGTAAAAGACAAAAAAGATTTGTTTCTGAGGCTTTCCTGAGCGATTTCTCTAAATTCTTCTTGAATCATCATTCTTTGGAAAATGAGTCTGTACTCCTGCAGGCTCTGAAGGTCAGGATAGACCAGCTATGACTTTTCCAGGAAGTGAGTAATACTAAGACCAGGGGACTCATTTCTGGAGGCCTGGAGGAACTTTTCATTTCAGAAGCTGTAGGTGTGGTTTTCCCCTCCAAATGGCTTTAGGGAGCTCCAGAGGCGTGTGTACACTTGAAATAGGAATAGCCAACCTAAAGTAAACTTACCCTGGAGGTTCTGCCAACCTCTCTCAGCTCTTACCCTGGGTTTCCCCACCCATAGTGGCTGGTCCTTTATATTCCTTCTCACTCCTTTCTTCTCTAACTATCACCCATTCCTCCAAACATTCCTCCCCACCAACTCCAAATCTTAATACCCATGCAAAAACCTGAGAATTCTTTGAATACGTATCCCTTAGAATTCTTTCTTCCTGCAAAATATGGAAGGACACTGCTGCCAAATGCTGTCTGTAAGACTCACACCCAAGCTATAGCCATGGAAAATTCGTAAGAATCATTGTTGGGAGGGGGACACATTCATAATTCCTTAAAAATTCATATTCTTTTTGGAGAAAAATTTACAGTTTTAGTGTTAAAATGCAGGTAAGTGGCTTCATTTTCTTCATTCATTCACTCAATAAAAATTTATTATGCACCTACTATATGCCAGATGTGGTGTTAGAAGACACAGTCACTGCCCACAAAGATTTTATGAGTTGGTGAAGAAGAGAAGTAAGCAAAACAATAATTACAATATAGTGCTATAAAGACTATGAGAGATGTTATAGTCAGTATGCCATGGGCAGTTAAAAATGGTTGAAGTCCCCAATGATAAGTAGGACTTAATGAGGAGACTGTGTGTATGTGTGTGTGTATATATATATATATGTGTGTGTGTGTGTGTGTGTGTGTGTGTGTGTGTGTACTGGACTTGGGGAAATTGCTGGTGCTGTCCGGCTTTAGACTGGCTAAAGTTACCACCAAAAGCCACTTTCTAAAGTTTATTACACACTAATAAGGCAGAAGAGGAAAGCAGACCAAGGTTTCTTCAGTATTCTCTTTCCTCTCCATGGTGTTCCCAGTTTCTCCTCTCCTTTTCCCCATATGCTTGCTTCCAACTTTCAGGAAATAATCAATAGACTCAGTTCTTCATGGTTAAGTTTCATTGCTTGTTTCCCACAGGAGCATATGCATTTCAGTAAATGTCAGTGTCTTCATTCAAAAATCTGAATCTGTAATGGAATGTGTTTGGAACTTAGGGAGGAGATGGAAGGCTCACGGCAAACACCTCTTTTACTCATCCTACCCATTTCTGCAAGAAATGATCCTGGCATTTATGACATTAAGGAGTAGGGCAGAAATCTACACCATCAACTATAGTTCAAATTCCATAAAGATGAATTTCAAGAGCTGCCCATATTCTTTAGCTGTACTGGAATGTGGTTTTATTTACTGGCAGGTGAACTGAGCAAACTCAACACTAGTTTGGAAATAGTTAATGTAATACAACAGATGATCTTAAAAGTCCCCAATTCTCAACTGCTATGAATTCTATGCATTAGATTCGTATTAAATTCTGCCTGGGACCAGGGGAAATGGTTAACAAAGTGGCAGAAGCTTAGCTTTACTTGCTGGTTTTCAACTATTCTTTTTTGTTAAAGTAATGCATTACATGTTATAAAATCCATTATATAATGAATATATAAAATACGAAGTAAGTCTCCCTGCCAACCCTGGATTCTCTTTCCAGAGTCAACACTGTTACTATTTTCTTATACATCTTCCCAGATATTTTCTCTTCACATATAAAATCTTGGTCTTTTTAAGATAATATATTTTTCATAATATATTACTGCTAGAAACAGACACAATAAGCACTACACTTTATATTTTGATGTATTTAACTGATTTCTTGTATCTCTTGTTAAAAATGTGTTTTAAAAATATTTTTCTCAAAATATACATATAAACAAGACAATATTCGGTTATTTAAATAAACTTGAGAATTTTTGAAATATTTGATTTTTATTGGTAGTTAAGCTCTTTTTATTCTTAGTCAAAGATATATTTACACTAAATTAAAAGTAAACAAGTTAATGACAAGAATATATTTGTAACCTGTCCTCAGACAGGGGCACACATATCAGGTGTTTTGTATTTTGTGCTGTTTCATTAATGGAGTTCATATTATTTTATACAATACATAGTTTCAAAAAATCCTTCAGTATGGTTGATGTGCCTCCTGGAAGCTGTGACTATTTGAGATATTAGTAAGTTCCTGGCACAACGCTTTCTGAAAGAACCACCCCCAGCTCTATTCTGTGTCTTGCAAATGACAAATTGGATAATAGTGGGAAGACATCACAGCATAGATAATAGCAATGGTCAAATAAGAAGATCTGTGAGATTTTAGCTTTGTTGATTTTTGAAGAGAAAAATCCCATGGAAGTGACTATTTAACTTCCTGAAATGTCTCTTAACAAACTATATTTAGCCTTGCAGAAAACCTAGACTCCAAGCTCTTCATTGTTGCTAAATGCTAAGTTCTGTAAGCCAGCCAGACCTCCTGCTGTCTAAATTGATCATGTTAACCAGATAGTTGCTAGGTTTCCACTTCAACCTGAAATAATTCTTCCAGAGACCAGATGGAACATGTTGAGATGAAAAATCCAACTCTTGCACAAAGTTATTATATCAGTAGTGGGTTATGTCCCTGAAAACAGTGTAAAACAGCTTGTTCTGATGAATAGTGGTTTATTGCTTCACCTTTGTTGCACATGGAACATTTTCCAACATAGATCCATATGCTAGGCTATAAAACAAGCCTTCATAAATTTAAAAGTATCAAAGTCATACAAAGTATGTTATCTGACCCAAGTGGAGTGAAAATAGAAATCAATAGCAGAAAAGTGTGGAGATATTCACAAATGAAATTAGAAAATACTTTGAGATGAACAAAAGTGAATACATAATATACAAAATTTTATAGATGCAGCTAAAGCAGTAATTAGAGATACAATTGTAGCTTTAAACACCTATACTGAAAAGAAGAAAGATCTCTAATCACTAACCTAATTTTCTACCTCTAGAAACTAGAAAAAGAAGACAAATTAAACCCAAAGAAAGCAGACAAAAGGAAAGAATAAAGATTACAGTAGAAACTAATAAAATAGAGAATAAAAATCCAATGGAGAAAATCAACAAAAGCAAAAGTTGGGTCTTAGAAAAGATTAATAAAATGGACAAGCCTTTAGCTAGACTGACCAAGATAAAAAGAGAGAAGACTCAAATTACTAAACAGGATGAAAGAGGTGATATTACTGTCAACTTTATAGAAATAAAAAGGATTATAAGGAAATACTATGAGCAACTGTATGTCAACAAATCAGATAGCATGGATGAAATGGAGGGATTCCTAGAAAGACCCAAACTATCAACACTGATTCAAGATTAATAGAAAATCTGAATAGATGTATAAGAAGAGATTGAATTAGTAATCTAAACTTCCCACAAAGAAAAGGTCATTCCCAGATAGCTTTACTAATGAATTCCACCAAACATGTAAAGACAATTTAATACTATTTTTTCACAAAATATTCCAAAATATAGAAGAGGAGGGCCACTGGCTAACTTATTCCATGAGGCCGATATCACTATGATACCAAAATGAGACAAAAGATCATAAATAAGAAAAAAACTACAAGCCACTATTCCTTATGAATTACATTAATCTGTTCTTACACTGCTATAAAGGACTACATGAGAGTGGGTAATTTATGAAGAAAAGAGGTTTAGTTGACTCACAGTTCCACAAGATTTATAAGAAGCATGACTGAAGAGGACTTAGGAAACTTACAATCATGGCAGAAGATGAAGGGGAAGCAAGGACATCTTCACTTGGCCAGCAGGAGAGAGGGTGAATGACTGGGGAGGTGCTATACACCTTCAAACAACCAGATCTCATGAGAACTCTATCATGATACAGCACTAGGGGATGGTGCAAAACCATTAGAATTCGCCGTCATGATTCAATCACCTCCCACCAGGCCCCACCTCCAACACTCAGTATCACAATTCAACATGGAATTTGGGTGGGGACATAGAGCCAAACCGTATCATAAATATAGATGCTCAACAAAATGCTCACAACATATAAAAAGGATTATATCATGACCAAGTGGGACTTATCTCAGGAATTCAAGGTTAATTTGACATCAATCAATCAATGTATTACCACGTATTGACAGAATAATGGACAAAACCCACATGATCATGTCAATAGATGCAGAAAAGCATCTGATAAAATCCTACAACTCTTCACGATAAAAAAGAACTTTTCAACAAACTAGGAATATAAGGAAACTTCATCATTCTGATAATGGGCATCTACAAAACACTGACCGCTAACATTATATTTAATAATGACAACTTCTCCCCAATATCAGAAACAAAAGGAAGATGCCCACACTAACTACTTTTATCCAACATTGTGCTGGAGTTTATAGCCAGGATAACTAAACAAGAACAAGAAATAAAAGGCATCTAGATTAGAATGGTAGAAGTAAAACAATTTCTATTTTTAGATGGTCTGATCTTGTATATTGAAAATCCTAAAGAATACACCAAACAAGCTATTGGAACTAATGTTAAAAATTTAGTAAGGTGTTAGGGTACAAGATCAATATATATAAATTGGATTGCTATACATTAACACTAAACCATCTCAAAATAAAATTAAGGAAATAATTTCATTTTTAATAGCATCAAAAAGAACAAAATACTTAGGAATAAATTTAACAAAATAAGTGTAAAACGTATACTCTGAAAACTATAAAAGATTGTTAAAATAAATGAAAGAAAACCTAAATAAATGGAATGTCATTCCATGTTCATGATTTGAAAGACTTAATATTGTTAACATGGCAATACTCCCCCAACTGATCTACCGATTTAATAAAATTCCTATGAAAATCCTAGCTAGCTTTGTAGAAATAGGCAAGTTAGTTCTAAAATTCATATGAAAATTCAAGGTTCTCAGAATGGCAAAACAATCTTGAAAAAGATCAGAGTTGCTGTGCAGAAGCTCTTTAGTTTAATGAGATCCCATTTGTCAATTTTGGCTTTTGCTGCCGTTGCTTTTGGTGTTTTAGACATGAAGTCTTTGCCCATGCCTATGTCCTGAATGGTACTACCTAGGTTTTCCTCTAGGATTTTTATGGTATTAGGTCTAACATTTAAGTCTCTAAAATCCATCTTGAATTAATTTTCATTATAAGAAGGGTAAGGAAAGGATCAAGTTTCAGCTTTCTACTTATGGCTGTAATTTTCCCAGCACCATTTATTAAATAGGAATCCTTTCCCATTTCTTGTTTCTCTCAGGTTTGTCAAAGATCAGATGGCTGTAGATGTGTGGTATTATTTCTACCATCAGAGTGAACAGGCAACCTACAGAATGGGAGAAAATTTTTGCAATCTACTCATCTGACAAAGGGCTAATATCCAGAACCTACAAAGAACTCAAACAAATTTTACAAGAAAAAACAACCCCATCAAAAGTGAATAGGGATATGAATAGACATTTCTCAAAAGAAGACATTCATACAGCCAACAGACATGAAAAAATGCTCATCATCATGGCCATCAGAAATGCAAATCAAAACCACAATGAGATACCATCTCACACCAGTTAGAATGGCGATCATTAAAAGTCCAGGAAACAACAGGTGCTGGAGAGGATGTGGAAATAGGAACACTTTTACACTGTTGGTGGGATTGTAAACTAGTTCAACCATTATGGAGAAACAGGCGTTCCTCAAGGATCTAGAACTAGATGTACCATATGACCCAACCATCGCATTACTGGGTATATACCCGAGTTATAAATTATGCTGCTCTAAAAGACACATGCACGATATGTTTATTGCAGCACTATTCTAATAGCAAAGACTTGGAATCAACCCAAATGTCCATCAGTGACAGATTAGTTCAGAAAATGGCTTTATATACCATGGAATACATGCAATATAAAAAGGATGAGTTTGTGTCCCCAGGACATGGTTGCAGCTGGAATCCATCATTCTTAGCAAACTATCACAAGAACAAAACCAAACACATGTTTCTCTCACTCATGGAGTTGGGAACTGAACAATGAGATCACTTGGTTGGGAAGGGAACATCACACACGGGGCTATCATGGGGGGAGGAGGGAGGGAGGGATTGCATTTGGGAGTTATACCTGATGCTTAAATGTGAGTTGATGGGTGCAGCACCAACAAGGCACAAAGTATATACATATGTAACAAACCTGCACGTTATGCACATGTACCCTACAACTTACAATTATAATAATAATAAATAAATTAAAAAAAAAAAAAAAAAGAAAAGATTAGAGTTAGAACCCACTAGTTCCAATTTCAAAACTTACTATAGAGATGCAGTAATTACAACAGCATGGTACTGGCATAAAGATAGATGTACAGATCAATAGAATAGAATTGAGAGTCTAAAGAAAACCTCACATTTATAGCCAATTGACTCTGGACAAGGGTGTCGATTCAATTCAATAGAGAAAGTACGGTATTTTTAACAAATGGGACTGGGACAATTGGATATCCATATGCAAAAAAACTGAAGTTAGACCTCTACCTCAAACCATATACAGAAGGGAATACAGACCTAAATGTAAAAGCTAAACCTATAAAACACTTAGAGGAAAATAAGGAGTAAATCTTCATGACCTTGGGTTAGGGAAAGCCTTCTTAGATATGAAATCACAAGCATGAGCAACAAAAGAATAAATAGATAAATTAGATTTCGTCAGAATTAAAAGCTTTTGTGTTCCAAAGGACAGTATAAAAAAAGTGAAAACATAACCCACTGAATGGTAGAAAATATTTACAAATCATGTATCTGATAAGGAACTTGTATCTAAAAAGTATGAATAACTGTTAAAACTCAACAACAAAAACACAAATAAACCAGCTAAAATATGGTAAACAGATTTGAATAAACATTTCTCCAAGAAGATATACAAATGTCCAATAAGCACATGAAAATGCTCAATATCATTAGCTTTCAGGGAAATGCAAATCAAAATCACAATAAGATACTACTTCACACCCACTAGGATGGCTACAATGGAAAAGATGAATAAGAATGAGTGTAGATGAGTATGTGGAGAAGCTGGAACCCTAATACACTGCTGGTGGAAATGTAAAATGGTACAACTGCTTTGAAAAAAAGGTTTGGCAGTTTCTCAAAACATTAAACATAGAATTACCATAGGTACTAGTAACTCCACTTCATTTTTTTCTCATTTATTTTAAAATAAATATCCAGTAATAAGACGGATTAGTCATTGCCTTTGTGAGGAAGGAGATAGTGTGATTGAAAAAGAGACACAAAGAACCTTCTGTGAGAACTGAGTGGAGATAATATGGTATGTCCGTTTTTGTGATAATTTTCTTACGATTTATGCAGGCACCTTTCTGTACATATGATTTAATTCAATTGAAAAAAAGGAAGGACTGTGTATGGAACACCAGACACTCTTCCATGTACCTCATAAATGTTGGCATTTTTCACAACCTTCTAAGTTAGGTACTATCGTCATCCCTATATTACACATGAGAAAACAGAGATGCAGGAGGGTTAAGGGACTTGCCACAACTGATGAATCATAAGGCTAGTATTAAAACCTGGCACCTGACTCAAGAGACCATACTTTAAACCATGAACTACACTGCCTCCCGTACAAAAATAAAATATTTGAAACATTTTAATAACAATTAGTCTTCCTTCAGGAACAATTAGTCTTTCTTCAGGAAGGATGTCCCTTTCAACACTGCTTTTCTTTCATTAGTATGTTTTATTAATTAATTACTTAATTTTAAAAAATTTTATTAATAAATATTTTTTCTCACTTTTAGTCAGGTACAATTTATAAATAAAATTGTATATATTTACAGTATACAACATGATGTTTTCTTATACACCATGAAATGATTACCACAATAAAGCTAATTAACATGTTCATCACCTCATATATTTACAACATTTTTTAATGGTAAGAACACTTAAGAATGACTCTTTTAGCAAATTTCAAGTATATAACAAAATATTGTTAATTATAGTCACTATGCTGTACATTAGATTTACAGAACTTATTTATCCTGCACAACAAACATTTTGTACCCTTTGACCAACATCTCTGCATTTCCCTTAACCCCGAACCCCTGGCAACAACCATTCTACTGTCTGCTTCTATGAGTTCAATTTTTCAGATTTCACATATAAATGAGATCATGTAGTATTGGTCTTTCTGTTCTTGGCTTATTTTACTTATCATAATGTCCTCTAGGTTCATCCATCTTGTTGCAAATGACAAGATTTCTTTTTTTTTAAAGGCTGAATACTATTCCTGTGTGTGTGTGTGTGTGTGTGTGTGTGTGTGTGTGTGTTTGTATCACATTTTCTTCTTTTTTTATTATCATACTTTAAGTTCTAGGGTACATGTGCACAACCTGCAGGTTCGTTACATATGTATACATGTGCCATGTTGGTGTGCTGCACCCATTAATCATAGGTGGGAATTGAACAATGAGAACACTTAGACACAGGATGGGGAACATCATACACCGGGGCCTGTCGTGGGGTGGGGGGAGAGGAGAGGGATAGCATTAGGAGATATACCTAGTATATCACATTTTCTTTATCCAGTCATGTGTTAATGAACATGTAGGTTGATTTTATATCTTGTATACTGTGAATAACCCTGCAAAGAATACAGGTGTGCAAATAGCTACATAAGATACTGATTTTATTTTCTTTGGCTATACAGACAGTCCCCAACTTATGATGGTTCAACTTAGGATTTTTCAACTTTATGATGGTGTGAAAGTGATATCTATTCAGTACACTCCTCTATTTATGATGGGGTTACATCCCACAGGTGTAACTTCACAGGTGTAACCCCATCATAAGTCGAGGATCATCTGTGTACCCAGAAGTGAGATTACTGAATCACATGGTAGTTCTATTTTTAATCTTTTGAGAAACCTCCTTATTGTTTTCTAGGATGACTGTAACAATTTACATCTCCACCAACATTGTACACAGGTTCTCTTTTCTCCACATCCTTGCCAAAACTTGTTATCATTTGTCTATTTGATAGTAGCCATTCTAACAGGTGTGAGGTAATATCTCATCGTGGCTTTGATTTGTATTTTTCTGATGATTAGTGTTGAGCACTTTTTCATAACCTGTTGGCCATTCATATGTCTTCTTTTGAGAAAAAACTATTCAGATTATTTGCCCATTTTTAAATTGGGTTGTTTTCTTTCTATTATTTGAGGTCATTGTATATTTTGGATATTAACTCTTTATCAGATGCATGATTTGAAAATGTTTTCTCCCATTAAGTAGGTTGTCTCTTAGCCCTGTTGGTTGTTTCCTTTGCTGTGCAGAAGCTTTATAGTTTGATGTAATCTCAATGGTCTGTTTTTGCTTTTGTTTCCTGTGCTTTTTGTGTCATATTCAAAACATCATGACCAATACCAATGTCAAGAAGATTTTCCCTTACATTTCCTTCTAGGAGTTTTATGGTTCAGGTCTTACGTTTAAGTCTTTAATGCATTGTAAGTTGATTTTTGTGTATGATGTGAAATAAGGGTCCAATTTCATTCTCTAGTTTGTGAATATACAGTTTTCCCACCACTATTTATTGAAGAGACAAACCTTTCCGATTGTGTGTTCTTGGCAACTTTGACAAAGATCAACTGACTATAAATGTGTGGACTTATTTCTGGTCTCTCTATTCTGTTCCACTGGTTTATATGTGTGTTTTTGTACCAGTATCATACTTCTTTCATCATTACAGCTTTGTAGTATATTTTGAGATTAGTATGATGCTTTGGCTTTGTTCTTCTTGCTCGAGCTTTGTTCTTCTTGCTCAAGCTTTGTTCTTCTTGCTCAAGCTTTGTTCTTCTTGCTCAAGATTGCTTTGGCTATTCAGATTATTTATAGTTCTATTAATATATGAATTCTAGGATAGCTTTTTCTATTTCTGTGAAAAATGCCATTGCAATTTTGACAGAAATTGCATTGAAATCTGGGGATGTGGGGACTGGTCTGGCTTTGGGGTAAGCCTAGAACTTGGGTCTGTAGATGCCAGCTTGAGCCTGAAGCTGTGGAGACAGTCTGGCACTATGGCGGGCCTGAAGCCTGAGTCTGCAGGGGATGGCCTGAACCATGTGCTCATAAGTACTGGTCTGGTGGCTGGGGCAGCAGGGCCTGGCCTGGTGCTGGTGTGGGCCTGGAGCTTGGGTCTATGGGGGCTGGCCTGGCATTGGGATGGGTCTGGGGGTTGGGTCTGTAGAAGCCTGCCTGGAGCCTGAAGTGTCTCAAGAGAGTGTCTTATTTTCCTTTGAGTTCTTTCTTGCTCCGTTGGTTGTTCAGAAGTGTGTTGTTTAATTTCTATGTATTTGTAAATTTTCCGATTTACCTCTCATTATCGATTTCTAGTTTAATGCCACTGTGGTCCAAAAAACATACTTGATATAATTTCAGTCTTCTTAAATGTGTTAAGATTTGTTTTGTGGCCTTATATATTATCTACCCTAGAGAATGTTTCATGTGCACTTGAAAGAATGTGTATGCTGCTGCTGTTGGAATTACCACTGCTTTTCAACATCATACTGGAAATCCTAGCTAATGCAATCAGACAAGAAAAAAATAGAAGGTATGCAGACTGGGAAGGAGGAAATCAAACTGTCTTTGTTCACTGATGAGATAATCCTCTATGTAGAAAATCCAAAAGAATCAACAAAAATCTCCTGTAACTAATGAGCAAATATAGCAAGATTTCAGGATATGAGGTTAATATATAAAAGTTAATCACTGTCTTATATACCAGCAATGAACAAGTGGAAGTTGAAATTAAAAACATTTTGTCATTTATATTAACTGCTCCAAAAACGAAATACATAGGTATAAACCTTAAAAATGTATAATATCTATATGAGGCATACTACAAAGCTCTGATAAAAGAAATCAAAGAAGAAAATAGATACCCTGTGTCAATGGATAAGAATATTCAATATTGTCAAGATATCAGTTCTTCCCAACTTCATCTGTCTAATAAATGCAATCCCAATAAAAATACCAGAAAGTTATTTTGTGGATATCAACATAACTGTTTTAAAATTTATACAGAGAGGCAAAAGACCTAAAATAGCCAACTCAATATTGAAAGAGAAGAATCAAGCCAGAGGACTGATATTACCCAATCTCAAGACTTAATATAAGCCTACAGTAATCAAGACAGTGTGGTATTGGTGAAAGAACAGAGAAATAGACAAATAGAATAGAATAAGGAAGCTAGAAATAGATTCATATAAATATAGTCAATGGATATTTGATAATCTAGCAAAGGCAATATAACAGAACAGAGATAGCCTCTTCAAAAGATGGTGCTGGAACAACTGGACATTCACATTCGAGGAAATGAATTTACACACAGACTTTAATATCCTTCACAAAAGTTGATTCAAAAAGGTCAGAGACCTAAATGTAAAAAGAAAAACTACAAAATTCCAAAACCTAACATAGGAGAATTCCTAATAGAACTTGGGTATGGCAATAAGTTTTTGAATCGAACATCAAAAGCATGTTCCATGAAAGAAAGAATTGATAAGTTGGATTTCATTAAAATTAAAAATTTCTGCTCTGTGAAAGACAATGTCAAGTGAATGAGAAGACAAGCCACAGATTGGAAGAAAATGTTTGCAAAAGATACATCTGACAAAAGACTGCTATCCAAAATATACAAAAAAACTCTTAAAGCTCAACAATAAGAAAATAGGAGATGCTGGGCTGAAGCAGGAGGAGGCTAGGAGAACTGCACAGGGCAACCAAGCACAGGGACTCATTCCTGGCCCCCAGAGACTCCTGGGGAAGAGGTGAGCTGAATAGGTGAGGAGCAGCCTGCTCTTGACACAAACCTCTGGAATCCAGGCAGCAGGAAACCCCATGTCCTCCATGGACACTTGAGCTGGCAAAGAGAGCTGCTTAGAGAGGTGGTAGTAGCAGGACTCCAGCCTGTGTGGAGCTCAGAGGGCTTGGTACTGGAATGTCTGCAGTGGAGCACAACCAGGGACACCCATTTCCCCAGGCTTACCATGCTCCTCTAGGAGAATTTGGCCATAGGATGACTGTCATAACTGAACAGAGCAAGGTGGTCTTGCCTGTGACACAGGACTAGTCCAATATCAGCTCCTCACTGCCTGCTGGCCTTTCCTAGAGTCACAGCCAGTTGTGCTCACTGGCAGGTCAGCATCAGATGCCCAATCAGGGTGCTTCCTACGGGCCCACATCATACTTCCTTCACCAGCAGACAATGCCTGACAATCAGAGAGATCCAACAGAGCAGCTCCGACTGATGTGCACCAGCCCACCCACACCCTCCCTCCCCTGTGCCACTTTGCCAGCATGCACTCTCCCAAGGACATGCCCCTACCACTTTGATGGTGTGCACACATAAGTGGACCTAGCTTCCCCTCCCCGACTGGTGTGCATAAGCCCATGCACCCCACCACTGGTGCTGGCAAGAGGGAAACTTGTTGGTTACCCTTCACTAAGTGAGGGCACTCAGCTGAGCCACTGTAGCCAGCATGAATGTGCACACAGATGCTGGCAACTTCATGCCCCCCAAGAGCCATTGCCTATGTGAACATGTGCATGGATGCTGGCAACCCCACCCACTCCCATGCTGCCAGTGCTGATGGTATAAATGGATGCACAAAGGCCAGCAGTCCTGTGCATGCCAGCACCACACCCCTGCCACTGCCAGTGCAAGTATGAACATGGACACTGGCAACCCCACTCCCACCTGTGCCATATGGCCAGAATGAGCATACACAGAAATGACCCAACTTCACTTCCACCAGTAACCTATCCAAGCTGATGCATGTGCACTCTGCTGCACTGCTGCTGCTGCTACTGATACAGGCGAATGAGCATGGATCCCACTGCCATCACCCTGACAAAGTGCTTTGATTGGTACTACCCATCAGAGTGTCACTGTCAGTGAACCTGGAACAGTCCAGCCCCTCCAATGCAGCAGGTTCCTAACCTCAAGGGGCCAGAGAATGAATCCAGGGGTCTGGTACCAGCTCCCTAGAGTTACACCACACAGACAAGGGGTGCCAACTTGAGCCTTGGCACCCTAAAATCTTCCAGAAATGAAGCCAGTCAACTGAAACCATCTTACACCACGATCAAACAAACCCCCAAGGGCAACAAAGCTTAGTTATAAGTGAAGGAAAAATAAGATCTTTTTCAGACAAGGAGATGCTAAAGGAATTTATTACCAACAGACTTGCCTTACAAGAGGTCCTGAATGGAATGTTAAATATGGAAAGGAAAGAGCATTTCTGGCAATTACAAAAACACACTTAAGTACATAGACCATTGACACTATAAAGCAATCACACAATCAATCCTGCATAGTAATCAGTTAACAACACGATGACAGGATCAGATCTGCAAATACCAATATTAGCCTTGAAGGTAAATGGTCTAAATGCCCAAATTAAAAGGTACAGAGTGGCAAGTTAGATAAAGAAGCAAGACCCAACTGTACGCTGTCTTCAAGAGACCTGTCTCACATGCAATGACACCCAAAGTAAAGGGAAATCTACCAAGCAAACAGAAAACAGAAAAAAAGCAGCAGTTCCTATTCTAATTTCATACAAAACACACTTTAAATCAACAATGATAGAGAAAGACAAGGAATAATGCATTAAATAATGGCAAGGGTTTCAGTTCAACAAGAAGGCCTAATTATACTAAGTATATATACACCCAACACAGGAGCACCCACATTCATAAAGCAAGTTCTTAGAGACCTATGAAGAGACTTAGATAATCACACAATAATAGTGGGAGACTTCAACTCTCCACTCGACAGTATCAGATAGATCCTTGAGGCAGAAAATGAATAAAAACATTCAGTACCTGAACTTGACACTTGACCTGGGCTTAATAGACATCTACAGAGCTCTGCACTCCCCCAAAACAGAATATGTATTCTTCTCATCTGCATAAGGGACATACTCTAAAATTGACCATACAATTTTCCATAAAACAATCTTCAGCAAATTCAGCAAAACCAAAATCATACTAAACACACTCTCAGACCACAGCCCAATAAAAATAGAAATCAATAGTAAGAAAATCACTCAAAACCATACAATTGTATGGAAATTGAAGAACCTGCTCCTGAATGACTTTTGGGTAAACAATGAAATTAAATCAGAAATCATAAAATTATTTGAAACTAATGAGAACAAAGATAGAACATGCCAGATTATCTGGGACACAACTAAAGCCGTGTGAAGACGAAAGTTTATAGGGCTAAACACCCACATCAAAAAGTTGGAAATATCTCAAATTAACAACCTAACATCACACCTCAAAGAACTAGAGAAACAAGAGCAAACCAACCCCAAAGCTAGCAGAAGACAAGAAGCAACCAAAATCAGAGCTGAACTGAAGGAAACTGAGACGTGAAAAACATACAAAAGATCAATGAATACACCAATTTATTCTTTGAAACAATATTTAAGATAGACCACTAGCTAGACTAATACTGAAGAAAAGAGAGAAGATTCAAATAAACAGAATCAGAAACGACAAAGGGGACATCATTATCAACCCCACAGAGATACAAAACCTCTCAGAGACTACTACAACTGCCTCCATGCACACAAACTAGAAAACCTATAAGAAATGGATAAATTCCTGGAAATTTGCAACCTCCTAAACTTGAACCAGGAAGAAACTGAATCTCTAAACATACCAATAATGAGTTCTAAAATTGAATCACTAATAAAAAGTCTACCAACCAGCAAAAGCTCAAGACCAGACGGATTCACAGCTGAATTTTGCCAGATGTATAAAGAGGAGCTGGTACCATTTCTCCTGAAACGATTCCCAAAAATTGAGGAAGAGAGATCCCTCCTTAACTCATTTTATGAGGCCAGCATCATCCTGATATCAAAACCTGTCAGAGGCAGAACAAAAAATGAAAATTTCTGGCCAATATCATTGATGAACATAGATGCAAAAATTCTTAACAAAATACTAGGAATCCAAATCCAGCAGTACATCAAAAAGCTAATCCACCTGAATCAAAAAGGCATTATCCATGGGATGCAAGGTTGGTTCAACATATTCAAATCAATAAACATAATTCACCATCTAAAAAGAATTTAAAACGAAAACAACATGGTCATCCCAACAGATGCAGAAATGGCTTTTGATAAAATTAAACATTCCTTCATGTTAGAAACCCTGAACAAACTAGGCATTGAAGGAATGTACCTCAAAATAATAAGAGCTATCTATGACAAACCCACAGCCAATATCATCCTGAATGGGCAAAAGCTGGAAACATTCCCCTTGAGAACCAGAACAAGACAAGGATATCTACTCTTGCCACTGCTATTCAACATAGTAATGGAAATCCTAACCAGAGCAATCAAGCAAGAAAAAGAAATAGAATAAATTCAAATTGGAAGAGAGGAAGTGAAACTATCTTTGTGTGCAGATGATATGATTTTATACCTAGAAAATCCCATAGTCTCTGCCCAAAAGCTCCTATATCTGATAAACAACTTTGGCAAAGTTTCACAATACAAAATTGGTGTACAAAACTAGTAGCATTTCTATACACCAACAACATCCAAGCTGAGAGCCAAATTAAGAATGCAATCCCATTCCCAATAGCCACACGTTGAATAAAATGCCTAGAAACACAGCTAACCAGGCAGATGAAAGATCTCTACAATGAGAATTACAAAATACTGCTGAAGGAAATCAGAAATGACACAAACAAATGAAAAAACATTCCATGCTTATATATAGGAAGAATCAATATTATTAAAATGGCTATACTGCCCGAAGCAATCTACAGATTCAATGCTATTCCACAGAATTAGAAAAATCTGTTCTAAAATGCATATGGAAGCAAAAATTTGTCCAAATAGCCAACGCAATCCTAAGCAAAAAGAACAAAGGTGGAGGTATCACATTACCCAATTTCAAGTTATACTACAAGGTTATAGTAAACAAAACAACATGGTACTGGTACAAAAACAGATACATAGACCAATGGAACCGAATGGAAAGCCTAGAAATAATGTCATGCACTGACAACCATCTGATTTTCTACAAGGTCAACAAAACAAGAAATGGGGGAAGGACTTCCTATTTCATAAATGGTGCTGAGATAACCAGCTTAGCCATATGCAGAAGATTGAAACTGGACCACTTCTTTACACCATATACAAAAATAAACTAAAGATGGATTAAAGACATACATATAAAACGTAAAACTCTAAAAACCTGGAAGATAACCTAGGAAATACCATTCTGGGCATAGGACCTGGCAAAGATTTCATGATGAAGGTGCCAAAAGCAATTGCAACAACAACAAAAAAAAATGACAAATGGGACCTAACTAAACTAAGGAGCATCTGTACAGCAAAAGAAACTATCAACAGAGTCACAGACAACCTACAGAATGAGAGAAACTATTTGCAAACTATCCATCTGAAAAGGTCTAAAATTCAGCATCTATAAGGAACGTAAACAAATCAACATGTGCAAAACAAACCACCAAATTAAAAAGTGGGCAAAGGACATGAATAGACATTTTTCAAAAGAAGACATACTCACAGCGAGCAAGCATATAAAAAACGGTCAACATCATTAATTATTAGAGAAATATAAATAAAAACCATAATGAGATACCATCTCATACAATCAGAACGTCTATTATTAAAAAGTCAAAAAATAACAGATGTTGTCAAGGTTGCAGAGAAAAGAGAGTGCTTATACACTGCTGGTGGGAATATAAATCATTTGAGCCATTGTGGACAGCAGTATGGCAATTTCTCAAAGAAGTCAAAACAGAAATACCATTTGACCCAAGAACCCCATTATTGGGTGTATACCCAAAGGAATGTCAATCATTCTACCATAAGGACACGTGTGCACGTATGTTCATCACAGCATTATTCACAGTAGTAAAGATATGGAATTAACCTAAGTGTCCATCAACGGTGGACTAGAAAAAGAAAATGTGGTACATATACAAAGGAATATAAATAATTCTATTATAAAGATACATGCATGCGTACGTTCATTGCAGCACTATTCACAATAGTAAAGACATGGAATCAATCCAAATGCCCATAAATGATAGACTGGATAAAGAAAATGTGGTACATATATATCATGAAATACTATGCAGCCATAAAAGAGAAGGAGATCATGTCCTTTGCAGGGACATGGATGAAGCTGGAAGCCATTATCCTCAGCAAACTAACACAAGAACAGCAAACCAAACACAACATGTTCTCACTTGTAAGTGGGGGTTGAACAATGAGAACACAAAGGCATAGTGAGGGGAACAATACTTACCGAGGCCTGTTGGCAGAGGGAGGTGGGGAGAGCATTAGGGAGAAAAGCTGATGTATGCTGGGTTTAATACCTAGGTGATGGGTTGATAGGTGCAGCAAACCACAATGGCACATGTTTACCTATATAACAAACCTGCACATCCTGTACATGTACCCCAAAACTTAAAAAAATTAATTAGTTAAAAAAGATACTGTGGTAGATATACACCACGGAATATTATGCAGCCATAAACAGAAACAAGATCATATTTTTTCAGGAACATGGAAGGAGCTCACCTTCAGTCAAATAGACAGTTTGTTTACATGTAGACTAAAATGTTCTTAAAATTAGTAAGTTACACGTTCGAAAAGCTTTGTTTAGTTAGAATTGACATAATACAGTGACAAGAACTTCAGTTTAGGCATCAGGACACATGGTGGTCCAACCCTACTCTGCCTTATCTGTGAATATGGACATTACGTTTCATTCCTTTGAGCCAGTATTAATTGCTCCATCCACAATTCTGCCAATAAAATATGGTTTTTTTCATGAGAAGAGCTTAAAAAATAACAAAAGTAACATCTCTTCTCTCCACTTATAAAAAAGAAAGACAAATCATTCTTAAGCTATTTTATTCCCCTGGATTCATTTCTCTAACCTTCCCAACCTAAGCCATTGATTACCATTATTATATATTTTAAAAGGTACTCATGGAGCTTTTGGTGTTTTTCCTTCCCTCCTATCCCCCCTCTCTTAAATCCTGTTAGCATTCTTCTTTCCATGAATATATATATATTTTTTTTCTTTGAGACAAAGTCTCGCTTTGTCACCCAGGCTGGAGTTCAGTGGCGCCATCTTGGCTCACTGCAACCTCTGCCTCCTGAGTTCAAGCGATTCCCCTGCCTCAGCGTCTGGAGTAGCTGGGATTACAGGCACCTGCCACTGTGCCTGGCTAATTTTTTGTACTTTTAGTAAAAACGAGGTTTCACTGTATTAGCCAGGATGGTCTCAATTTCCTGTCCTCGTGATCTGCCCACCTCGGTCTCCCAAAGTGCTGGGATTACACGCCCGGCCCTTTCCAAGCTTTTTACTTGAGGAAACTTTTCACGTTGTCTCTTAGGTTTATCTCATATTTATATATGCCAACCTCCCTCAACATATGCATTTTACAATAAAACAACAAGAGGTGAGAGAGAGAGAGAGACAGAGAGAGCGAGAGAGAGAGAGCGAGCGAGCTAGGGAGTGGGCGAGTGAGGGAGGAAAGAGGAAGGAGAAGAAAAAATAAAGAAAAGAAGAAAAAAGGAAATAAATTTCCCTAAGTACTATTCTGCAAGCTGTACAAGAAGCATGTCACCAGTACCTATTTTGGTGAGAAACTCAGGAAGCTTCCACTAATGGTGGAAGGCAAAGGGAAGCAGAAATCACATGGTAAGAGGCGGGAAAAGGGACAGAGAAAGGGAGAAAGAGAGAGAGGAGAGGGAGAAAGAGAGAGAGATAGAAGGGGAGGAGGTGTGCCAGGCTCTCTTTAACAATCAGACCTGGAAGAAGTTTTGCTGTTCCTGAAGGGTCTGTCCCCATGTCCCTAACACCTTCCCCCACCTCCAATATTGGAGATCACATTTCCACATGAGGTTTGGGGAGTCAAACATCCAAACTAGAGCACCTGGCAAAGATGAAAAAGGTATGTCATGTTGGTATCCAACTTTTCTAAATCTTAGAGTTTATTCCTCTGGAGAATTCAGCATTTGTTGTACTTGAATTGAGAAAATTACAAAAGACGATTAAGGGCAAAACCCTAGATATTGCCTCCTTTTTCTCTCCATTCATGTGTAAACGTCCCAAGAAGCTCTTGTATCAGTTAAAATTTGACACACACATTCTGGCAATTAATAACAGGCAAGGAAACTTTTTTCTCCTAATTTTTGCTAGAGGCAAACGGTAGTTTCTAGACCTCTGGGAGGTCTGTAGACTGGCAGTTGCTATGTGCTAGGATTTCCAGTCCTGGTAGTATTTTCATATTTTTTAAATCCATGGGGCTGTTATTTCCTGCTCTTGTTGTTAAGGAGAGAAGTTAGGTCTTTAAAAAGGAAATTTTCCCCCACAACCCCAGGCAGATCCTTTTGCACCATTTCATCATTTGCCAGACCCCCTACATAATGCGGCAAACATTTGGACCATGCTGAGAAATCTTTAGTTAGAGCAACACTTCCACACTGTGAAGGCATTTCACATCAAACCAATGCATCTCCAAGACTTCTGTAGGCTTCAACAGGTACCTTTGCTAGTTTTACACCAGGAGAGAGGACAATAGGTGTGTGATGAGGTGATGACAGCGACCGATAAAGAGGCAAAATGGTGTGTGTGTGTGTGTGTGTGTGTGTGTGTGTGTGTATATGCTTGTATAGTGGGGATAGTAGGTGCTCAGTGTCAGCTCTTTTTCTTCTATTATTACTTTATTATTATTATCTTCTATTATCTTTATTATTATTACTATTTTATTAACCACATCTGAAACAATGGTTTCTTTCTGAAAATAAAAATGTAGTAAAGCCAAAAGCCTTGGGTCACATCAAAGTTGATATTGGCCCCAAGCTACAGTAATTAACAGATTACCTCCTTAATTCACCTCGCTCCTCTATGTTAACAAGTAAAAGTATCTGCCAGTATAATAGGGAAAATATGCAAGCAAATATGATAAGTATTCTCTGTGACAGCTGAGGACATCTGGGTGTTCCATCAAATTCGACCTCAAACTCTTGCAGTTTGACCTGCAAACAGAAAAATGCAAAGTTTAGATTAGATGAATAATTGTATACTTGTTTTTAAAAAGTCCCAGGCTTAACAAACAACTGTTGCAAACACAGTCTGATCATTGGATTCTATTTTATTTGTTCCTCCTACAAGAGAAGGATGTTTTAAGCAACAGCTTCCTGAAAGCTGTTGAAAATTGTTCTCTTTGAAAAATGTTCTCTCATCACAAAAGAACACTTAGAAACTACTTATTCATTATCTTTCAGCCTTCAGTGAAATAACAGCTGAGGGTGGAAAATAAAAGCTAAATTTCTCTTCTCTTTAATTAAAATGAGATGAAAAATAGTTAAGTGATGAATACAAAGCTGATTTGTTTTTTAAATCTTTCCCCTTCATTTTTATAGCTGATTCATGCTAATTAATCCCTATTTTAACCCCTAGTTAAATAACATAAATTTTTAGTCATAATATACATAGGTAAAATGAAACAAGTAATTCACCTTTCCACGGTCAACTCCATTACCAGATTAGAGTGGGTTTTTAAAATATGTGTATTAATACTTGAATTATAATAATGAAAAGAATAATAATAATAATACTAAGAAATGTAATCCCTCCTACAGTGTGAATCAAAAAGAGGCCAAAGTGGATTTCACTTGTTCTAGTCATCTACATCGCGCACAGTGGCTGTGGTGGTTCTTTTAAAACGTATAATAATTAAATTCCATCCTCAACTTAGCTGAGCTTTACCCTTGCATTCCATGAATACTCTTGGGTATGAAAAGCAGTGAGGTCTGTTAAATATAGAAGTCTAGCATGGAGATAAAAATGATATTCTTAAACTGCCATTTATTTTAAGAGCTTGGATTGTGCTGGGCTGGGCTATATCAGATTACAAAAATTGTCTTTATTTCACTGTCTTCCTTTACTTACTTATTTAAAGTCATTATGCTTATCCTCTCGGTGACAGTGCAGTGTGGGGCTGCACCTACCTCCTGGATCTCCCTGAGCTGCCCACCAGCTTCCCCTCTTCCCCAAGCAAATCATTTTTTTTTTATTATTATTATTATACTTTAAGTTCTAGGGTACATGTGCATAACGTGCAGGTTTGCTACATATGTATACTTGTGCCACGTTGGTGTGCTGCACCCATCAACTCGTCAGCACCCATCACCTCGCCATTTACATCAGGTATAACTCCCAGTGCCATCCCTCCCCCACCCCTCCCCATAATAGGCCCCGGTGTGTGATGTTCCCCTTCCCGAGTCCAAGTGATCTCATTGTTCAGTTCCCATCTATGAGTGAGAACATGTGGTGTTTGGTTTTCTGTTCTTGAGTCTCTCTGCACGGTTTCTTCCCTTGCTGGTCCTTCTTTATGAAATGCAAATGACTCCTTGCACAATGCTGCAAGCATTTAAACCAAATTGAGGACTCTTAGTTACAGCTACATTTCTGTACCTGTGAGGGCATTTCACTTCAAACTAATGCATTTCCAAGACTTCCATAGGCTTCAATAGGCCCCATTGCCAGTTTTTCACCAAGAGAGAGGATATGACATAATAAGAAATATATATTTGGTCTCTGCTCCCAGTCCCAGACACAGAACTCCTAAAACCCTCGTAATTTTCTTAGTGATAGGAGCATTTTTTGTTATAATATTTGGTCTTAGTCCCTGGTTCCTGACGCAAAAATTTCTAGAATCTCTGGAGTGATGAGTGTCTCTTGTATACTAATGAGATGACAGTTGGCTGGGGATCCCTAGATAGCTTCGGGATGAGGTATAATTGGAGGGTTGGGACTTGCAGTGCCACCCTCTGACCTCTAGTGAGGGGAATGGTGTTGAAGGTTGAGCTGGTCACCAACGGTCAATTATTTAATCAATTCTGCCTACATAATGAAGCCTCCGTGAAAACCCTAAACAATAGGATTTGGAGAACTTCTGAGTTGGTGAGTGCATCAAAGTGCTGAGGGGATGGTGCACCCAGAAAGGGCATGAAAGCTCTGCACCCCTTCCTATATAGTTCACCCTATTCACCTTTCTGTCTGGCTGTTCATTTGTATCCGTTGTAAAATACTTCATAATAAGCCAGTAAATATTTTCCTGAGTTTTGTGAGGCATTATAGCAAATTATCAAAGATGAAGAGGCAGTTGTGGGAAACCCCAATTTATAGCCCGTTGGTCTGACGTACAGGTGACAATCTGGGACTTAATGACTGGCATGTGAAGTCTTGTGGGACTAAACCCTTTACCTGTGGGGTCAGATTTGAATTGTAGAACATCCTGCTGGTATCTGGAGACTTGGATAATTGGTTGATTGGACGTTTGGTGACCAAACCCCCAGGCGTTTGGTGTCAGAAGTGTTGTAAGTATTTTTAAAAAGTTTTTCCTTTTAGGGAAGAATGGGTGTTTGATGAGGTGATGACAGCTATAGTGGAGAAAAGAGGCAGAATTGTGTGTGTGTGTGTGTGTGTGCACGCGCGCGCGTGCACGCACGTGCGCACATGCTTGTGTAATTAAGGTAGTAGATTTCTGGCTGTCAGAAACCCCTCTCCCTGTAGATTCAGTACCTAGCACAGCCCTAAATACCCACCAGACCTCTTACAGGTGCTGCAGTGTCCTTGCCTGTCATGCCATGGAAAGAGGCAGCAGAAAGTTGAACTCAGTTTGAAGGACTAAGTTATTGCTAACCTACCCGGTGAGGTGTTCTCTAAAGTGCAATCCTTACTTAACTGCGGCAGAATCACCCTAGGACTCTGATTAAAAGGGCAGATTCCCACTCCAGACCTACTGGATCAGATGTGCCAACTTTGGAGTCCAGGCATCTGCATTTTAACCAAATCCCCAGGTGATTTTTAATGCACACAAACATTTGAATATTGCTAGCTGAAAGGTTGTCGTGTTGCTCATATTCAATTACCAACAGCACACGTTGTCCTAAGGAGTATGTCTTTAGTATTTCAAACTTAATATGTAGTAACATTATTCCTTGAGAACTAACTATATACTCTAAAAAAGGATAATGAATTAATACGTTGAGTCTTTTAGACAAACAATGCAAAAGTATGTAAGTTAACATAAAGCTGATATATTTTAGTCTTTTAAACAAACAATACAAAATGTGTTGCATCTTGCTACAGACTGAATAGTCTCCCCCATATTCACATGTTAAAACCTTAACCTTCAGTGTGATGAAATTAGCAGATGGGGCCTTTGAGAGGCGATTAGTTTTTGATAAAGCTGTGAGGGTGGACACCAGGGAGCTTACTTTCTCTCTTTCTCTCTCTCTCTGCCATGTGAGCATACAGCAAGATGGCAGCCATCTACAAAAGGGCCCTTTACCAGAATCCAATCATGTTGGCACTTTGATCTTAGACTTCCAGCCTCTAGAACTGTGAGAAAATAAATTTGTATTATTTAAGTCACCCAGTCTACGGTATTTTGTTACAACAGCCTGAGCTGGCTAAGACACATTTTCAAATACATGTTTGATGCTCCCTGACTTCTGACTCTTTCACTGTGTTTTCCACTCCCTGAACCCCTTGCTTAAGGAGATTGCAGCATACAATACACCCTGAATCATTCTCTAAATGTCTATGACTATTTACCATTCAGTAGTCCCCTCTTATCCATAGTTTCATTCCCTGTGGTTTCAGTTACCCAAGGTCAATCACAATCTGAATATATTAAACGGAAAATTCCAGAAACAAACAGTTCATAAGTTTCAAATTGCACAACATTCTGAGCAGTGTAATGAAATCTTACACTGTTTGGCTTCATTCAGCCCTGGATATGAATCTTCCCTTTGTCCAGTCCATCTACATTGTCTTCACTCTCCGCCCATTAGTCCCTTAGTAAGCCATCTCCGTTATCAGATGGACTGTCTCAGTATCACAGTGCTTGTGTTCAAGTAACCCTTATTTGACTTAATAATGGCCCCAAAGTGCAAGAGTAATGCTGGTGATTCAGATATGTCACAGAGAAGCTGTAAAATGCTTCCTTTAAGTGAAAAGGTGTAAGTTCCCAACTTAATATGAAAAGAAAAACAAATTGTACACTGAGGTTGCTGAGATCTAGGGTAAGAATGAAACTTCTATCCATAAAATTGTGAAGAAAGAGAAAAGTTGTTTTGATGTCGCACCTTAAAGTGCAAAAGTTGTGGCCGTGGTGTGTAATAAGTGCTTAGTTAAGATGAAAAAGGCATTATATTTGTGGGTGGAAGACATAAACAGAAGTGTGTTCTGATTGATGATAATCAGGTTCAGTACTGTCCTTGGTTTTGGGCATCCACTGGGGGTCTTAGAACGTATCCCCCACAAATAAGGGGATGCTACTGTACTCTGAAGTTTTGTCCAACAAATCTAGGTTTATTATATTTCAACTTATCCATTAATTCTGTTATTTATTCATTTTTGGATAATTTAGTAAGGCTTTTTAATCCTTTCCCACAGGCTGGGCCCCAGGCTAAGTGGTAGTAAAAGAGATGAATCGATTTATGTGCTTCCTGCCTTTATGGAACTCTCGGTTTCATAGGGAGTCAGCAAATCAATAACAGATATGTAATCATAAATTGTGAAGTAAAGAGAAAGAAATCAGGATGGTCTCAGCATGGTGCTGATATTTTAGCTGATTTCTGAAGGATAAAGATGAGTCATCCATGCAAATGCCAAGGGAAAGTATACTAGATAGAAATACAAGTACATGAAATTTTCTGAAGGGAAAAAATCTTAAACTGAAAGTGTGTCGGAATACTGTGATGTGCCACCTAGATACCCCTTTATTGAACGACTTATTGTCCCAGCTGCTGGGAGTGCTGAGGGCAGGCAGCCTTCAGTGTTACTGCATTCAGGGGCTCCCTCAGCTGCAGAGAGCCATGTTACCAAGGTTACCTCTTTCTCAAGATGGACCATATCCAGTGATGGATTCACATGGGAGTATAAGGCTTGGCCATCTCATTTCAAAGGAATATAACCGTGAAAGGCTATTTCTAACCACACTGTTCCATATAGGATCAGCTGAGTCTATTACTGGGCCAGTCCTGCAGCTCTGTTTCTCCCTGTGCCCACTCCCTTTTCTTCTCCTCCCTTCATAGAGGTTGCTCCCAAGGGCACTTCCTAATAGACACCCTGCAAGTTAAATGCTATCTCAGATTCTACTTCTTGGGAAATTCAAACTACAGCACCTGCTGTGGCCATATCAGAGTGATTAAGGTAAACTATGAAGTAAAATTAAGTATCAGATGATGCCAGACTTGGACATGATGTTTGATTTTATTCTTATTGAACTGGAAGCCATAGAAAGTTTTAAAATAAGGGCATATCACAATGCTTCATCCCAATCATGAGAAAATATTAGAAAAACGTAAACTGAGGGACATTTAACAAAATAACTAATATTCTTGAAATGTGTCAAGGTCATGAAAGATAAGGAAAGAATGAAGAACTTGTATAGATTGGAGGAGACTAAGTAGAAAAGCAATCAAATGCAATATGAGATCCTGGATAGGATTCAGAACAGAAAAAGCATGGTAGAAAAAACAAGACTCGTAGTTTAGTTAATAGTATTGTACCAATGTGAATTTCCCAGTTTTGATAATGTACTATGGTTATGTAAAATGCTGACATTAGACAAATCTGAGTGAGAAGTATAAGGGAATTCTCTTGAACTATCTCTGCAACTTTTTTGCAAGTCCAAAATTAGTTTGAAATAAAATAAACAAAGTTTACTCAGGTTGCTATATAGAGTAAAGGTTGTGGTGAGAGCAAAAGTGAAAGGAGATAGACCAGAGTAGAGTATTGCAATAGTACTGTGACAGTTGATGATGGTGGATTGGAGTATAGCAGCTAGTAGAGGGAGATTTGAGAAGGTAAAAAAAGAAGTCAACCACATCGACCACACTTCATCTTTCATATGGCAGTCTTTGTCTGAAGCAGGCATAAACTAGAAAAGAAATACAGTTTAATGCTAACTCAAGTTTGACGTTTTGACTATTAAGCAAGACTGGACAATCTAATTTCTGAATTAAGACTGCCACCTAAAGTATCTTGAGGACTGTCCAGGCATGGTTAAGAGGTTTGAACTGCTGAAACTATTTTTGCTTAGAAACTATGAATCAGGCCTTTAAAACAACTACATAAAATTTTACATGAAATACATATATATAATATGTACACTTAAAGCAAGTATAGAGTTAGATAATAATTCCAAACAAATTTCTATTTAGAAACAACCCAGCTCAAGAACTAGAACAGTGGTTCTTAAAACTTGGTTTTATCAGAATCAACTGGAGGGCTAATAGAGGCTTACATTCCTGGAAGTAGGACAGAACTCAGGTTTTAAAATTTTTATCAAATTCCCTGCCTGATTCTGAAACAGAAGAGTTTGAGAACTGCTGAACTAGAACATTTGTGATACCTTTGAAGGCTTCTGCATACCTCTCTCCAATCGTACTCAACTCTTTATTCCAGAGTCAACTATTCAATTTTGTTAATAATTCCCTTATTATTCTTTATACTTTTTTATTTGCACCTGTTCAAGTATCCCTAAAAAATACTTAGTTTTGCCTGTTTTCAAGCTTTATATTATTAGAAACACAGTATGTGTTTTCTTCTGTGACTTGCTTTTTATTTGCCACATAATGTTCTTGAGATTCATCCATGTTGATGCATGTAATAATTATTCATTCATGGTCATTGGTGCTTGGTATTCAATTGCGTGACTATGCCACAATTAATTGTCCACTGTCTTATTGTTGAATATTTAAGGTGTCTCAAGTAACTACATATAAACAACTTCATTGGTTGCTTGGGAAGCATTAGGATCTAGTGAAGGGTAGCATCTCTGCCGTCAATTGCTCCCCTGCTGGCCTCTCCTCACCTGCATTCCTGGCCCCCCATCCTAGCCTAGGAAGAACAAGAAGACCCTTCTACCCAGGGGTCAATAGGAAATGAATGGAGAACGTCTAATTCCACGCTCATCCAACTGTAGTGAGGTGGCACCCTTTTATCCATGGGAGTGTTATCAGAGAAAGCCTGCTAAAATACAAGATTTAAATAAGATCCAAAGTCTTGTAACATAATATCCAAAATGTTCAATTTTCAGTTAAAAATCACTTGTCATACCAGGAACCAGAAAAATCTCAAGCTAAATTTAAAAAAGCAATCAACAGATGCCAACACAGAAATGGCACAGATGTTAGAATTATCCGACAAAGATATTAGAGCGCCATCACAGCAATGTTTCAATGAGCAATCATGAGAAATTATGAACATGCTTGGAACAAATGAAAAAATAGTTTTAGCAAATAAATAGAAAGTCTCAACAAAGAGACATTCATATAGAAGATATTAAGAAGAACTAAATGGACAGTTTAGAACTGAAAGTACAATAACTGAAATAAAAATCTCAGTGGATGGACACAGT
Source organism: Papio anubis (assembly GCF_008728515.1). NCBI lineage: Eukaryota > Metazoa > Chordata > Mammalia > Primates > Cercopithecidae > Papio > Papio anubis. The sequence continues at coordinate 99,872,011 of NC_044996.1, read as the reverse complement.
AGCAGAATGGGCAGGAGAACAAAAGAAATAATTAGTAAACTTGAAGATAGAACAATATAAGTTATCTAATCTGAGCAACAAATTGACTGAACACAATGAAAACAGCTTCAGAGATATGTGGAACTATAACAAAAGATTTAATATTTACGTCATTAGAGTCCTTAAAAAAGAAGAGAAAGAGGGTTGGGCTGAGAAAGCATTAAAAGAAATAATGGCTGAAAATTTCCCAAAGTTGGCAAAAACACATGAACCTAAATGTTTAAGAAGCCAATCAAACCCCAAACAGGTGAAACTCAAAACCATCCATGCTCACACATATCATAGTCACATGTCTGAGAAACAAAGACAAATTTAAATCTCGAAAGCAGCCAGAGAGAAATGACATTTTACCCATAAGAAAAAAACAACAACAACAATAACAACAAACTTGAATGACAGTAGATTTCTCATCAAAAGCCATGAAGACCAGAAGGAAATGGCACAATATTTTTTAAGAAAATGCTGAAAGAAAAGGTCAACCCAGACTTTTATATCTAGTGAAAATATCCTTCAGAGACGATGGAAAAATGAAGACATTTTCAAATGATGGGAAACTAGGAAAATTTGCTGCCAGCAGACATACCCTAAAAGAATGGTAAAGAAGTTCTCTCCAGATAGAAGAATATGGTGAAAGAAGGAATACTGGAACATCCAGAAGGAAGGAAGAACATGGAAAAAACAAAAATTGGGTAAATAAAACAGACTTTCTTTCCCTTCCTGAGTTTTCTAAATTATGTTTGACAGCTGAATAAAAGTTACAAGAATCTCTAATGTGGTTCTCTGCATAGAGGAAATATCTAAGAAATATTATAAATGTGGGAAATATTATAAATGTGGGAGTGTAAAAGGATATAAAAAGAGGTAATATTTCTATACTTCTCTCAAGTTGGTAAAAAGTTGAAGCCAGTAGACTGTAATACGTTATTTATATATAACATAAAGACTGTAACAACCACACACGAAAAGCTATACAAAGAGATTAGCACAAAAATACTATTTATAAATAAAAATAGAATTCTAAAATATGTTCAAGTTAATCACAGGAAGGCAGGAATGAAAAAGTAAAAATAGGAATACGACAGAAAACAAAAATACAAAACGGCAGACTTAAGCCTTAATATACCAATAATTACATTAAATCACATTGTCTAAATACAACAATTCAAAGAAGGATATTTGCAAAATGTATGAAAAAGACATGAACTAACTACAAGAAACACTTCAAATAAAATGATATGCATAGGTTGAAAGTAAAATGATGGGAAAAGACATACCATGTAAACAGTAGCCAAAAGAAAGCAGGAGTAGTGATAGTCACATCAGACAAAGTAAACTTCAGAGCAAAGAAAATTACCAGAAACAGAGAGGACATTACATAACGATAAAAGAGTCCATCCACCCCTTTATGTGAACTGTGTATGCTCCAGACAGCAGAGTTGCAAAATATAAAAAGCAAAAACTGAAAGGAGAAATAGGCAAATTCACAATTATAAACGTATTACAGTCTACTGGTTTCAACAAATCCAAAATTTGTTTGGAATCGGACTCCAAACAAACAAACAAAAAACCTAGAGCTAGCATTATACTTAATGGTGAAAAGCTGTGTGCTTTCTCCCCTAATATTAGGAATAAGGCAAGGATGATGACTTTTCTCACTGGTCTTCAGCATAGTACCAGAAGATCTAGTCAGCAAAATAAGGCAAGAGAAGGAAATTTAAAAAACAAGCAGATCAGAGAGGAAGAAATAAAATTGTCCGTTCTTCTTTTCTTGCATATGACATGATGGTCTATATTGAAAAATCCAAGGAATCTACTGAAAACAAAAACAACACAAAACTCCTAGAAATAATAACTGAGTTCAGCAACTTTGAAGAATGCAGGCTAATGTGTAAAAATCATTTTCATTACATATACTATCAATGAATTTGTGAAAACCAAAATTAAAAATACAATACTGTCCAGTAACAATGGCTCACACCTGTAATCCCAGCACTTTGGGCAGCAAGGCAGGAGAATCAGGAGTTTGAGACCTGCCTGGGCAACATAGCAAGATCTCATATCTATTAAACATTTTAAAAACATAGCCAGGTGTGGTGGTGTGTGCCTATAGTCCCAACTACTTGGGAGGCTGAGGCAGAAGGAACACTTGAGCCCAGAAGGTTGAGGCTGCAGTGAGCCATCATCATGTCAGTGTACTCCATCCAGGGCAACAGAGTGATACTCTGTCTCAAGAAAAAGAGAGGGGTGCGCCAAGAGGGCAGAATAGAAGACTCCACCAATTGTCCTCCCTGCACAAAGACACCAATTTCACAACTATCTGCACATTTAAAAAAAAAAAACAAAAAACAAAGCACCTTCGTAAGAATCAAAAATTGGGTGAGCACTCACAGTAACTGGTTTTAACTTCACATTGCTGAAAGAGGCACTAAACATGTAGGAAAAAGTCTTGCCAATGTCACCCCTCCCCCATCCACCAGCAGCCCGCCGTGCGGCACCAAGAGAATCTATGTGCTTGGGAGAGGGAGAATGCAGCAATTTTGAGACATTGCATTGAACTCAGTGCTGCTCTGTTATAGCAGAAAGCAAAACCAGAACAAACTCAGCTGACACCCGCCCACAGAGAGAATATTTAAGCCAGCTCTAGCCAGAGGGGCATTGCCTATCCTAGTGGTCAGAAATTGAGTTCCGGCAAGGCTCACTATCTCAGGCTGGAGTGCCCTGGGGCCCTGATTAAGCTTGAAAGGCAGTTTATGCCCCAAGGACTGTAACTACTAGGCGAGTCCTAGTGCTGAACTGGGCTAAGAGCCAGTGGACTCAGGGGGATGGGTGAGGGGTGGGGAATGTAACCTACTAAGACACCAACCAGGGTTGCTAAGGGAGTGTTGGTGCCACCCTTCCCTAACACCAGGCTGCACAGGTCTCAGCTCTAAAAGAGACTTCTTCCACTTGAGGAGAGGAGAGGGAAGAGTGGGGAGGACTTTTTCTCACATCTTGGATATCAGCTCAGCCACAGTAGGATAGGGCACTGGTCAGAGGTCTTCATTCCAGGCTCCAGTTCCCAGAAGACATATCTAGACACACGCTGGGACAGGAGAGAACCTGCTGCCTTGATAGGAAGGACACAGTCTGGGCAGACTTCATCACCCGCTAACTGAAGAGTCCTTGGGGCCTGAATAACAAGCAGCCATACTCAGGTATTATGTGGAGGGCCTTGGGTGGCACTGAGATTTGCTGGCTACAGGTAAGACTCAGCACATTCCCAGCTGTGGTGGCCCTGGAAAGAGATCCCTCCTGCTTGAGAAAAGTGGAGGGAAAAGTAAAGGGGACTTTGTCTTGTAGCATAAGTACTAGCTCTGCCACAGGGGGTAGAGCACAAAGCAGGCTTTTGGGGTCCCTGATTCCATGCCTTGGCTCTTGGATGGCATTTCTGGACCTGCCTTGGGCCAGAGGGGAGCCCACTGCCTTGAAGGGTGAGTCCCAGACCAGGAAACATTCACTAAAAGGTAACTGAAGAGTCCTTGAGGCTTAAAGGAACATCAGTGGTAGCCGGGCAGTAATCCCCATGGACCTGTGGTGATGGTGGCCAAGGGATGAGGCTCCTCCACTTTTGGAAATACACTTCACCTATAAAGGCACACGTAGAGTAAAAAAAAAAAAACTGGAAAAAATATCCCATGCCAATGATAAAGGGGTCAATTCAGCAAGAGGATATAACAATTTGAAATATATATGCACCCAACACTGGAGCACCCAGATATAAATATAAAGCAAATATTATTAGAGCTAAAGTGAGAGAGGGACCTCAATACAGTAATAGCTGGAGACCTTAACATCCCACTTTCAGCATTGGACGAATAATCCAGACACAAAATCAACAAAGAAACATCAGACTTAATCTGCCCTATAGACCAAATGGGCCTAATAGATATTTACAGAACATTTCATCCAATGCCAGCAGAATACATTTTCTTTTCCTCAACACAAGGATCAATCTTAAAGATAGACTATATATTAAGTCACAAAACAAATCTGAAAACATTTAAAAAAATTAAAAGAATAGCAAGCACCTTCTCTGACTACAGTGGAATAAAATTACAAATCAATAACAAGAGTAATTTTGGAAACTATACAAAGATATGGAAATTAAACAATATGCTCCTGAATGACCAGTGGGTTCATGAAGAAATTAGGATGAAAATTGAAAAATTTCTTGAAACAAATGATAAGGGAAACACAGTATATCAAAACCTATGGGGTACAGCAAAAGCAGTATAAGAAAGAAGTAATAAAGATGAGAGCAGAAATAAATGAAAGTGAAGTGAAGAAAACAATACAAAAGATCAATGAAACAAGAAAGTTGTTTTTTTGAAAAGTTAAACATAACTGACAAACCTATAGCCAGACTTAAAAAAAAAAGGAGAGAGGACCCAGATAAATAAAATCAGAGATGAAAAAAAAAAAAAAGAACTATTACAACTGACATTGCAGAAATTCACAGGATCATTAGTGGCTACTGTGAACAAGTATATGCCGATAAATTTAAAAATCTAGAAGAAATGGACAAATTCCTAGATATATACAATCTACCAAGATTAAACCAGGAAGAAATCCAAAACCTGAACAGATCAATAACAAGTAATGAGATCAAAGCTGTAATAAAAACTCTCCCAGCAGAGTAAAGCCTGTGACCCAATGACTTCACTGCTGAATTCCACTAAACATTTAAAGAAAAACTAATACCAATCCTACTCGAACTATTCCAAAAAACACAGGAGGGAATACTTTCGAACTCATTCTATGAGGTCAGTATTATCCTGCTACCAAAGCCAGACAAAGCCACATCAAAAAACCAAAATACAAAAATCAAACAAACAAAAAACAAAAAACCAAAACCCTACAGGTCAATATATCTGATGAATACTGATACAAAAATCCTCAACAAATACTAGGAAACCAAATTTAAGAATACATTAGAATGATCATTCATCATGACCAAGTGGGACTTATCCCTGGGATGCAAGGATGGTTCAACATGCACAAATCAATCACTGTGATACATCATATCAACATAATGAAAGATAAAAACCATATAATCATTTCAATTGGTCCTGAAAAAGCATTTCATAAAATTCATGCCCCATTCATGATAAAAACTATCAAAAAACTGGGTATCGAAGGAACATGTCTTAACATAATAAAAGTCATATACAACAGACAGAGATCTAGTTATTTATTTATTTATTTATTTATTTATTTATTTATTTATTGAGACAGAGTCTCACTTCTTCGCCCAGACTGGAATGCAATGGCGTGATCTTGGCTCACCACAACCTCCACCTCCTGGATTCAAGCAATTCTCCTGCCTCAGCCTCCCAAGTAGTTGGGATTATAGGCACGTGCCAGCATGCCTAGCTAATTTTTGTTTTTTTAGTAGAGGCGGGGTTCCACCATGTTGGCCAGGCTGGTCTCAAACTCCTGACCTCAAGTGATCCTCCTGCCTTGGCCTGCCATAGTGCTGGGATTACAGGCATGAGCCACCACACCCAGCCGAGAGCTAGTATTATACTGAATGGGAAAAAACTGAAAGCCTTTTCTCTAAGATCTGGAACATCACGATGATACTTACTTTTACCACTGTTATTCAACACAGTACTAGAAGTCCTAGCTAGAGCAATCAGACAGGAGAAAGAAATAAAGGGCATCCCAATTGGAAAGGAAGAAGTCAAACTATCCTTGTTTGCAGATAACATGATCTTACATTTGGAAAAACTTAAAGACTCCACAAAAAAAGTATTGGAACTGATAAACAAATTCTGTAAAGTTGCGGGATATAAAATCAACATACAAAAATCAGCAGCATTTCTATATGTCAACAGTGAAGAATCTGGAAAAGAAATCAAGAAAGTAATCCCATTTACAATAGCTACAAATAAAATAAAATACCTAGGAATTAACCAAAAAAGCAAAAGATCTCTACAGTGAAAATTCTAAAACACTGATGCAAGAAATTGAAGAGCGCACACACACACACACACACACACAAATAGATTCCATGTTCATGGATTGGAAGAATCAGCACTGTTAAAATGTTCATACTACCCAAAGAAATATACAGATTTAATGCAATTTCTATCAAAATACCAATTATGTTCTTCTCAGAAATAGAAAAAATTATTTTCAAATATATATGGAACCACAAATGACCCAGAATAGTCAAAGCTACACTAAGCAGAAAGAAGAAAACTGGGGGGATTGCATTACCTGACTTTGAGTTATACTACAGAGCTATCGTAATCAAAATGGCATAGTACTGGCATGAAAACAGAAAAATAATTAATGGAACAGAATTGAGAACCCAAAAATACATCCATACATCTACAGTGAACTCATTTTCGATAAGTTTCCAAGAACATACATTTGAGAAAGGACTGTCTCTTCAATAAATGGTGCTGGGAAAACTTAATATCCATATGTAGAAGAACAAAACTAGAGCCCTACCTCTCAGCATATACAAAAATTGGATCAAAATAGATTGAAGACTTAAATCTAAGACCTCAAACTATGAAACTTCTACAAGAAAACATTGGGTAAAATCTCCAGAACATTGGATTGGGCAAAGTCTTCTTGAGCAATACCCCATAAGCACAGGCAACCTAAACAAAAATGAATGAATGGGATCACATCAAGTTAAAAAGTTTCTGCACAGCAAAGGATACAATAATCAAAGTGAAGAGAGAAACCACAGGTTGGGAGAAAATATTTGCAAACTACTCAAATGAAAAGGATTAATAATTAGAGTATATTAGGAGCTCAAACAACTCTACAGAAAAAAAAATTCTAATAATCTGATTTTAAAATGGGCAAAAGATTTGAATAGACATTTCTCAAAAGAAGACATACAAATGGCAAACAGGTATATAAAAACATGTTCAACCTCAATGATCATCAGAGAAATGCAAATCAAAACTACAATGAGATATCATCTCACCCCTGGGAAAATGGCTTATATCCCCAAAACAGGCAATAACAAATGCTGGCAAGGATGCGGAGAAAAGAGAACCCTCATTCACCGTTGGTAAGGGTGTGTATTAGTAGTACCACCATCATGGAAAACAGTTTGGAAGTTCCTCAAAAAACTAAAAATAGAGCTACCATAAAATGCAGCAGTTGCACTCCTAAGTGTATACCTAAAAGAAAGGAAATCACTATATTGAAAAGATATCTGCACTCTCATGTTTATTGCAGCACTATTCACAATAACCAAGATTTGGAAGCAATGTAAGTATTCATCAACAGACAAATGAATAAGGAAAATGTGGTACAGATATGCAATGGAGTACTATTGCGCCATAAAAAAGAATGAGCTCCTGTCATTTGCAGCAACATGGATGGAACTAGAGGTCATTATGTTAAATAAAATAAGCCAGGCATAGAAAGACAAACATCACATATTCTCACTTATCCGTAGGAGCTAAAAATTAAAACAATTAAACTCATTGCAATAGCAAGTAGAAGGATGGTTACCAGAGGCTGGGAAGGGTAACTGCGAGGATGAGGGGAAAAGGGAGGATGGTTCATGGGAACAAAAAAATAGAAATAATAAATACGACAGTATTTGCTGACCTAATAGGGTAACTATGGTAAAAATAATTTAGTTGTTCATTTAGAATTAACTAAAAGATTATATTTGGGTTGTTTGAAACTCAAAGGATGAATGCTTTAGGTGAAGGATATCCTATTTACCCTGATGTGATCATTATGCATTGCATGCTCATATAAAAATAACACATGTAACCCATAAATATACACACCCACCATGTACCCACAAGAATTAACAATAAAAATGTTTAGAAAATAGCATCTTCAATAGTTCAAAAAAGACCCTGAGGTACTTACATGTAAATCTAACAAAACATATACAGACCTGTATTCTGAAAACTACAAAATGCTGACAAAATAAATAAAAGGTTTAACTAAATGAAGAGATATACCATATTAATGACTTGGAAGACTCAGCATAGGAAAAATTGTTTAGAGCAAACCTTTGCTCTACGACTGTCTTCAAATTGATATATAGTTTAATGTAACTCCTATTAACATCCCAGCAAGATTTTGTGGACATAAACAAGATTATTCTAAAATTTTTATCAAAAGGCAAAATAACTAGAATAGTTGAAACAATTTTGGAAAAGAATAATAAAGTGAAAAGACTCACTTTACTTGATACTAAAGTTTTCTATATAGCTACAGTAATCAAGACTTTGTAGTATTGGCAGAGAGACTGACACGTAGATCAATAAAAAGGAATAGAAAACTCAGAAGTAGTCCCACACAAGTATGGAGAGTTGCAAAAGCAAATTAATGGAGAAGGGACAGACTTTTTAACAAATGATGCTGGAACAATTGTGTATCCATTGGCAAAAAAAAAAAAAAAAAAAAAACGAACCTTATACAAAAACTAACTCCACGTTGATTATAGATTTATATATAAAATGCAAAACTACAAACTTTTTAGATAATAAGAAAGGAGAGAATCTTCAGGGTATAGGTCTAGGAAAAGAGTTCTTAGACTAAACACCAATAGCATGATGAAGACAAATCAAATTTGTAAATCTCATCCAAAATTAAAAACCTTTGCTCTATGACAGACTTCATTAAGAGGATGCAACAAGAAGCTACAGATTGGAAGAAAATAGTTACCATGTGTATTTGACAATGGTTTGGTATCTAGAATATATAAAGAACCCTTTAAATTTAACACTAACCAAAAAAAAAAAAAAAAAAAAAAAAAAAAAACAGTCTATTTGGAAAATGGGTGAAAGATGTGAAGAGACATTTTACCAAATTGGATATATGGATAGCAAATAAACACATGAAAAGATGTTCAGCATCACTGGAAATGTAATTAGGAACACAATGAGATATCAGTGCACATCTAATAGAAGAGCTAACATTAAAAACCAGTGAAAAGTTCAAATGCTGGAAAAGATGTAGAGAAACTATATCTCTTAAACACTCTGCTAGAGATCATGTAAAATGGTACAGCTATTCTGGAAAATAGTTTGCAAGTTTCTTAATGGACATAAACTTACTACATAATCCTGCAAATGACACAAATTTATATACACGCATTGTACTAGTGTTTTATTCCTGGTTTTGATGTTGTACTAAAATTATGCCAGATAATCATGGGGAGAAACTAGTTGAAGGGTTCATAGGATCTTTCTCTGCTATCTTTGCAACTCCCTTTAAATCAACAATTACTTCAAAATAAAAATGTAAAAAAATTCATGAATTATCTTGCTTTAGAAAGTATAGAAAATCAAATAATCTTTCCCTAATTTTAAGTGTGTGTTATAGTGCCTTTCTGAAATTATTCCATATGTTAGCTTTTATTGCTCAAAATGATAGAAATAAAAAATATATAGAAACAAAGGATTTGAGAGTTAAGTACTAACCTAGGGCTATAACCAGTGGTGTGCTGGTAAATGTTATACAACCATCTTTCTTAGAGGAATAAGTCCTGATTTGTAGTGTTTGCCTATTTCTGTAGTGTAAATACTTGCACCATGGCCAATTTTGAGTTACTAACATGACCTTCAACTAGCATATAACATTCCTAAAACTTTAATAATCAGCTCTGGTGAGTTGGTGTGAACTTGCTCCAGCATGCTACTGAAACTTTGTTGGAGTGTATTTGTATGTTTGTGTGTGTGTGTGTGTGTGTGTGTGTGTTTGTGTGTGCGTGTATATGTACGTGTGTTTAAATGACTAATTATTAGTTAGTTTTCTTAGCATTTATCCCTTTTCTTTAAAACCTAAGCACAGTCAAAATAATGAACCTGAAATATCAGTCCCTGGTAATTGCATTTGGATTAAGACAATGAAGTATTCATATAGCAGAGCCTCATAGAATCAGCAATTTTAGAAAATCTAAATAAAAAGTTTGCTTTTACCAGGTGCTCAAATAACTGTGTGAAATGAAGAGCATCAAAGTGAAGTTCATTATTGGAGCTGTTGGAACCCACCCATGCATTGACTGGGCACCATTCAGTGCCAGAGATCTGTTATATTGAGGGAGAATTTCAGAAGAGGGATTTTCTATACCCCTTTCATTAGACAAAAGGTTTCACTTAGACAAAAGGTTTTTGTAATGATCCTGGCCAATTAGATTCCATACTGTTATAATGAGTTAAAATCAGATTTATCTAAAATTCTAAAGATGAAACAATGTTGTCCCAGCATGGAACTTTATTTTTCAAAGGGATTGTACAGGCCTATTCTCCTACCACTTAATTGGCGAGTTGGTGTTTCCCCTGGTTATAATTGCATGGTCTTAGCCTTCCCTCGAGTGACCAAGGCAGATTATGTGTGTTGGTGTCTAAATCACAGATGAATGCCAGGTTAAAATCTGGGCCTAGGAGACTAGGTCCTAGGTCCTATTGTCAACTTCCAATGATCATCACTTCAGTTTACAGAAGTTCCAAGGTGACCTTCTCCATTTTCATGGGCTTTAAACAGCAGTGGACTAGGAAAGCTTGCATGCCAATCCTAGCTTCACCATTTTCCACCAGGCAAGTTGCACTCAGACCTGTATTTTCTTGATTTGTAAATGAAGCAGCTCTGAGGCCTGCACTCCTGCCCACCTCAAAGGGCTGTTGCAAGGGTCAAGTAAGAACATATGTGAAAACTTGTGTCATCTGAAATTTGCCATATAAATATAATTATAAACATCTCACAATATAGGTCTCTATAAATGTCATCTCTAAAGAGAACCCTTGCCTGGCCACTCTACCTAAAATAGTCATCCCACAATCAATCACTCTGCTTTATTATTAGTTTAGCTGTTCCTGACACTAGAATGAAAGATCTATGAAAGTAGAGCTTTATATTATTCATCACTGAATTCTTAAATCCTACGACTTGCCTTGCAGAAAGTAACCTTCCATCCATATTTATTCAATGAATGAATAAATGAATGGATGAGGTAGTATTTAATTTTTGTTGAATGTTCATAAGTCACTCATTATGCATACAATATTACCTCACAATTATTTAAATGCAAATGTAATCAATTTATAGAACTGGCTGGATTTGGTACAACACAAAATAAAGCAAGTAGCTTTATTCTATGTCCACTAGTGGCTCCTTTAAGGAAGGAATGCATAAAAGAGAGCTTAGAGTTGATATTGTTCATGTTTCTCTTGACTGTTGAATACCCTCTCTCTTGTTAGGCATTTGAACCCTAAGTCTTTCATGAGATGCATTGGTGAAAACCATCACACTATACCTTTATTCTGTTATGGGCAATAAACTTTCTGGCAGACCTCTTTTATAATATGCCCTCATCTCTTGCTTCCAGGGAACTACTCACAGCCTCTTTTCCTATGGGGTCTCTTTGCCACAGCAGATAGCCTTTTGGGGTGGGGTTCTTTCAAGAATATTTTCCATGGCAAAGACTTAACCTTGCTTCCCAAATGGTGGCAGTGTGGTTTGACCCAATACTGATCCTTCCTTCCATGGTATGCCATCATGAGCTGCTTTACTAGTATTAGTCCTCACGTGCATCCCAAACTTCTGGAGACACATGTGAGGCATCAGTTATCTATTGCTGTGTACAAATTTTGTAGGTTTAAACACTCTAGAACTTACTAGGTTAAAACAACCACTATTTATTTGCTCAAAATTCTGTGGGTTAGCAATGTGGGATGGGCCCAGAAGCATATTTTTTGCTGCTCTTACCTATGACTATATAGCTATCACCATCTGGTGGCTTGACTGGGGCTGGATGGTCTCACAAAACCTCACTCACATGTCTGGCAGTTTGTGTTGGACGTTGGCTGGGCCTCATACCTCCAAGTGATCTCTCATCTTCCAGCAGACTATCCTAGGTTTCTTCACATGATGTAACATTTCAAGATGGGAAGTTTTAAAGTACAAACACTTTCTAAGCTTCTACTTGTGTCTTGCTTCTGATTTCTCATGTCTGAAAGCAAGTCACATAATTAAGCCCAGAGTCAGTGTGAGAGGAGTCTAGAAAAGGGCATAGATTCAAGGAAGTATGATTCATTGGGGGGTGGGGGTGTGGGGGTGTGCATTACTGTAACAACATGGGGTTTACCTAAAATTAGTGGTGTTCTAGAGCTGAGAGCTAATTGTACACATATCTTCCCAATTTTAAATCAGTGACTTCAGGCTTGTAGCTCGAAATTGGACATAATGGGAATAATTACAGCACAGAAATTAAAACATGCTACAGGTTATTTCCCCACAGAAACTTCTGGAAAGCAAGTTGTTAAACACTTATTAGCAGGCCATTGCTTAAACCACTCTGGAAACAGCATTAGGCATGTCTTTGAGAGTCTGTGTCTCCTCTTGTAGAAAGCAGTACCTCACCAAGTGCTTCTCGAGATTCCAAATTTAAATGGTCAGGAGGAAACCCCTATTTTTTCCCACAGGAGGGGGGAAATGCTAGATTTCTCTTCTTTTCTGTAAATTCCCTTCAATGATCACACTAAAGACTTTCTAGTTTTTTTTGGATGTATTCTGAATATTGTAATAGGATGGCTAACTGAAAGACCACTTAGTCTATGTCTTAGCAAATCTGGAGAGGCTGTTCCTTGTGGAGGTCTTGTCCTCAGCTTTGAGGCATTAACGAAAACTCTGTGACAATAGGACCTATTTTATTCCATATCTTCTCACCTATCCTGTTACACAAATTTTTCCTGAGCTACACACATGTATCCAACTTTTCTATATATTAATATAAAAAATCCATACTGAAGGATATGTAGTCCATCCATCCTAGCAATACTAAATCTTATCTTTGAAACAAGCCAATGCTTCAGAGAGCAATAAATCTAAACTCTGGCATTATGCCATCACCCTATAAGGATGCATACCTTATTTAAAAGAAAAACAGCTAATAATTTACTACTCTATTTCTTCTCAGAGCATGGTGAAGGATGTTGCTCACTGTTTCACCTGGGGCTTCCTGCATGGTTACCTGCCGGAAATGATGCCCCTGATGGCTCAGTGCCACTTGCTTCTGCTGAGAACTGAGTGGGTTTCATCTGAAGGACACTGTGAGAGTTTTAACAAATCAAGTTTTTCAATTAGTTCTGGTCTTTGAAAAGCACAGAGAGAAGAAGGAGTGGAGTAAGATGGCAGAAGAGGTCTTTCCAGCAATCATCCCCGCAAAGAAACATCAATTTAAATAAGTATCCATGCATGAAAAGAGCTTCACAACGGCTCCAGAAACTAGGTGAGAGATCCCAGTACCTGATTGTAGCACAATAACAGAAAAAACACTTTTTAGAGAGTAGGAAGGACAGTTTTTCATTACCCTCATTATACCTCTCCCAAACCCAGAAAGCACAGCACTGAGCTATTTTCCACTTGTGAGAAAGAGAGGGGAGTGAGCACAGGACTTTGCCTTGGACCCCAACACTGGCTTAGCCACTGTAAAACCCAGCACTAGGCAGAAACCCACAGACCCATTATCCAGGCCATTACCCACAAACTATTTTCAGACCTGCCCTGATACCTCACAGCCCCAGTCTTCAGGCTCGTGTGGCAGAATCTGTCTCTGACCTACACGACTGCTGGGTGAACTTCAGTGGCCCTGAACTCTGAAGAGCCTTCAATGGGAGGCAGGCCTCAGTGACTCTGGGCTCCAGGTGTGCTCCAGCACTGCAGTAGCTACCGTGCCCTTGGGCTTTGAGTATGCCTCAGTGCCAATGCCAGACACAGCTGTTCTGGGCTTCAGACCTGCCATAGTGAACTACTGCTGCAGCAACCCCAGGTTTCTGGTGCATTCCAGTGCTACAATGGCCATAGCTGCCACTTCCGGTATGCCACAGTGGTGTGTCCACTGCAATGATCTCGACTTTAGGATCATGCCAGATAGCCTGTCCATAATCTCTAGATGGGATGAGTATTGAAGGGCTTTCCCAGCAAAGTCAGTCCTTGTAGACTGAAATAATTACCTACTTCTTAAAATACACAGATATCAACACATGACCACATGATCAAGAACAATCAGGAAACAGGATATTATCACTAAAGGGACAAAGTAGAGGGTTAGTGACTGACCTCAAAGAAATCGAGATATATGAACTTCCTGATGAAGAAATGAAACCAATTGTTTGAAACATATTCAGTGAATTTCAAGAAAATGTAGAGAAGCAATTCAACAAAATGAGAAAAAAATAAGTGATGAGAAAGGAAAATTTAATAGGTATTGAAATAACAATAATGCAACAAATTCTGGAGCTGAAAGCTACATTAAAAAATGAAAAATTCAACAGAGAGCAACAACAGTAGAACTGATCAAACAGAAGAAGGACTTCATGAACTCATTACAGATTATTTGAAAATATACACTCAGAGGAGACCAAAACAATTGAAAAGGAATGAAGAAAGTTTACAGGATTTATGAAAGATCATCAGAAGAGCAAGTTTTGAGTGATAAGAATTTAAGAAGGATACAGGAAAGATAAAGGGGTAGAAAGCTTATTTAAAGAAATAGTAGGCCGGGCGCGGTGGCTCAAGCCTGTAATCCCAGCACTTTGGGAGGCCGAGACGGGTGGATCACAAGGTCAGGAGATCGAGACCATCCTGGCTAACACGGTGAAACCCCGTCTCTACTAAAAAAATACAAAAAAACTAGCCGGGCGAGGTGGCAGGCACCTGTAGTTCCAGCTACTCGGGAGGCTGAGGCAGGAGAATGGCGTGAACCCGGGAGGCGGAGCTTGCAGTGAGCCGAGATCCCGCCACTGCACTCCAGCCTGGGCGACAGAGCAAGACTCCGTCTCAAAAAAAAAAAAAAGAAATAGTAGAAGAAAGTTTGGCAAACCTAGAAAAAGATATAAATATCTAGGTTCAAGAAGGTCAGAGATCTTCAATCATATTTAATCCTAATAAGACTACATCAAGACATAATCATACCGCCAAAAATCAAAGACAAAGAGAAGATCTTGAAAGCAGCAAGAGAAGGGAAGCATTTGATATATAAGGGAGTTCAATATGGCTAGCAGTAGACTTCTCAGCTTAAACCTTACAGGCCAGGAGATAGTGGGATTATATATTCAAAGTGCTGAAGGAAAGAAAATATCAACCAAGAATAGTGTATCCAGAAAATCTGTCCTTCAGAAATAAAAAAGAGGTATAGACTTTGTCCTAGACAAACAAAAGCTGAGGAAGTTTATCAACACCATACCTGTCTTAGAAGAGATGCTAAAGGAAGTTTAAGTTGAAATAAAATGACACTAATGAGCAACACAAAAACATCTGAAAGTATACAACTTATTGGTTAAAGTATACAGGCAAATTAAGATTACTCTAATACTGTAAGAGTGGTGTATAAATAACATATCTTTAGTTTGAAGGTCAAAAGGCAAAAGAATTTAAAATAATAATAGCCACCATAATTTGTTAAGGGATTTGCAATATAAAAAGATGTAAATGGTCACATAAAAACTTCAAAATGTGGAGGGGGGAGTGGAATATAAAGACAGGGGTTTTTGTAATCAGAGGTTAAGTTGTTACCAGCTTAAAATAACCAGTTAATTATAAGATGCATTTTTGACCTAACAGACATATGCAAAACATTCCATCCAACAGCAACAGAATACACATTCTTCTCAACACATGGAATGTTCTCCAGCATAGATCATAAGGTAGGCCACAAAACAAATCTTAACAAATTCGAGAAGATTTAAATAATATCAAGTATCTTTTCTGAACACAATGATATAAAAGTAGACATCAATAGCAAGAGGAATGTCAAAATATTCAACAAATTCACAGAAATTAAACAAAATGCTCCAGAACAATCAAGGGGTCAATGAAGAAATTAAAAATTTTAAGACAAATAAAAATAAAAACACAACATACAAAAACTTATGGGATACACCAAAAGCAGTACTAAGAGGAAAGTTTATGGCAATAAATGCCTACATCGAAAACGAAGAAAGATCTTCAAGTAAACAATCTAATGTTGCACCTAAAGGAACTAGAGCAACAAAAACAAATTAAGACCAAAGTTAGTAGAAGAAAGGAAATAATGAAGATCAGAGCAGAAATAAATGAAATAGCGAGGAGAAAAGCGGTAGAAAAATCAACAAAACTAAGAGGTGTTTTTAAAAAGATAAACAAGGCCAGGTATCGTGGCTCACAGCTGTAATCCCAGCACTTTGGGAGGCTGAGACGGGTGGATCACCTGAGGTCAGGAGTTTGAGACCAGCCTGGCCAACATGGTGAAACTCCGTGTCTACTAAAAATACAAAATTAGCCGGGCATGGTGGCCTGTAATCCCAGCTACTCAGGAGGCTGAGGAAGGTGAATCGCTTGAAACTAGGAGGCGGAGGTTGCAGTGAGCTGAGATCGCACCATTGCACTCCAGCCTGGGGAACAAAAGTGAAACTCCATCTCAAAACAAAAAACAAAAAACAAAAAAAAAGATAAACAAAACTAGAGTAAGGAAAAATGAAGACTCAAATAAAGTTAGGTATTAAAAAGGAGACATTACAGTTGATACCACTGAATTACAAAGGGTTGAGGAGGCTTCAAGATGGCTGACTAGAGGCACCCCACACTCACCTCTTCCTCAAAGAAAGGCCAAAGCAGCAAGTAGAGGATCACACATCTAACTGAGTTTCTAAGAGAGAATGCTGGAATTCAGCAGGGAAACGATAGAGGACCTCTGAGGTACAAAAGAGAGTGAAGTGAAGTAGCCAGCCTGACCAGGATCAGATTGGAGCCAGGAGGAACTCCCCAGCATGGCAAAAAGATAAGTGAGAGAAAACCTGTGGTCCACATTCCCACCACAGACTCCTGCAGTCCTAGCCACGAGAGAGCTCCTCAGCCTTCTGGGCACTGAGACTTGCATAGGGAGCTGCCTAGAGTTCACATGTCAGCAACGTTACAGAGAAGGAGTTTTCTCTGTGTTCCACCCCCCCATCCCCCTGAGATCCAAGCAGCTGCAGCAAGGCACCATTCTGAGAGCTCAACCCCCACAAAACTACAACCTCCCCTAGAGTCCAGTGCCCCTGCATCTCTACATCCCTGTAGCCCTGTCGACATCCCCCACATCCACCCAGGGGCCTGCAGCATCATGATGCCAGCTGGATCCAGCATTGTGGCCAATTCCTCAGCACTCTAGCACACACAGTGTCCTACGCTCCAGGGAACAAGAGGTGCAGTGCACCAAAGAGGCTCCCCCAGGACAAAGGGAGACAAAGCCTGTGCTCCCTAGAGCCTGAGAGCCACCTACTCAGAGCTTCTGCCACTGACAGCAGCTCTGCCACATCCAGTGACGGCTGCCATGCACCTGCATGCACCTTCAGGGGGTGTGGGGACTGGCCTGCTTATTATATACCATCCTGGGACCTGAGGACAAGCCTACCCTGCATGTTATTGCTGGTGCCCATGTGCCAGACTTGTATAGAGCAGCTCCCTATACAAGTCTCCCACCCAGGGGCATGAAGACAGGCCTGTCCCCCACACACTGCCACTGCCTCCAGTGCCCAAACATGCTGTCTGGGGAATTGGGGATCTATCTGCCCTACCAACTGCAGCTGGTCCCCGCATGTACCCTCAGTGGGCCTAAGGATAGGCTTACTGTGCCTGCTGCCACCACCAGTGCCTTCACACATAATCTAGAAGACTCAAGGCTGGCCTATTCCATCTACCACCACCACTGCTGGCACCTGTACGCATCGCCCAGATGGGGATTGCACCTATCCCACCCACCACTTCCAGCACCCATGCATGTTTTCCAGGGTCCTGAGGATGGGCCTGTCCCACCTGCTGCCATCACTCATGTGCACTGTCTGGAGACCTGGGGATAGACTTTCCCTGCTTGCCACCAATTGTGCACTTATGCATTATCCAGGGGCATAAGGATGGGCCAACCCAGCATATCACTGGCACCTATATGTGCCTCCTGGGGGCCCAAAGACCAATCCACCAAGCATGCCACTGCCATCGTTGGTGCCCACTTGCACCACCTAGAAGCCCAAGAGTTAGCCTGTTGCGGTATAGCCAATGCCAATGTCATGTGTGCTGCCCAGGAAAGCAAGAACACAACTGTCCAGCCCATCACTGAAACCACCACCACTTGAGCGTGCCACCTGGAGGCTCAAGGACTAGCCCTCCCAGACCTGCCATTGCCAATGTCTTCATATGCCACTTAGGGGCCTAAGGATCTACATGTCTGGTCCACCACTGGCACCACCAGTGCCTGAGGACTGGCTTACCTGGTGGCCTTGTCCTCAACAAAGACTTGCCACAGCCTCCACTAATGAGTGCAACCTAAACCACTGAGGAACTCACAGATACCACTGATGCTATTTACAGCTGAAGAAATCATATGGAAACTAGACTACTGTATCCAACCAAAATCAAAGATGAGGTCCTTTACCTAACCCACACTCTCAATACATCTGCAGGAAAATGTATTTCTCCATGTGTCAGTTTATTCTTGCATTGCTATAAAGAAATACCTGGGACTGGGTAATTTATAAAGAAAAGAAGTTTAATTGGCTCACAGTTCTGCAGGCTTTACAGACAGCATAGGGTCTTCTGCTTCTGGGGAGGCCTCAGGAACCTTCCAGTTGTGGCAAAAGGCAAAGAGGGGAGCTTGCACGTCATATGGCAAAAGCAGGAGCGAGAGAGAGAGAGGGCATGGGAGGTGTCACACACTTTAAATGACCAGGACTCACGAGAACTCACTCAGTATTGTGAGAACAGTACCAAGAGGATGGTACTAAAGAGTTCATAAGAATTCCACCCCCATGATCCAATCACATCCCAACAGGCCCCACCTCCAACATTGGGGATTACAACTCAACATGAGATTTGGTGGAGACACACAGATTTAAACCATATCTCCCTATAAAAGGCAATCCTTAAAATGGAAAGAAGTGACTGCTACACTAGTTGTGCAGATATCAATATAAGGATACAAGAAACATGAAAAAAGCAAGTAAACATGACACCCTCAAAAAAACACAGCAATTCTTCAGTAACAGATTGCAAAGAAAGGGAAATCTATGACGTGCCTGAAAAATAATAAAAAAATAATGATATTAAAAATATCTCAGTGAAATATAAGAAAACAATCAAGAGCTCCAATCAACAAACTACGTTAATCAGAAGAAAGAATTTCTGAACTTCAAGAAAGGTCTTGTAAAATATCTCAGTCAGATAAAGAAAAACTGGAAAAAGGAATAAAAAAGGATAAATAAACCCTACAAGACACATGGGATACCATAAAGCAACCACATATTTGAATTTTGGGAGTTCCAGAAGGAGAATAGATGGGCAAGGGAGTAGAATATTTATTTAACAAAATAATATTTGAAAACTTCCCAAGTCTTGTAAGCGATATAGACATCTTGATACAGGAAGCTCGAAGATCCCCAAATAGATTCAAACCAAAAAGGTCTTCACCAAGGTACATTACAGTTAAATTGTCAAAAGTCAAAGACTTCAAACAGAAAAAGAAATAAAGCCTTTCCCAGACAAGGAAAAACTTAGGGAATTCATCACTACTAGACTGGCCCCAAAAGACATGTTTAAGAGAGTTTTACATCTGGGTGCAAAAGGATAATATACACAATCATGAAATCACAGGACAGTGTAAAACTTACTGGTTAGAGCAGATATGCAAATGATAAAGAGAAAAGAGTCAAAGAGTATTACTAAAAAAATCCAGCAAATCATAAAGGTAAACAATAAAAGAGGAAGAAAGGAAAAAATGATATACAAAATAATCAGAAAACAATAAAAAATGACGGAAGCAAGCACTCACCTAACAATAACAACCTTGAATGTAACTATTAGGTTGGTGCAAAAGTAATTTCGGTTATTGCCTTTACTTTTCATTACAAAAACAGCAATTACTTTTGCATAAATTCCCCAGTTACAAGATGTAGACTGGTTGAATGAATAAAAAAAACAAGACTCAACTGTATGCTGCCTTAAGAAAATCAATTCACCCTTAAAGACATACATAAACTGAAAGTGCAGGTATGGAAAAAAATATTCCACACTAACAAAAAACAAAAGCATGAAGGAGTAGCTATATTTGTATCAGATAAAATAGACTTTAAGTCAAAAAGTATAAAAAGAGAAAAAGACCAAATGGACCTAACAGACATTTACAGAACATTTCATAGCTACAGAATACACATTCTTCTCATCAGCACATGGAACATTCTCCAGGATAGGCCATATGTTGGTACACAAAATAAATCTCAACAAAATTTAAAAATCAAAATCATATCAAATATCTTCTTATCTTCTCAGACCATAATGAAATAAAACTAGAAATAAATAACAAGAAAGCAATCTCATTTAAAATAGCTACAAACAAAATAAAGTACCTAGGAGTAAATCTAACCAAGGAGGTGAAAAGTCTCCACAATGAAAGCTATAAAACACTCATGAGGCTGGGGATGGTGGCACACATCTGTAATCCTGGCACTTTGGGAGGCCAAAGCAGGAGAATTGCTTGAGGCCAGGAGTTTGAGATCAGCTTGGGCAACATAGAAAAACCTAGTCTCTACAAAAAAATTAATAATTAGCTCGGTGTGGTGGCACATGCCTGTAGCCCCAGCTACTTGGGAGGCAGGATGATTGCTTGGGTCCAGGAGGTCGAGGCCACAGTGAGTGTTATCATGCCACTGCACTCCAGCTTGGGTAGCAAAGTGAGACCTTGTTTATATAAAACAAAACATGAATGAAAGAAATTGAAGAGAATATAAGCAAATGGAAAGATATCTCATGCTCATGGATCAGAAGAATTAATGTTGTTAGTGACCATATTGTGCAAAGCAATCTACAGATTCAGGAAATCTGTATCAAAATAGCAATGTCATTTTTCACAGAAACGGGAAAACAAATCTACAGAAGACCCCCAAAAATAGCCAAAGCAATCCTGAGCAAAATGAAGAAAAGCTGGAAACATCACATTATCTGACTTCAAAAGGTACTATAAAGGTTGAGTGTGGTGGCTCATGCCTGTAATCCCAGCACTTTGGGAGGCGGAGGTGGAAGGATTGCTTGAGCCCAGGTGTTTGAGACCAGCCTGGGCAATACTGAGACTCCTGTCTCTATAAAACAAAATTTTTTTAAACTCCAAAATACACTACACAGCTATAGTAACCAAAACATCATGATATTGGTATAAAAACAGATACACAGACCAATGGAACAGAATAGAGTACCCAAAAATAAATCCATGTATCTACAGCCAACTAATTTTCAATAAAGGTACCGAGAACATACACTGGGGAAAAGGCATCCTCTTTAATAAATGGTGCTGAGAAAACTGTATATCTATTTGCAGAATAATGAAACTAGGCCCCTATATCTCACCATATACAAAAATAAACTCAAAATGGATTAAAAATCTAAATGTAAGACTCCAAATTATAAAGCTACTATAAGAAAACATAGGGGAAATGCTTCAGGACATGGGTTTAGGCAAAGATTTTATGGCTAAGACTTCAAAAGCACAGGCAAGCCCCCCCCCCAAAAAAAAAAAAAACAGAACAAAACAAAAAAACCCAAAACCCGAAAATAAACAAATGGGACTGTATTAATCTAAAAAACTTCTACACAGCAAAGGAAATAACAGAATGAAGAGACAACCTATAAAATGGGAGAAAATATTTGCCAACTATTCCCCTGATAAGGAGTTAATATCCAAAATATATAGGGAACCCAACTCAATAGGAAGAAAACAAATAACCTGACTAAAAAATGAGCAAAGAACCTCCACAGGCATTTCTTAAAAGACACACAAATGATCAACAGATATATGGAAAAACATGCTCAACATTAGTAATCATCAGGGAAATGCAAATTAAGACTACAATGAGATGTCATCTCATGCCCATTAGGATAGCTATTCTCAAAAAGACAAAAGATAACCAGTGTTGGTGACAATGTGGAGAAAAGGGAACACTCTCACATTGCTGGTGGGGATATAAGTTAATACAGCCATTATGGAAAACATTACAGAGGTTCCTCAGAAAATTAAAAATCAAACTTGTCATATGATCCAGCAATCCCACTACTGGGTATATATCCAAAGTAAGAAAAATCTGTGGGTTGAAGAGATTGCAGCATTATTCACAATAGCCAAGAATCAATCTGTGTCCATCGACAAATGAATGAATAAGGAAAATGTGGTATACAAACAAAATGGAATACTATTCAGCCATAAAAGAAGGCATTCTTGTCATTTATGCAATATGGATGAACCTAGAGGATGTCACATTAAGTGAAATAAGCAAGGCACAAAAAGACAAATACTGCATGATCTCACTTATATGTGAAAGCTAAAAAAGTTGATCTTATGGAAGTAGTGAATAGAATGTTGGTTACCAGGGGCTAGGGTGTTTGGGGAAGGGGTAGAGAGATGTTGGTCAATAGATACAAAGTTTCAGTTAGATAGAAAGAATAAGTTTAAGAGATCTATTGTGCAACATGGTGACTATAGTTAACAATATTCTTGAAGAATGCCAAGAGAGTGGATGTAAAGTGAGGTAATGTACATGCTAATTAGCTAGATTTAATCCTTCCAGAATGCATATATACTTCAAAACATCATATTGTATATGATAAATACAAATTTTTCTGCAAATTTAAAATAAAGAAATTTTTGAAAGCACAGAGAGAAACACTTTTCCTCCTATCACAATTGTTCAGGGCACAATAATTTACATGTCAACTGACTTTCCCAGCCTTATGCTCTTTTCCTTTCCTATTTTTGTCGCTTAACCTCAATTTCTTCCTTTATTTAATGTTTTATCTTGTTTTCTTTTCCATAACTTTATAAATGGCAACAAGTTTTTTTTTTTTTCTTGGAACAAAGAGTGTGCAAACAAATACATCATTTAAAGTAGCCTTCATTAGCCATTGTGTTTACAAAGACTTTGCTACTGAAAGTGTGGTTCTATCAGCATCACCTAGGAGCTTGTTAGAAATGTAGAATCACACCTTATACCTGCTGAATCAAAATCTACATTTGACAAGATCCCCAGGTGATTCTTGTGCACATTAAAATTTGAGAGGCACTGTGCTAGTGCACCCCGTCTATTTAGTACCTTGGAATCCTCATGAATAAACTGCAGCATCTTTACACATCTACAGGTGCATATCCCATACCCATGAAGCTTTGTTTGCCTCTTCTTTCTCAGGGCTCTGTCTCCTCTTAGGGTAAGGGCTCTGCCAAATCCTTAGGATCACGTTCCTAGGAGTCCCGAACGAAGCACTGAGAATGTTCTGCAATTTGTTGGGTAGTCAGCATGCATTGCTTTGTTATGAAAAATGTGCTGCTTTAGCCGCAAAACTTTTTTTAACACCTTTCAAATAGACTCCATCAAGTCACACAGCTTTAAAATGGTAAATAGAATATAGGACAAGAGAAATTACAAAGTACAGACAGAGAACAAAAGATTAATTTTAAAATGGGAAGCAATGAGGTAGAAAGATGGGAGAGACTATAAAATAGAAAGTTCTCACAGTAGAAAGTTGATGTGAATTGACACCAAATTCACTCCTGAAACTTTACTCCTTGAATTACAATTTCTAAATGATGTGTCTGAATAATGTGATGTCGCTTACAAAGAAAAGTGGTGGGAATATTAATTCTATAACTTCATTAGCTTCTGATTTTGAAGGGATAGGAGGCAAAAGTAAATGTATTGCCAATCACTATTGATTTTATGACCTCTAAAGCCATTCAGCCTTTAAAAGTGCAAGCCCAACATCAATACCAGTATCTTTCTTTGACTACCCCTTCTAATATTTTAAATCTCAGCAACTCTACATGGTTCTGGTTCTCTAATCCACTCTTAATTAGGGGCCCCTGTGACCTCATGTGAGAATCTTTACTGAATTGTCATCAGGCCAGTCCCCAGCTCCCTACAGATCTAGAATTTCTTCTCACAAGATAGGACACAATTCTCAGGATGGCTCACATGATAGCTTCACAATTCACCTTCCAGTTGCATATTGACTTGTAAGATAGGGCTCTATGACACCTTTAACCCTACTAACCATAGTTTGGGTCAATGTAATGGGCCTGTAAGTCAGGCTTCTTAAATTCGAACCTCAGGATAGGGCTCCTCCCATATGTAAGGGATTGCTAAAATTGATGTTATTTATATGTAATATTCTTTTGCTATGTGTCCCCAATACTGTCCTCTCACTTTGGATGCTCTTCCACATCCTTTTTGGGGAGGTCAGTGTTCTCACTGTTCGGCTTCTATCTGATTGGGCAGACATGGATAGCCTGCTAACTAAGCATGGCATCATGGTGACAAAGACTCTTGCCTTAAGTTTCAGACTCTTCCTCAAAGTTCTGGGAAAAAAGCCAAATCCTGTCTTGGAATGAAGGACTTTCTTCAGAAACACATTCACTCCCCCCAAACCTACCTTAGTCTTTTGTTTTTCGTTATAAGGGATATCCTAAAACAGAAATTGCAAGTATGACTGTTTGGCAGGGACTGTCTTATTTGTCCCTCTATCCCCAGCACTTGATGCAGTGCCTGTCACATAGTAGATGTTCAACAAATATTTATGGAAGGCAAGAAAGAGGAGGTGAATTTAAACCTGGGAGCTAAGTTCAGCTTTTAATTTTATATATTGGGACCGTTTGTTGGTTTTATGAATGTGGGACCCCTTTAACCTAAGATATACCAAGATGCTATTAATAGGGACATTATTCTGGGTCTCAGGGTCATTCCTCCAGTGGTTTGGCCAGAAGGGTGTTTCACAGTAGAAGGGTCTACTAGAGTTTTTTGCCTAAAACTTGGAAGAGAAAAGGGGACTTTTATTTATTCTTTCAGCCTGCAGCTATCAATGTAGTTCCAAAGATGGGAAGAAGCAATGTGCCTCCCAAAAGAGAAAGAAGTGGAGGCTAGATATTTAAAGAAAGACACACTGGTATTGATGTTGGGCCTGCACTTTTAAAGGTGGAATGGACTTAGCAGTTATAAAAACCATCAATAGGTAAATGGAAAAAGAGATAAAATTCACACAAAAATTTACTCCTTTAATAAATATACATAAGATGAAATATTCAACCTTGATTGAAATTGAAGCTATGCAAATAAAAATCAAATAGGAGATATCAAAGGCTACTAACTGATACTGTGTTTTATCTATTAAACGAACCAAAGAGTATTATGATTGAAATAATTAAGTACTAGAAGAGAGCTGAGGAGATTGTGGCAGGTCTGGAACATATTCACACTGGTGAGATGTCATTTGAATACAGTACTTTTAAAGAGCAATTGGACAAGAGGAGTCACCTGCCGTAAAAGTACTGATGTCAAACATAAAAGTATTAATAGGAATGTATCCTAAGGGAACAATCCACTAAGAAAGTGAATGCTACACTTGTAAAAATAGTTTTGACACAGTATGCCTAATGTTGAAAAATAGGAAACAGTCTAGCTAGTCAACAGTAGGGTCACCCTCAAAGAAATTATGGTATGTCCACTTAATGGAATGCTATCAGCTTTTAAGAGTTATAATATTGAAAAAAATATATATCTTTATGGTAAAATATTTAAAAGGTAAGTAAAAGGCCCTCAACCGCACATATGCTTTTATTGCAACGACGTGAAAATGCATGACACGGAACAAAGACTGAAAGGCAGTACACAGAATTGAAAATAATTGATGTTGGAAGATGGCGAGATTTTAGGTGTTTTCTTCCCCCATTATTTTGCCAAATTTTCTGCAATGCTTTTATTCTGTCTTTAAATGAAAAGGAGAAAATATGACACAATCAGCCTCACTGATATAATATTGTGAGTATTCTATTCTGGAAAAATAAGCAACCATGATGAAATGAAAGAAAGGGGAAATAGCTGCAGTAAGAAATTCTTATTGACCAAAATAACCAAGGGCAGCGTGAATACTTAGATGCCTGCGAATACGCATGAAAACGTGTTTGAATATGTAAGTCCAGAATTTGTATTCACAGGAAAAAAAATGGCACCGAGATTATTCCTTTCTAATAAAAATCTTTTAGTGTTTACTTTCTCTCTTTTCCCCAAGTTTGGAATGAGCTGAACTCTGGATTCAATGAAATGGCACAATACCTGGCAGATAGCAGGAATCCAAGAAATATCAGCTTCCTTCCTTCTTACAAAATACAAGATACTCTGAAATAAAAGTAGCTTTATGACCCTAAAGAAACAACAGTTCAAGAATCAAAGTCAACCTCATCTCATAGTCCCTATTACAATAAACTCTTTTAGTTTTAATATTTTTAAAAGGAAAATACCCCAAACTCTAATAATTGAAATAGTTTTCCTGCATTTTAGTTTTAAGAGAAAGAGACATATTACAACTCTTAAGAGTCTATCAGGTATTTTAGTAATGATCCTGAGAGAGTGCAGATTCAATCCAATATTATACCTTCTCTCCACTGGGTACATCATCAAAGAAAGAACCAGTATAATTTAGTGTTACTATTTTATTTCTCTTAGTGGAAATAGTGGTGATTGGACATTGTTGCTGGAATATCTGGAATTTTTAATAGATATTACAGGAAACCTGGGGCTTTCTGGGCAGCATTCATGATTTTGAAGGGGACAGAAATAATCCACTTTTCTGGGAAACACTCACTTACGTAGAATATACTGCTCTTCTTAATGATGTGTTAATGAGGTGGCTCCAAAAGCCTGATGCTGCTGGCCCAAGTGAGTGGGCTGTGTGGCCTCCTATGCCCTTGCTCCGTTTTATTCAGGAGAAGGAATATCCCTGCCTGCTGCCTCACTGGTACTCTCTCCTTTCTTTCTTGTTCAGGGTCTGACCTCTCTATGGACAGGGGATCTGCCTCCACAGCCTGGCATAGGAACCAGTCTCCATCCCACTCCAGAGACCAATAAACCCAAGCGAGGCTGTGGCTTCTTATCTGGTCTTAGTATTTATTCCCCATCTAAAACACCATCTATTTATTTTGTACACTTAAAATACTTGTGATATTTAATGGAAAAAACTAGAGACATTTTGATTTTGTGAACAACGTATTCTCAGGATTAATTTGGTTATTCGAGACTGAGCCCCTTTTTGTCTTCTAATTATCTTGCACTCTGCGCCCAGGATAATATTTGAGCACCTTCCATTTGGTTTGCTCCTCAAATGTTGCACAAGCTGAGAAGATGGGATAATTTCAATGTCTAAGAATAGTGTAAGGATCTTTCCTATGCTCTTTACCCAGATTCACCAATTGTTCACATTTTGCTCCATCCTTTTTATTTTCTTTCTGTCTCTCTTTCTCTCTGAATATATATATATGTATATAATTTTTTTCTGAACTAAATACTCTCAAGTGAAAATAAGTTGACAATATCAAACCTCTTTACAACACACTTGACTGTGTATTTTCTAAGAACAAGGACATTCTCTTAAATAATCACACCACAATAATCAAAATCGGGAAATTAACATTGCTACAATGCTGTTGTTTAATACACACCACTTATCCAAATCTTGTCATTGTTCCAGTACTGACCTTCATAGTTATTTTGTTTTTCCTAATCCTGAATTTGATTCAGGATCATGCATTGCATTTGGTTGTCATGTTTTCCCAGTCTCCTTTAATCCGAACAGCTCCTCAGCATTTCTTGTCTCTTTTCTTTTTTCTTTTTAAAGCTTTTCTTCCTTTTTTGTTTATTTTTTAATTTGTAATTTTTGTGGGTACATAGCAGGTATATATGGGGTATATGAAATATTTTGAACAGGCATTCAAGGTATAATAATCACATCAGAGGTAAATGGGGTATTCATTATCTCAAGCATTTATCCTTTGTGTTACAAACACTCAATTATTATCTTTTAGTTACTTTTAAATCTACAATTAAGTTATTATTGACTATAGTTAGCCTGTTGTGCTATCAAATACTAGATCTTATTCATTCTTTCTAATTATTTTTTGCACCCATTAAGCATTCCCCACCACTACCCTTCAAAGCCTCTGGTAATCATCCTTCTACTCTCTGTTTCTATGGGTTCAATTGTTTTAATTCTCAGTTCTCATAAATAAGTGAGAACATGTGACGTTTGTCATTCTGTGCCTGGCTTATTTGAAGTAACATAGTGACCTCCAGTCGCATCCATGTTGTTGCAAATGACGGAGTCTCATTCTTTTGTATGGCTGAATAGTACTGCATTGTGTATCTGTACCACATTTTCTTTATCCATTCATCTGTTGATGAACGCTTAGGTTCTTTCAAAATCTTGGCTATTGTGATTAGTGCTACAATAAACATGGGAGTGCAGACATCTCTGCAATACAGTGATTTCTTTTCTTTGGGGTATATAGCTGCAGGGGGATTGCTGGATCATATGGTAGCTCTATTTTTAGTCTTTTTGAGGAAGCTCTAAACAGCATTTCTTGTTGTTTATCACCGTGCCACATGGCAGCGTATAGGCCAGTTGTTTTGTAGATTATCCTTCAACTTGTTTTGTAGATTGATGTTTCTTCATCAGACAAATTCAAGTTAGAATTTTTGGCAGGTTTACTACTTAAGTAATGTCCCATTTTTAGCATATCATATATATTAGGAGGCTCACAATAATACCTGTCCTAATTTTGTTAATGTTAATCATTCGGTTAAGCTAGTGTTTTCCAGGTTTGTCAACTTTAAGGTCATTATTTTGAGTATGTAATTTGTGAAGAGATATTTTGAAACTATGTAAAAGGCCTGTTCCTCATCAAAGTTTCAACAAATTGGGATTTCTAAGTGGCCATTAAAATTGGAATCCAATTTTGAAAATTGAAGGTGGCTATTTCTGTATTCCATCTATAACTTGATACCTCTTCACACTTTTCTTCACCCCTTCCCTTTCCGTGCCCAAAGTCCAACGTCCCAACCCACCCTCTCAGCTAACTTCCCTTCATTCACTACCTTTAACTGTTTTGGTAGACAGGTGTCTGTGCCTACTGCCTAATTTGTGTCTACCCTCAGTCCTGCCTCTCACCTTTAACATCTAGCATGTATCAGGAGTAAATATTTGTGCGAACTTCAATGAACTGTGTTCAAAAGTTGCTTGAAATAATGTTTATTTTTCTCTGTGTACTTATGTTACCAGTTGATGTATAGCAAGGTTTATCTGTTTCTGCTTATGGTCAATATTAGGGTTTGCTTTTTCTGTTTTGTAATGTAATTTTATTTTCAAACATGTAAAATATTAATGTATCTCAAAAATGAGAACTATACAGAAAGACTCAGAAGTATCTGCCCATCTTGACAGTCTTTTCCCCATCCATACCTCCATAGTAGCAGCTTTTATTAGTATCTGATTGATTTTCTTGGGTTTCTTTTTCTTTTGAAAATATAAGCTTATGTGTACATATTTGTATATATATGTATGTTATATAGGTATATATAGCTATATATAGTTATCTATTGTTTTATACATATAAATTATTTATATTATATATAATATATACAATGTATAGTATGTATACACGCAAATGTTGCTTTATATATATATATATAAAATGCACATGTATGAATAGTTATTTTCACCTCTTTCACACACAAAATGTAGCAGGCCATATAGATTATTCTGTATCTTTACTTTTTAAAAACTTAATACATTTTAGAAATTGCTCCATATCCACTCATAGAGATTGCCCTCATTCTTTCTTTATGGCTGCATAGTACTCCATTATGTGGCTGGTTCATTCAACCAGTTCATATGAACAGATTTTGCATTGCTTTCAACTTTCTGCTATTATGAATAATGCATGACTAATAAATTTATACATATACTGTTTTACTTTTGTGTCAGTATATTTTCAGTACTGCTTAGTAAAAGAATAAATACATGTTTAATTTCATCAACGATTGCCAAATTCCCCTCCTAAGGGCCTGTGCCATTTTGCACTGCCCACTAGCAAAACATGAGAGCATATGTTTCTGCACAGCCCTGCCAACAGCATGTTTTGTCAAGCATTTCATTTTTGCCAATCTGATGAGTATAAAATAGAATACTTTGTCAAGAAGCGTGTTTTGTCAAGCATGTCATTTTTGTCAAGTTGATATGTATAAAATATCTTTGAGTGATAATTTGTATTTGTATTATAAGTGATTTTCAGCATATTTTCATATGTTTAAGATCCATTTCACTTTCCTGTGTCTTTTTTTTTTTTATCATTTTTTGATTAGGCCTTTGGTATTTTTCCTCTGAGTTTTTAAATTTTTTTGATACATTATTATTTGTACATGGATCTTTTTATATCAGGGAGATTAGCCCTATACGTTGCAAATACCTTTCATTTTACTTTGTCACTTTTTAAACTTTACTTATGGTGTTTTTTTCAAGCAATTTTTTTCCAGTTTTATTGAGGTATAATTGACAAATAAAATAGTATATGTTAAAAGTGTGCAACTTGATGTTTTGATCTACATATACATTGTGCAATGATCATGACTATCAAGCCAATTAGCACATCTATCACCTCACATAGTTTCTTCTTTTTTCTCTTTTGGTAAAAACACTTAAGATTTACCCTCTTAGCGAATTTCAAGCATGCAATACAGTATTATTAACTGTAGTCACATTGCTATACATTAGATTTCCATCATGAATAACTGAAACTTTGTACCCTTCGGCCAACATCTCCCCATTTCCCTATCCCCTCAGCCCCTGTAAATCACCATTCTATTTCAAGCAAGCTCTATTTTCACTTTTATGTAGTTGAATTTATTAATCTTCCCTTTTCGTTGCTTCTTGATTTTAAGTAATAGTAAGAAACGCTTTTCCCACTCCCATATTGTGAAGTAATGCATCCATACTTTCTCTTAGTACCTAAATGGTTGGTCACATGTTTTTGTTTTAAGAAGTTACATTTTCAACTTTATCCTCAAAATTTTTATGTAGATGAACTTCCCTTTAATAGTTACCTGATGCCCTGTCTTAGGCTGAATTCTCCAGAAGCATGCCCTAAGTTGAGTATTCACGTACTTGTGGTTTATTTAAAAAGGGCTTCCAGGAGAGACTAGGAAGGGGGTGGGGAAGCAGGACAGAAAAGAGGAAGAAATCAAACCAGCGGACAGTTTCAGGCAAGGCCCCACAGAGGGTAGATTCATCCTAATCCCTCAGGGGAACTTTGGCATATAAGTTATGACTTCAAGTTGACCCAACATCAGGCAAGGAAGCTGAGCTTTCATATTGCCACACTCACCAGTCACTGGCTAAAGGCTGTCCCAGGCAAAGACAGCAGTCATCAGAAGAGTCTTGGGGGTGGGCATTGGAAGAAAAAGCACACCAAAATGTGCAGAAACAGTAAGAACAATCCAAAGGAATCTGAATGAATATCAACAAATCTCTCACCACAACTGGCAAAACCTAGGCAGCAGAAGGCTATGGGAGGGGCACAACTAGTGGTAGGAGAAAGGGAGAGAAAAGAACCCAAAGAATCACTCCTTGTCTCTTCAGTCTTGTTGTTGCTAATTCCAGACCTTGGAGAGCAGACCCTTGATTATCTCTATTTACTTAGTACTGAATCCCTGGCTTTGTCAAAAACTATGATAAAAAAGAAACTTCTAACATCCCATTGATGACATGGAGCCAGGAATACCTTTGATAAGCAATTCCCAAGTATACTTCCCAACAGAGAGCCTTGGCCAACAAGAGCTTCTCCGGATATTCTTCTTGAGGAGTCTTTGTGAACTGAATGCTTAAGTGTAAGAAGGATTAGAGCCATTTGTGAGGAGCCTTGAATATGTTCCTCCAAACACATTCCATCTGGAACTCTCAGGATAGGCAGCTGATTCTGATCAGGGGCTTCTGCCATCCAGCAGATCCAATAAACACATGCCTGGGTTCTTACAGTTGATTAGATCCATGATGTCTCCCATCCTGTCATCAGAGGCCCTTCCCCAAAATGGTAGCTCCATGGCACCTTCTCCTCTTGCATCCTCTTATTCCAATCTGGGTTAGTGGTTAAGAGACCAGGTCTTGAAATGAGATCTAAAACCAACTCAGTCACTTTTTAGATACACGACTTTAGAGGAGTTTCTACATGCCCTCAGTGTCAGCTTATTAATATGCAAAAGACAGATAGCACCTACATTGCAGAATTAGTGTAATGATTAAATAAAATAAATAGCTCACACCCTTGGCATGGTGCTAGACATGCATTATTATCAGCCATTATTTTCATTCCACTCGGATGTTTCTCACACTGCTGACTTCCCTCCTCAGAGACCCCCATTCCGTTGTAAAAACCTGCCTTATATCCTCAACCACTACACAGAACTCCATCTCCAGGCTCTCCCCAGAGCACAATAACTCTGCTGCAGCTTCTATGGAAGAGGTTTATTCTTCTACACCCATGTATCACGAGCTGTGGACTGCTTGGTCTCCTAGCTCCCCATTACAATTGGCAGATGATTACCCCTCTGTCCTGGGGCAAAAAACCTTCTTTTATTAAGACTTGTGCCAACAATGTATACTTCCTTCTACACCTCTTCATTTTGTCTTTGAACCTCCCACCTTTCCCCGTGTATTCGTTAATGGCTTGGATACAAACTCAGTGTTTCTTCTCCTCATGTACTGCCTTCATGCTGGGCAGCGACTATATCCACATGAAGTCTTTCAGAACTCTGGCTCATGGCTTTTTTTTTTTTTTTTTTTTTTCAATAGAGTCTCGCTCTGTCGCCCAGGCTGGAGTGCAGTGGCGCGATCTCGGCTCGCTGCAAGCTCCGCCTCCCGGGTTCACGCCATTCTCCTGCTTCAGCCTCCTGAATAGCTGGAACTACAGGCGCCAGCCACCACGCCTGGCTAATTCTTTTTTATTTTTAATAGAGATGGGATTTCACTGTGTTAGCCAGGATGGTCTCATGGCCTAAAAAAAAAAAAAAAAAAAAAAAAAAAAAAAAATCCTCAACACCAACAGTCTTCATTTGTAACTACCTCCTTGACCGACTGATTGTCATAACCTAGACCTTGATATCACTTAGAATGGCTCCACCTCTGAACTCACACAGTCATGCATTGCTTAACAAGGCGGATACATTCTGAAAAATACATTATTAGGTGATTTTGTCATGTGGAAGCACCATAGAGTGTACTTACACAAATCTAGGTGGTAGAGCTTACTACATACCTAGGCTATACGGTATAGCTTATAGCTCCAAGGCTACAAACCTGTACAGGATGTTACTGTACTGAATTCTGTAGGCAACTCTTAGACAATAGTAAGCATTTGTATATCCAAACATGGAAAAGGTACAGTAAAAATACAGTATTATAATATTATGGGACCACCATTGTACATGTGGTCCATCATTGACTGAAATGTCATTATTCAGTGCATGGCTGTATTCTAATGTACCATGTGGATCTCATCCTTCTATCCTTCCAGTCTTTACTCTTTTTTTTTTTTTTTTTTAGATGGAGTCTCACTCTTGTCACCCAGGCTGGAGTGCAATGGCACAATCTCAGTTCACTGCAACCTCCGCCTCCTGGGTTCAAGCAATTTTCCTGTCTCAGCCTCCTGAGTAGCTGGTATTACAGGTGCCTGCCACCACACACAGCTAATTTTTGTATTTTTAGAAGAGATGGGGTTTCACCATGTTGGCAGGCTGGTCTCGACCTCCTGACCTCAGGGGATACACCCGCCTCGGTCTCCCAAAGTGCTGGGATTACAGGCGTGAGCCACCCTTTACTATCTCTTCAGCTCTTTAATCTTACACTCAGAGACCTCAAAGCCATTTTACTTCCAGTCCATCAGCCTTCTTTGACTTCACTTCCTCCCCTATTCAAACTTGAACACCTACTGCACTCAACCACCAGACTCCTACACTCAAAACCAAGCCCGTTGTCTTTCCACCATATCTCTCCTGCAGTTTGAATTTTAGATTAATCCTACCATCTGCCTTTGTTGCTCAAACCTTGTGCTGCTGAATGCTGCTGCAGAAAATCAAATCTTTGAATGGATTAGGGTCACCACCCATTTATGATCTTCAGCACCTCTTGGATCCTCAGTATCCCTCAGTTTGTTACCTTATCTCTGACCCACATCCCCTCTCATTTCTCTCAATGGCTGCTCCGAGTCTTCACTAACTTCAAGTCTTCTATCCCATCGATGTCATCCTCTCAGTGCACATGACCTTACTTCCTATTTCACCAAGAATATCATGGCTATCAGGTTTTGAACTTCCGTAATTTTCCCCCATACCTATAAGTCATTTTTATCTGCACTTACCTTCAAGTTTGGTCATTTATGCTAAAGAAGAAGAGAGTAGGCTCTGGAGACTGTTCTGTCTCCTATTCAAGGAAACTCCTTCCACATCCTCCCTTATCTCCTGCATATCCATGGCCTCATCCCACTCATTTATTACTCTTTTTTATATTTTCAACTTCTTTTCTCTTTGCGGTAATTTCTGTAGCCTCTAAATTTTCCAATAACACTATATATTATCTCCCTGCACTAACCCTATCTTTCCCCTTCTTTTTGTAGCCAAGATACTAAAAAAAGTTCTAGATTTCTGTTGCCCTCTTCTTATTCCCAGTATGTTCTTCAACTCACTCTAACTAGGTTTTACCTTCCACAGTCTATGCAGACTGTCCTGTCTGAGGTCACAAGTGGCCTCATGACTTCCAAGTCTATTGATTGATTTTCATATTTATTTCATGAACTCTCTGCAACATAAAACACTGTTTGTATTAAATCTCTTCCCTCACTAGAGAAGCAAGAACAAACTAACCCCAAAGCTAGCAGAAGAAATAACCAAAATCAGAGCAGAACTGAATGAAATTGAGACCCAAAAATTCATACAAAGAATCAAGGAAATCAAAAGTTGTTTTTTGAAAGGATACACAAGATCAATAGATAGCTAGATAGATTTAAAAAGAAAAGAGAGAGAAGATCCAAATAAGCATGATTAGAAAAAACAAAGGTTATCTTACAACTGAAATGGAAAAGATCCTCAAAGACTGTTGTGAACACTTCTACACACACACAAACTAGAAAATCTAGAGGAAATGGATAAATTCCTAGAAACACACAGTCTCCCAAAATTGAAACGGGAAGAAACTGAAGTCATAAATAGACCCAATAGTGAGTTTCAAAATTGAATCAGTAATAAAAAAATGATACCAATCAAAAAAGTAGTGGAATGGATGGATTCAAAGCCAAATTCTATCAGATGTACGAATAAGATGTAGTACCAATTCTACTGAAACTATTCCAAAAAATTGAGGATGAGGGACTCCATCCTAACTCATTTTATTAAACCAGCATCACTTTGACAACAAAACTTGGCAAAAACACAATAAAAATAACTACAGGCCAATATCCCTGACAGATAAAGACACAAACATTTTCAACAAAACACCAGCAAACTGAATCCAGCAGCACATCAAAAAGTTAATTCACTATGATCGAGAAGGATTCATTCTTGGATGCAAGGTTGATTCAACATACACAAATCAATACATCTGATTCACCACATTAAACAGAATTGAAAATGATACAATTATCTCAATAGATGCAGAAAAGGCTTTTAATAACATCCAACATCCCTTTATGGTAAAAACCTTCAAGAAACTAGGCATTGAAGGAACATACCTCAAAATAGTGAGAGCCATCTATGAAAACACAGCCAACATCAGAGTGAATGGGCAAAAGCTGGAACCATTTCCTTTGAGAACTGAAACAAGGCAAAAATGCCCACTCTCATTACTGCTATTCAACATAGTACTGGAAGTGCTAGCCAGGGCAAACAGGCAAGAGAAAGAAATAAAAGGAATTCAAGTAAGAAAAGAAGAAGTCAAACTATCTCTCTTTACTGATGATAGGACTCTATATCTAGAAAACCCTAAAGACTCCATCAAACGGCTCCTGGAACTGATAAATGACTTCAGTAAAATTTCAGGGTACAAAATCAATGTACAAAAATTAGTTGCATTTCTATACACCAATAACAGTCAAGCTGAGGCCGGGCGCGGTGGCTCAAGCCTGTAATCCCAGCACTTTGGGAGGCCGAGATGGGCGGATCACGAGGTCAGGAGATCGAGACCATCCTGGCTAACACGGTGAAACCCCGTCTCTACTAAGAAATACAAAAAATAGCCGGGCGAGGTGGCAGCGCCTGTAGTCCCAGCTACTCGGGAGGCTGAGGCCGGAGAATGGCGTGAACCCGGGAGGCGGAGCTTGCAGTGAGCTGAGATCCGGCCACTGCACTCCAGCCTGGGCGACAGCGCGAGACTCCGTATCAAAAAAAAAAAAAAAAAAAAAAAAAAAAAAAAAAAAAAAAAAAAAAACAGTCAAGCTGAGAGCCAAATCAAGAATGCAATCCCATTTACAATAGCCATAATAAAATAAAATACTGAGGAATACATCTAACCAAAGGGGTGAAAGATCTCTGCAAAGAACTACCAAACACTGCTGAAAGAAATCGTAGGTGAGACAAATAAATGGAAAAACATTTATGAAATGGAAGGATCAATATCATTAAAAAGGCCATCCTGTCCACAGCAATCTGCAGATTCAACACTGTATTAGTCCATTCTCATGCTGTCATGAAGAAATACCTAAGACTGGGTAATTTGTAAAGAAAGGGGTTTAATTGACTCACACTTCTGCATGGCTGAGGAGGCCTCAGGAAACTTACAGCCAGGACAAAAGGCACCTCTTCACAGGGCAGCAGGAGAGAGAATGAGTGCAAGCAGGGGAAATGCCAGATACTTATAAAACCATCAGATCTCGTGAGACTCACTCACTACCACGAGAACAGCATGGGGGAAACTGCCCCCATGATTCAATTACCTCCACCTGGTCCTGCCCTTGACACATGGGATTATGGGGTTACATTTCAAGATGAGATTTTTGGGTAGGAAAACAGTCAAACCTTATCTAACAATATTCCTATCAAACTACCAATGTCATTTTCCACAGAATTGGAAAAAATTATTCTAAAATTATTTTGGAACCAAAAAAGAGCACAAGAAGCCAAAACAATCCTAAGCAAAAAGAATAAAGCCAAGGTCATTATATTACCTGACTTCATAGTATACTATATGGCCAAAGTAACCAAAACAGCATGGTACTTGTAAAAACAGACATATAGACCAATGAATAGAGAATCCAGAAATAAATCTGCACACTTACATTCATTTGATCTTCAACAATGTCAACACAAATAAGCAATTGCGAAAGGACTTCCTATTCAATAAATGGTGCTGGAATAGCTGGCTAGCCATATGCAGAAGATTGAAACTGAACCCCTTCCTTATACCATATATAAAAATTACTCACAATGAATTAAAGATTTAAATGTGAGACCTCAAACTATAAGAATTATAGAAGATAAACTAGGAAATACCCTTCTGGACATAGGCCTTGGCAAAGAATTTATGACTAAGTCCTCAAAAGCAATTGCAATAAAAACAATAATTAACAAGTGGCACATAATTAAACTTAAGAGCTTCTGCACAGCAAAAGAAACTATCAACAGAGTAAACAGACAACCTACAGAATGGGAGAAAATATTTGCAAACTATGCATCCAGCAAAGGTCTAATATCCAGAATCTATAAGGAACTTAAACAAACTATTTGACAAGCAAACTCAAATAACCCCATTATTAAACAGGCAAAAGACATAAACATTTCTCAAAAGAAGACATACGAGTGGGCAACAAACATATGTAAACATGTTCAACATCAGCAGTCATCAGAGAAATGCAAATCAAATCCACAATGGAGTAGAATAGAGAGTACAGAACTAAATCCATACATCTATGGCCAATTGATTTGCAACAAGGGTGCCATGACCATTCAATGGGAAAATAATAGACTCTTCAACAAATGATGCTGGTACAACTGTATATCTACATGCAAAAGAATGAAGTTGGACTCCTACCTTCCACTATATATGAAAGTTAACTAAAAATGGACCAAAGACCTGAATAAATATAAGAGCTAAAACCATAAAACTATTAGAAGAAAACACAGGGGTGAATCATCATGTCCTTGGATTCAGAAAATGGATTTTTAGATAACACCAGAAACATGAGCAACAAAAGACAAAGTAGATAAATTGAACTTCTTCAAAATTAACAACTTGTTTGTCAAAGGATACTATCAAGAGATCGAAAAAGATAACCCACAGAATGGGAGAAAATATTTGCAAATCACATATCTAATAAGGATCTAGTATTCAGAATACATAAGGGACCCTTACAGCTCAATAACAAAACGGCAAATAGCCCAATTTTAAAATGGGTAAAGGACTTGAAAAACATTTCTCCAAAGAATATATACAAATGGTCAAGAAGTACATGAAAATATGCTCAACATCCCTGTCATTAGGGAAAGGTAAATCAAAACCTCAATGAGATATCACTTCATGCCCGTAAGAGGGCTATAATGAAAAATTAATGGAAATTAACAAATGTGGGAAAGGATGTGGAGAAATTGGAATCCTTATACATTGCTGGTGGGAATGTAAAATTATATAGCTGCTGTGGAAAACAGTTTGGCAGTTCCTTAAAAAGTTAAACATATGATTACCATATGACCCCACAATTCTGCTCCTAGGTGTATACCCAAAGGAACTGAAAACAGGTTCTCAAATAGATGTAAATGCATGCTTATAGAAGCACTATTCACAATAGCCAGAAGGTGGAAACAGATGTCTATCAATGGATGAATGGATAAACAAATAGTGGTATATACATGCAAGGGATTATTATTCAGCCATTAAAAGGAATGAAGTACTTACTGATATATATTCCCATGCGGATAAAGCTCAAAAAAATTGCTAAGTGAAAGAAGCCAGGCATGAATGATCACATATTATATGATTCTATTTACATGAAATATACAGAATAGGTAAATCTATATAAACAGAATGCAAATTGGTGTTTGCCAGGATCGGGGGGAGGAGAGAATGGAGAAAAAATGCTGAATGAGCATGGGGTTTTATTTTAGAATGATAGAAATGTTTGTAACTGAATAGAGATGGTGGTCACACAACACTGTGAATATACTAAATGCCACTGAGTTGTTCACTTTGGAATGATTAATCTTATGTTATGTGAATTTCACCTCAATACATTTTTTAAAAACTGCTTTTTCTCCTATACTTCTAAGGCTTAGTTAATGGCAACACTATTCACACATTCATCCAAATCAGAAATCTGGAAATAATTCTAGATATCTTATTTCCTTCATTGAGAACATCCTATTGATGATGAAGTCTTTTTGGCCCTCTATCCATTGAATTTCTTGCATTTTTCCTTCTACTCCATCTGCTTGCAGTGTCTTAGCTTAGGTTATATGCTACTGCAATAGTGTCCAACTGAACTCCTTTTCTTTAAGTTTCAACCCCTTGAATCCCTCCTTCACACAGCAGTATGAATTATCTAGGCTATTGATTCTCAAATCTTAGAGTGCATCAGAATTACCTGGAGGGTTTGTTAAAATGTAGATTGCAAGGCCCTATACTCAGAGGTTCTGATTCAGTAAGTCTGAGGTGGGGCTCTAGAATTTGCATTTCTGACAAATTCCCATGTAATGCTGATAATGTTGGCCTGGAGGACCACACTTTTAGAATGACTGATCCATAACTTTATTGATTGATTACTTTTCAGTTTAAAATCCTCTTGTCCTTATCATAAGATGCTCCAGGGTCCTGCACCTATCTGCAACTTCAACTTTCCCTATGGCCTATCTTAACCATATCTATGTTAATAGTCAACTCTTCCATGAAAATGTATTATTTAGAGTTATCTGCTTGTAAGCAAGAGAAAGCAACTAGAGCTTATTTAAAGAAAAAATGAAAGGTAGTAGAAGTTCATCAGAGATATAATAGGAAGTTTGGAGGACCAGACTCAGAAATAGACAAGAATGAAGACAGATCAGGTATTCCGGCAGCAGGGATTAGAATATGACCATCTGGTCCAGGAAGTAGTTCTGGAATGAATGCACTAGATGCTCCTCTACTTGTGATGGAGTTATGTCTCAAACCCATTGTAAGTTGAAAATATGTCAAATATGTATTTAATGCATTGTAGAGTATTGGTTGTTTACTCTTGTGATCATGAAGCTGACTTGGAGCTATGGCTCACTGCTGCTGCCCAATATCATGAGAGAATATCATACTACACATTACTAGCCTAAGAAAAAATTAAAATTCAGAATTTGAAGTACAATTTTTACTGAATGCATATCACTTTTGCACTATTTTAAGGTTAAAATATTATAAGTTGAATCATCATAAGTTGGGGACCATTTGTATATCTATTTTTCCATCCTTGGGTTTCTCAAGACAGAAAATTCATGGAAAAAACTCTCAAGCATCTCAGCTTGGGTTACATGCTTCCTGATAAAGAAAAGCACAGTCACTTGTTGCACTGAGACATTATACAGTGGAGAAAAATAATTCTCCACAAGAAAATCAGGCTGTGGTTATCAGATTAGGGTGGCTGAATACTCAGGGAACAGAAAACCAAATATCTTCAGCACCATTTCCTCCTTTGTGTTTTATTGTACATTGTACCAACTTCCATATTACTTAAGACTCCTAGCCATTTTTGTGCATATGTCTTACTAGACTATGAGTACCTTGGAAACAGAAACCACGTTTCTTTTTTATTTCTAAAATTTGCATAGCATGTGACATTAAGCAGGTGTTCAACAAATGTTTGTTGAACGAACAAATAAACAAAGAAATAAAATCAAATGGATCCAAAACACAGCTGAAGTACAGGATGAAAGGGGGAAGCATTCAAGTGAGGTGAAGAGAGGAGAGTGTAGTGGTTTGGGTAGTTTGTCCGAAGCTGTGAACACACAAAAAGGACATGAGGAAGTGGAAAAGTCACCTTGAGCCAGAGGAAACTTATTTTTCCCCAGGACCAGAGATGCTTAGGGAGAAAATGCAGAATAACTTTTTTAAACAGCTTAATTGAGGTATAACTAACATTCAAGAAACTTTCCATATTTAAGGTGT
Organism: Papio anubis; assembly: GCF_008728515.1. Lineage (NCBI taxonomy): Eukaryota > Metazoa > Chordata > Mammalia > Primates > Cercopithecidae > Papio > Papio anubis. Next base: position 99,830,968 of record NC_044996.1, on the reverse strand, counting down.
ACAATTTGATACATTTTGACACATGTATAAGCCCATGAAACAATCACTGTAATGAAAATAATGAGAATGTCCATCACCCTGAAAACTTTCCTCATGCTCCTTTATAGTCACTCCTTCTAATCCCTGCCAGTACACCCCATCCCCAGTGCTTTCTGTCACTATGAATTAGCTTGCATTTTCTAGAAGTTTATACAGGAATCATACAGTATGTGTCACACATGTTGTGTGTATCAATAGTTCATTCTATTTTATCGTTGTGTAGTATTCTAATGCACAGATACATCACAGTTAATTCATCTGTTGACCTGTTGATGGGCATTTGACTTATTTCCAGTTTGGGGCTATTAAAAATAAGGCTGTTGGGAACACTTGTGTACAAGGTTTTGTGGAGACATATACTTTCTTTTCTCTTGGTTAGATAACTAAGTGTGGAATGACTAAGTCATATGGTGTATGTATATATAACTTGTTCAAAAAACTGCTGGATTTCTACTTCTGGCATGGCAGCATGAGGGGCTATATGGATTTGTTTCCAGTAAAACTGGTAAAAATTATTTTTAAAGCAACCATTTAAAGTCTCTGGAAATTGTTCTAAGGGAATATAGAAAATGAAGAATATTTATTCAAGAAAATCAACTAAACTTAGTAGAAACTGCTAGAGTCTGTGGTATTTGAATCAAGATCTGTGCCCTCCACTGCCCATCTCAACTCAGCAAGATGGAAACTGTATTCCAGCCTGGTACAGCCAAGAACACAGGGTTCCGTTTCTTTGCAGCTCCCAGTCAGAGGGCTATCTTCCTGGGAGAGGTGAGGTGTCAGTGTTTCTCACCCTGCCTCCAGCTACCCCTTGCTGAAGTTAAGATCCAGGTGAATGTGGCCAAGAGGTAGGCGCTCCATTCTTCCATGCAGGTCCCAATCATGGGATCGAGGCTCTAACTAGGTTGCAACATTGCCGAGAATACTAGGGCCCAATTTCCTTTGCTCCAGCTCATGGGAAGGGGGTTTTTCAGTTGACAGAGGCAAGACGAGAAGACCTAGGGCTGTTGGCTTCTCTCCATCTATCAGATATCCAGCTCCTAAAGTGAGATGTCACTCAGAGAAGCATGCCATTTTCCATGCCCCAAGTATAAGAGCTATGTCTCACAGATTTTTTCCAGGGGAGAAGCTGGTTGTAAAACAGAGAGCTCCAAATCCCTACCTCAAGGAACTGACTTCATTTGTCCCAGAGTGTGGAGAAGTTCAAGCCTGATAATACTCTCAAAAACAGTAAAAACTGCAATGAAAGGCAATTGGGAGGGGATTGGTAGATTAATTGGAAATAAGGTCAAAACTATAGGCTGACTAGGTTGCTGGAGAAAAACAAGGGAAAGAGACAGCTAAGAAATATCCTATAGTCCAAACAAATTCTAAACACTGAGCTCAGGAATTATCTCTTCAAAGGAGCCTGAATTGGATAGGATTAGTCTATGAAGCAATTTATGCTTAGACATTGTCAAAAACAATGGAACAATCAACTGGCAATTAGTGGAACTTAACATCAGGTGTGGTTAGGGAAAGAGAAGATCAAAGAGAACCCTACCCAAACCACTCTCATCCCAAGGTAACTGCTGGCATAACCAAGGCTGTGCCCTCTGAGGAGCAACATCAGAGGCTTCGTGTTGGAGGCATGGAGGAAACAGACTTTGCTAAAATAGTCTAGTCAGTCACTAAACAAGTAAACAAGCAAATAACAATAACAAGTCCTGGAAGGAGAATTCCAGAACCCAGAGTTGATAAAATATATTATCTAAAATGTCCAATTTTTAATAAAAAATTATGAAACATGGAAAGAAATAGGAAAGATCATATGGAAAAAAGGCAACAGAAACTGCCTGTGAGGACTACTACTTGTTGGATTTAGCAGACAAGGCTTCAAGGTTGCCATTAGAAATATGTTCAAAGAAGAAAAGAAAAACATGATTACAGAAGTAAAGGGAGGTGCAATGACACTGTCTCATCAAATACAGAATATCAATAAAGTGATAGAAAATATTTTAATGGGAATTTGGGAATTTAAAAGTGTAATAATGAAAATTAAAAATTCACTACAGGGGCTCAATAATGGATTAGAATTGGAAAAAGAAAAAATTGGTGAACTTGTATATTCATAGAAATTATCTAAGCTGAAGAACAGAGAAAAAAGAATCAAGAAAAATGAACAAAGGACAAATGTGGGTCACTACTACCTTCATCACATACACATAACAGGAATACCAGAAGAAGAAGATGATGAAGAAGAAACATATTTTTAAAATGAGTGGCTGAAAACTTCACAAATTTATTGTAAAACATGAATCTATACAACCAGGAGGCTCCATGAACTCCAACTAGGATAAAGGCAAAGAGGTCCACAGATAGACACATCATAATAAAACTGCTAAAAGGCAAAGACAGGGAGAAAACCTTGAAAGTAGCAAGAGAAAAATGACTATACTTTCAAGAGAACTCCTTGTAAGGTTAACAGTTGACTTCTTATTAGAAACAGTAAAGGTCAGAAAGTGGTGGGATAACATATTGAGAGTGCTCAAGGAAAGAAACTGCTAAAAAGATTCCTATATTCAGCAAAGCTAGATTTCAAAAATGAAAGTGAAATTAAGACATTCCCAGATAAACAAAAACTGAATTTGTTGCTATCAGATCCTCCTTACATATATACTAGGAAAAATGCTTCAAGCTGTAAGCATGTGACCTCAGATAGCAATTTGAATTCACACACAAAAACCAAAACGCACTGATAAAAGTAATTATACAATCATAAAAGAAATATAAAACCATAATTTCTTCTTCTTTCTTCCCAATGGATTTTTAAGTAAAACAATATGTATCTCATAGATTGCTGGGCCTTGACCATATAGAAATGTGATATATTTGCCAATAACCACACAAAGTAGGTGGATGGGAGAAGGGCTACATTGAGCTAAGGAAATGACTCCAGATGGTAACTTCGATTACGGGAACAAAAGAAGAGAACCAGAAATGATAAACAAGAAGGTATATGTATATACATATAATTTCTTCTCTTAGCTTTTTAAAAAGACATAAAACTATAAAACAATAATTATAGCAATGCATTGAGCTAAAAAGCTAAGAGAAGAAACTACTGGAACTTAGAAGAGGAAGAAACACTTCCCAACTCATTCTATTAGAATATTAGTGTTAATCTAATACCAAAACAAGATAACTACATCACAAGCAAACTACAGGCCAATATCTTTTATGAATATGCAAAAATAGACAGCAAAATAGTACTAAACAAACTCTGGTCAATACATAACAAGGATTATACAACAAGACCAAATGGGATTCATGTCAGGAATGCAAATTTGTTTTAAATTTCAAAACAAAAAAAAAAAAAAGAAAAAAGAAACACCAATTAATGTAGTAGATAAAGAGAATAACAGAAAACAAATTATCATCTCAATAGAAGCAGAAAAATATATGATAAAATCTAACATTTATTCACGAGGGAAAAAAACACTCGGCCGGGCGCGGTGGCTCAAGCCTGTAATCCCAGCACTTTGGGAGGCCGAGACGGGCGGATCACGAGGTCAGGAGATCGAGACCATCCTGGCTAACACGGTGAAACCCCGTCTCTACTAAAAAATACAAAAAAAAAAAAAACTAGCCGGGCGAGGTGGCGGGCGCCTGTAGTCCCAGCTACTCGGGAGGCTGAGGCAGGAGAATGGCGTGAACCCGGGAGGCGGAGCTTGCAGTGAGCTGAGATCCGGCCACTGCACTCCAGCCTGGGCGACAGAGCGAGACTCCGTCTCAAAAAAAAAAAAAAAAAAAAGGAAGAAAACACTCAACAAACTAGGAATAGAAGAGAATTTCCTCAACCTCATAAAGAGCATCTATGAAAAACACAATGAGATGCCACCTCACATCCTCTAATATAGCTATCACTAAAAAGTCAGAAGATAACCAGGGTTGGTGAAGATGTAGAAAAACTGGATCCCTTGTACACTGCTGATGGACATGTAAAATGGTGCAGCCGCATTGAAGAACAGTTTGGTAGTTCCTCAAGCAGTTAAACATATATTTATTATGCCCAGAACTTCCACTCCTCAGTATATACACCAAAGAAATGAACACATATGTCCACATGAGAACTTGTAAACAAGCATTATTCATAATATCCAAAAGGAGGAAATAACCCACACATCCATCAACAGATAAATGAATGAACACAATGTCATATGTTATAGTAATACAATGGAATATAATTTGGCAATGAAAAGGAATGAAGTTCTGATACTGGATGAACATTGGAAACATTATGTTAAGTGAAAGAAGGCAGTCACAAAAGACAATGTACATGTGTCCATTTATATAACGTGCACAGAAAGGCAAATTTATAGAGCTAGAAAGATTAGTGGTTGTTTAAGGTTGGGGGAGTAGGGGAGTAAAGGATAATACCTAAAGGAACAGCATTTCTTTTTGAAGTGATGAAAATGTTCTAAAATTGACTGTGGTGATGATTACATGTATCTGTGGATGTACTAAAAAAACATTGAATTGTATATACTTGAAATGGGTGAATCATGTGGCATGTGAGTTATGTCTCAAGAAAGCTCTTTTAAAAGTATGTTTTTTAAAAGCCGCTCATTAAAAAAAGAAACTAAGCATTTTGAAAGTGGATGAACAATTTCACATTTCTACTAACAGTGTATGAAAGCCCCAGTTACTCCACAACCTTAACAACACTAGGTATGGTCAGTTATTTGTTTTTTTTTAATTATAGTGATCTCATTGTGGTTTAAATTTTCGTTTTCCTAATGACTACAGGTTCTGAGCATGTTTTCATGTTCTTATTTACCACCTGCCTAGTTTTTGTTGAAGTTCATTGCAGATTTTTAATTGGGAATTTAATTTTCTTATAAATGAGTTTTGGGAGTTTTTAATATATTTCATATACAAGTTATTAAAATCAGATAAAAGTTGTGATTTTATAACATTTTCTCCTAGTCTTTAGTTTGTCTTTTCATTCTCTTAGCATTGTCTTTGGAAGTGGAGTGGCAGCCTTTACTTATGAAGTCCAAATTTATTATTTAAAAAAATAGATAAAATTTATTAGATGGTGATTTTGGTGATCAAAGACATTTGTATCTAAAATGTCTTTGCCTAACCCAAGGTCACTCAGATGGATTATGATTTCTTTCTAGAAGTTTTATAGCTTTAGGTTGTATATTTAGGTCTATGGTTCACTTTGAGTGAATTGAGTTGTAGACGAAAGTTCTTATTTTTCAAATGGATATGTACCATTTGTTGAAAAGGCTATCTTTTGTCCACTGTATTGCCTTCACACCTTCACAGAAAATCAGTTGTATACATACATGGATCTCTTTCTGAACTCTGTATTTTTTTCCATGTGTCTGTTTGTATAGTTTTATAGCAATATTATACTGTATTGATTACTGTATCTTTATAGTAAGTCTTGAAGTAAAGTAGTGTATATCTTTCAACTTCGTTTTTCTCTTTCAAATTTTTTTGGCTATTTTCATCCTTTATAAACTCATATTAATTTTAGAATCAGCTTTCCAATTTCTACAAAAATGCCTGATGAAATTTTTAATGGAATTTTCTTGAAACTATAGATCAATTGAGGAGACCCGAATTTTAACAAAATTGAGTCTTCTAAACTTTAAATATGGTATACTTTTTCATTTATTGCCTTCTTCACTTGTCCTCAGTAATGTTTTGTTCATTTCAGTGTACAAATCTTGCATATATAGTGTCAGATTTATCCCTAGGTATTTCCTATATTTTATTCTACTGTAAATAGTATTGTTTTTGAGTTTCAATTTCTTATTTTTGTTGTCAGTGTATAGAAATACAATTGATTTTTGTATATTGAATTTAAATTTTATAACTTTGCTTAAACTCACCTATTCTTCTAGTTTTTTTATTTCATATGATTTTCTTGATCAATGATTATATTGTTTGCAAATATAGTTTACCTCTTTCCTATCTGCAGGCTCTGTCTGAAGGTGAATGAATGTTTAGAATTGTTATGTTCTCTTGGTAGGTGAATTGACTTATCTATCATTATAAAATTACTGTCTTTATCCTTGGTAATATTATTTGCTCTGAAGTCTTACTTTGTGTGATATTAATATATTCACTCCAGCTCTATTTTGATTAATGTTACCATAGTATATATTTTTTCATCTTTTATTTTTAACCTATTAGTAGGCAGCATATAGTTGAATTTTGCTTTTTAAAATCTAATCTGAAAAATCTATGATTTTTAAGTACAGTATTTAGGTCATTTATATTTAACTTGATTATTGATATGACTGTATGTAAATCAACATCTTGCTATTTGTTTTATTCTATGTATTCTTTGTTCACTTCTCCTTTTTGCATTCCTTTGGATTTGGTATCTTTACTATTCCATTTTATCACATTTTTTGAATTATTGGCTGTAATGCTTTGTTGTGTTATTTAGTGGCTATTCTAAGATTTATAACAAACATCCTTATGTTATCATAGCCTATCTTCAAGTGAAGTTATAACACTTCACATGCAGTATAACTGCACTGTCATATATTCCCATTTATCCCCTCCAGTACTCATGCTCTTCTTGGCATCTATTTTACTTTTATGTATTGTATAAACCCTATAATATATTGATATTACTTCTGCTTTGAACCAAGATTTGACAAATTATAGCCCATGAAGCAAACTCAGATCACTACTTATTTTTGTAAATAATTTTTTTTTGACACTGAGTCTTGCTCTGTCACCCAGGCTGGAGTGCAGTGGCATGATCTCAGCTCACTGCAACCTCCGCCTCCTGTATTCAAGCAATTCTCCTGCCTCAGCCCCCCAAGTAGCAGTGATTACAGGCATGCACCACCATCCCTGGCTGATTTTTGAATTTTTAGTAGAGATGGGGTTTCACCATGTTGGCCAGGCAGGTCTTGAGCTCCTGACCTCAAGTGATCCACCCACTTTGGCCTCTCAAAGTGCTGGTATTACAAGTGTGAGTCACCATGCCCAGCCAAAATAAAATTTTATTGAAAAACAGTTACATCTTTTCATTTGTATATTATTTATGGCTGCTTTCATGCAATAACAGCAGAATTGACTAATGTGATTTGTATAGTTTGGATATCTATTTCTGTCAAAGTCCCATGTTGAATTGTAATCCCCAATGCTAATTACAGCTGAGGTGGGGCTTGGTGGGAGGTGTTTAGATCATGGGGGTAGATCTCTCATAGCTTGGTGGTGTTGTTGTGATAGTGAGTGAGTTCTCACAAGATCTAGTGTGTGACACCTTGCCTTCCCCCACTCCTGCTTTCGCCGTGAAGTACCTGCTCCCAATTCACTTTCTGCCATGAGTTAAAAACTTCCTGAGGCCTATCTGGAAGCTAAGCAGAAGCCAGTGTCATGCTTACTGTACAGCCTGCAGAACTGTGAGCCAACTAAACCTCTTTTCTTAATAAATTATCCAGTCTCAGGTATTTCTTTCTAGCAATGCATGAATAGCCTAACACAGAAAATGTGTACTGGGAGTGGGGCATTGCTATAAGGATACCTGAAAATGTGGAAGCAACTATGGAACTGGGCAACAGGCAGAGGTTGGAAGAGTTTGGGGGGCTCAGAAGACAGGAAGGTGAGGAAAAGTTTGGAACTTTTGGTTTTTTTTGTTTTGTTTTGTTTTTGTTTTTTGTTTTTTGAGATGGAGTCTTGCTCTGTTGCCAAGCTGGAGTGCAATGGTGTGATCTTGGCTCACTGCAACTTCCGGCTCCTGGGTTCAAGCGATTCTCCTGCCTCAGCCTCCCAAGTGGCTGGGACTACAACTGTGTGCCACCATGCCCAGCTAATTTTTGTATTTTTAGCAGAGACAGGGTTTCACCATGTTGGCCAGGATGCTCAATCTCTTGACCTTGTGACCTGCCTGCCTTGGCCTCTCAAAGTGCTGGGATTACAGGCATGAGTCACTGCGCCCAGCCAGTTTGGAACTTCTTAGAGACTGGTTAAATGGTTGTGACCAAAATGCTGATAGTGATATACACAGTCAAGTCCAGGCTGCTGAGGTCTCAGATGGAAATGAGAAACTTATTGGGAACTGGAGCAAAGGTGACACATGTTATGTCTTAGCAAAGAACTTGGCTGCATTATGTTTACATCCTAGGGATCTGTGGAAGTTTGAACTAAAGAGTCAGAACCTAGGGTATTTGGCAGAGGAAATTTCTAAGCAGCAAAGTGTTTGTTCAAGATATGGCCTGGCTGCTTCTAACAACCCATTTTCAGATATGAAAGCAAAGAAATGATTTAATGTTGGAATTGATATTTATACAGGAAATAAGCATAAAAGTTTGGAAAATCTGCAGCCAAGGCATGTGGCAAACAAATAAAAAGCTTGTTTGGGAGAAGAATTCAAGCAGTCTGTGGAATATTCACTTGCTAGAGATATTTGCATAATCAAAAGGGAGGCAAGTGCTTATGTCCAAGATAATGAGAAAAAGGTCTTGAAGACATTTCAGAGACCTTCACATCAACCCCTCCCATCACAGGTCCAGAGGCTCAAGAGGACTGAATGGTTTCATAGGCCCCTGGACCCTCCCAAATCCCATGGTCTTTTCACATTGCAAAATAAAACCATGCCTTCCCAATAGTCCCCCAAAGTCTTAACTCATTCCAGCATTAACTCAAAAGTCCAAAATCCAAAGTCTCATCTGAGACAAGGCAAGTTCCTTCCATCTATGAGCCTGTAAAATCAAAAACAAGTTACTTACTTTGAAGACACAGTGGAGGTATAGACATTGGGTAAACATTCTCATTCCAAAATGGATAAATCAGCTAAATGAAAGATACTACAGGTCCCTTTAATGACTGCCCTGCTGAATTTCATGCAAATTTGAAACCCAGAAGGGCAGTCATTCAATCTGAAAGCTCCAAAATAACCTCCCTTGCAAGGGACTCTCAAGGCCTTGGGCAGCTCTGTCTGTGTGGTTTTCCAAGGTTCAACCCTCGGGCGGCTGCTCTCACAGGTTGGTATTGAGTGTCTGTGTCTTTTCCAGGTGCAGGGTGCAAGCTACTGGCAGGTCTGCCATTTTGGGGTCTGGAGGATGGTGGCCACCTTCTCACAGCTCCACTAGGCAGTGCTTTGTTGGGTCTCCGTATAAGGGCTGCAACCCTACATTTCTCCCTTGGCACTGTCCTAGTAGAGGTTCTCTGTGAGGGCTACACCTGTGTAGCAGAGTTCTGCATGGACATCCAGGCTTTCCCATACATCTTCTGAAGTCTAGGAAAAGACTTCCATGAATTCACTCTTGCATTTTGCACCCTTATAGGCTTAATGCCACATGTAAGTCACCAAGGCTTAGAGCTTGCATCCTCTGGAGTTGCAGCCCAAGCTGTGCCTGGGCCCCTTTAAGCCATGGCTGGAGCTGGAGCAGCTGGGATGTGGGGAGCTGTGTCCTGAGGCTACAAAGGGCAGCAAAGACCTGAAGGGATTTCAGAAAGGGGCCTATAGCCCCTTTCATTTAACTTATTTATCCCTTTTGAAATGGGAATGTTTACCCATTGTCTATACCTCCATTGTATCTTGGAAGGCATGGTTGTATTTTGCAACGTGAGAAGACCATGAGATTTTGGAAGGGCCAGAGGTGGAATGATATAGTCTAGATATTTGTCCCTGCTCAAATCTCATGCTGAATTGTAATCCCGAATGCTGGAGGTGGGGCCTGGTGGGAGGTGTTTAGATCCTGAGGGCATATCCCTCATAGCTTGGTGCTGTTCTTACGATGGTGCATAAGTTCTTGTGAGATTTGGTCATTTAAAATTGTGTGACACCTCTCTGCTCCTCTCTCTATTGTTTGCTCATACTTTCATCATGTGAAATGCCTGCTCCTGCTCTGCCTTCCACAATGATTAAAGGCTCCCTGAGGTTTCATGAGAAACTGAGCAGATGCCAGAACCATGCCTCCTGTAAAGTCTACAGAACCATGAGCTAAATAACCTCTTTTGTTTATAAATTACCCAGTCTCAGGCATTCCTTTATAGAAGTGCAAGAATGGCTTAACACAATGACAGAGCCCATATGACCTACAAATCATCATATTTTTAATCTGGCCCTTAACAGAAAAGGTTTTCTAAGTCCAACTTTAGACAATTACCTCTTAAAGGGATTTAAATAATAAGAGTTTATTTTAAATAATTATCCATGTAAGTTATCAGTTTAGGTGCTCTTTATTACTTTGTATAGGTCCAGATTTTCATATTGCATCATTTTTATTCTTCTTGGATAAAGTTCTTTAACATTTTTTAGAATGTAGGCCTGCTAGTGATTAATACTTTCAGCTTTTATGTGTCTAGAAATGCCTTTATTTTGTATTCATTTTTTAAAATGTGCTTTCACTGGGAAAGAATTCTTTGTTGACCATTGTTTTGTTGTAATACTGTAAATATGTTATCCTACCGTCTTCTTGTTTGCATTATTTCTGAATAACAAACTGCTGACATCCTTATTTGTGTTTCTTTTTACCTAATGTGTTTTTTCTCTACTTTTCAGATTTTTTAATCACTGATTTTGAGAAATTTGATTATGATGTTCTTTAATGTAGGCTTTGTTCTTGTTACTTGTGATAAAAATTTGTTGATTCTTAATAAGTAGATTTATAATTTTAATCATATTTAGAAAGTTTTCTGCTATTATTTCTTCAATGCTGTTTTCTCTTCCCTACCTATAAATCTTATCTTTTGAGGACTTCAGTTACACATATATTAGGGTGCCAGAAGTTGTTGTACAACTCACTAATCTCTACTCATTTTTCCCCATACTCTTAGATATTTTCTATTGCTATTTTTTCAAGTTCACCAATATTTTCTTCTGCAATGTCTAATCTGCCATAATTCTATGTCATGCCTTTTTGTCTCATACATGATAGTTTTTTTATCTCTAGAAGTTTAATTTATGTCTTTGTTATATCTTCCATTATCTACTTAACATGTTCAATTTGTCTCTAATTTCTTGAACATATGAAGTACAGTTATCATAACAAGTTAAAATGTCTTTGTTTATTAATCTGTATCATTTCTGGGCTTCTTTTGGTTGATTGATATTTCTTCTCATTGTGAGTAGAATTTTTCTGTTCCTTTGCATGCCTGGTAATTTTTATTGGAGTAAGGACCTGTGGTAGAGGCCAATTTTTATGGTGACTGGAAAAAGGGTAGTGTATCTATCAGCTATGCCATAGTAATGTTGTATAACAAACATTCCAAACTCAGTGTTCTAAGAGAGCCAGCATTTATTCTTGTGGATTTATGGATCAGTGAATGTGGCTCTGCTGATCTAGGTCAGGCTCAACTTGGCAATTCTGCTTCATGCTCTCATGGCTGGGACAGCTATGCTTCTAACTGTAGGTCTGTGAGTCAACTGAGGTGGGTTCTGTTCTATATGTGTTCATTCTGGGGTCCAGGGGAAGGGGGAAGCTATAAGGGAAAGCTTTATTATGGTAATGAGAGTGGTCCATGAACACAAATGAAAACCAGTCAGGCACCCATCCAAAAACCTATGCATGATCCTTCAGACCTGACTATTCAGGCAATTAAAAAAAACTTTACCTAGCAGACCTCATTGAGGAAAGCTTCCCCCTCCACACCAGACTTGGTGTATAGCTGTTATATTAGTCTATTGTAATGCTGCTATAAAGATACTACCTGAGATTGGGTAATTTATAAACAAGAAAGGTTTAATTGACTCAGTTCTGCATGGTTGGGGAGGCCTCAGGAAACTTACGATCATGGCAGAAGGTGAAGGGGATGCAGGCACCTCCTTCACAGGTGGCAGGAGAGAGATAGAGTGCGCAGGGGAAACTTCCACTTTTAAAACCATCAGATCTCATGAGAACTCCCTCACTGTCATAAGAACAGCATGGGGGAAACTGCTCCCATGATCCAATCACCTCCCACCAGATTCCTCCCTAAACATATGGGGATTACAACTAGAGATGAGATTTGGGTAAAGACAAACAGCCAAACCATATCATTCCACCCTGGCCTCATCCCAAATCCCATGTCTTTTTCACATTTCAAAACCAATCATGCTTTCCCCACAGTCATCCAAAGTCTTAACTCATTCCAGCATTAACCCAAAAGTCCAAGTCCAAAATCTCATCTAAGACAAGGCAGTCCCTTCTGCCTATAAGCCTGTAAAATGAAATCAAGCTAGTTACTTCCAACATACAATGGAGGTACAGGCATTGGGTAAATATTCCCATTCCCAAAAGGAGAAATTGGCCAAAACAACGGGGCCAAAGGCCCCATGCAAGTCCAAAGCCAGTCCAGGCAGTCATTAAATCTTAAAGCTCCAAAACCTCCTTTGATTCCATGTCTCACATTTAGAGCATGCTGATGCAAGGGGTGGGCTCCTATGGCCTTGGGCAGCTCTGCCCTGTGGCTCTTTAGGGTACAGTCCCTGAGGCTGTTTTCACAGGCTGGTGCTGAGTGTCTGCAGCTCTTCCAGACACATGGTGCAAGCTGTCAGTGGATCTACCGTTCTGGAGGATGGTGACCCTCTTCTCACAGCTCCACTAGGCAGTGCCCCAGTAGAGACTCTATGTGGGGGCTCCAACCCCACACTTCCCTTTGGACTGCCCTAGCAGAGGCTCTCCATGAGGACTCCACCCCTGCAGCACACTTCTGTCTCGATGTTGAGGTGTTTCCATAAATCCTCTGAAATCTAGGTGAAGGTTCCCAAGCCTCAACTCTTGCCTTCTGCACACCTGCAGGCCCAACACCACACAGAAGCTACCAAGGCATGGGTTTTGCACCTTCTGAAGCAACAACCTGAGCTATACCTTGGCCCCTTTTAGCCACAGCTAGAGCTGGAGCAGCTGAGATGCAGGGCACCATGTCCCAGAGTTGCACAGAGCAGTGGGGCCCTGGGCCCAGCCTATGAAACCATTTCCCACCTAGGCCTCTGGGCCTGTGATGGGAAGGGCTGCAGCAAAGATCTCTGACATGCCCTGGATATTTTTTCTCCACTGTCTTGGCTATTAACATTTGGCTCCTCATTACTTATGCAAATTTTTTCTTGAATTTCTCCTCAGAAAATCAGATTTTCTTTTCTACCATATTGTCAGGCTGCAAGTTTTCCAAACTTCTATTCTCTGCTTTCCTTTTAAACACAAGTTCCAGTTTCAAACCATCTCTTTGTGAACATGTATGACTGAATACTTCCAGAATCAGTCAGATCACCTCTTGAATGCTTTGATGCTTATAAATTTCTTCTGCCAGATACCCTAAATCATCTCTCTCAAGTTTAAAGTTCCACAGATCTCTAGGGCAAGAGCAAAATGCTGCCAGTCTCTTTGCTAAAGTACAGCAAGAGTGACCTTTACTCCAATTCCCAACAAGTTCCTCATCTCCATCTGAGAGCACCTCAGCCTGGACTTTATTATTCATATTACTATCAGCATTTTGGTCAAAACCATTCAGCAAGTCTCTAGGAAGTTTCAAACTTTCCCACATCTTCCTGTCTTCTTGTGAGTCCTCCAAACTGTTGCAACCTCCGCCTGTTACCTAGTTCCAAAGTCACTTCCACATTTTCAGGTTAACTTTATAGCAGTGCCCAACTCACAGTACCAATTCTTTGTATAAGTCTGTTCTCACACTGCTATAAAGATACTACTCAAGACTGGGTAATTTATTAAGGAATGCGGTTTAATTGACTCACAATTCCACATGGCTGAAGAGGCCTCAGGAAATTACAGTCAGGGTGGAAGATGAAGGGGAAGCAGACACCTTCTTCACAAGGCAGCAAAAGAGAGATAGAGTGTACTGGGGAAACTGCCACCTTTAAAACCATCAGATATCATGAGAACTTCCTCACTATACGAGAACAATATGGGGAAAACTGTCCCCATGATCCAATCACCTCCCACCAGTTCTCTCCCTTGACAAGTTTGGATTACAATTTGAGATGTGATTTGGGTGGGGACACAAAGCCAAACCATATCAGGGGTGCACTGCAAGCTGTGAAGGAAGTTGTAGTCAAGGACTCAGACCCTCCAGCTCGCCATGCTTGTTTGCATATCTGAATTCCTAGGCCAGGCACCTCCATTCAGAAACTTCTTTATTGGAGGTCCTTGGCCAAGGCTTCTCTCAAGCACTTCTGCTGACACTGCCTGATCAGGGTGACTTGAAGACATTTTTCTCTACTTTGACTCAGTATTCAGTACTTTCCCACTCTTAGCCTTTACTTCTGTCTTCCTATTACCAACCCCAGGTCCGGAAAATGGCAGGAGCCTTTTGCTTAATCCCTCAGGGGTGAGACAATTGCTATTATCTGCACTGATACATCTGACCCTCACCTGGTGCTATTTCATAGGCAAAAATGGAACATTGCAGGAGCCAGCACTTCTTGTTTAGTTTCTTGCTTATACTATCACAATAAGTGATTAAATGCTTGACTGTTACTTTCATTTTGTCTTATTGTCTTAATTAACTACCTGGCAGCTCAGCTTTTTCAAAAACAGCTCACCTCTTGAGAGAAATATGCAAAGCCTCTGAAGTCCTAGGCTCAGAATTGACCCAGCATCACATCTAGCCACACTGGCTAAAGCAAGACATGACTAAATCTGAAAGGCCACAGAAAGGGTGAAGATAGGAAGGGTAAAGAACTGGACTCAATGATTTAGTCCACCATGGGTGGGATGGGGCAAATTTCCTGACCAAAGCCAAGACAACCTCATGGCAGAGTCAGCATCCTGAATCCAGGTGGCTTTTGATGCTTCTGGGCCACATGTAGACATAAGTCGTTTTTCCTGGAAAGCTACCCATAAGCGGCAGAATCCTAATATCCAAGCTCATTCTAGGTTACTTACCTAATCAATTAACACGTATTTATGGGTTAACTCTCCCAGAACCAGTTAGTCATTGGGAATGACACAGAAATCATAAGAATCATAGTCACTGCCCTGACAGAGCTAAAATGAAACTTAAATACAAGAAAATAAACAAATACATACTATAATTTCAAGAGAAATAAGTTCTGTGAAGGAAACAAATAATATATTGATATAAAGAATAAATGGGGTGCTTCATTAGATAAGGTGGTTGAAAGCAGCACAGTATTAGGTAAATCATTTTAAGTATAGCCAGAGCTCCTCCAGAGAGGGCAATCTGTATATAGCTGTTTGGTATAGCAAGTTCTAAGATGTTGCTATAGTCTAAATGTTTAGATCCCCCCAAGCTTATATGCTGATACCTAATCCCTAATAGTGTTAGAAGGTGGGGGCTTGGGAGGTGATTAGGTCATAAGGGCAGATCCCTTGTGAATAGGATTGGTGTTCTCATAAAAGAGGCCTAAAGGAGACTGTTTGCCCTTCTGCCATGTGAGGACACATATGGGGTGCCATCTGCGAGGGGCAGGCCAGTGCCAGACACTGAATCAGATTGTGCCTTGATCTTAGGTTTCCCAGTCTCTAGATCTGTAAGCATGAATCTCAGTTGTTTATAAATTCCCCAATTTAAAGTATTGTGTTATGGCAGCCCAAACAGACTAAGATAGATGTATACTATGGACAGATTACTCATCATGGCAAGTAAACCTTTTAACAGGATGCAGGGATTCACTTTATTTTAAGGAAAAATTTCCCCTTTTTTTTCTTGAGTGCATTAGACACAACTATTGGTCCTTATACAGAAAGTCTATCTTCTCCAGGAGAAGAGTCTCTAGCGGAGACCTACCAATTAATTATGTTGCTGGAGAAGAATGCTCCTTGCCCTTAAGTAAGGGAAATCCAATTTCCATTGATGAAAACTTGGGTTCCATATTTACTGGTGAATCAAAGCTCCTTTCAATAGCCATCAAGGGCACCCATGATGAAAAGAAGATAGTAGGGAGTTTTGGGTGAGGTAAAGGAGGTGTGGGCGGGAAACGAGAAAATCTGGGGCAAGAGTGAGAAGGAGATTCCGAGTTGGGAGAGAGGTTACTGAGTGGAACCACTGCCTGGAAGGTGCAGAGAGTGTAAGCTGAAAAGATGATATCCCAGGACTAGTTTTGGAGCTGAGACTTTGCCATCTAACTGCCTCGTCTTTGGGGAGAGAAAATATAACGATAATTCACTGGGATTTCCAGATTTGTAGCTGAAACTATGGTACCATCTAAATAGTATGCCTGGCACAGGTCAGGCTAGGAAATCCCAAAATCAGATTTATCTACTAATCTGTAAACATCCTTTCAAAATTTAAATCAATTGCTTCAATACTGTCAATTTCTTCATTCATTCTTTGCCATATATCAAGAAGCAGAGCACTTTCCATAGAAATCACATGTAGAAATTTACTTGCCTGCCTCCCAAGGACCTAAGATTTTTAAAATGACTCTATTTGCATAACTTCATTGAGCTTGCATTTCCTTATGTGTAAAATGAATGGGACAGGAAGGTTGTGTGTAGAAGGACTGCATTGTCCATATTTGAGGAGGATGGACAGAATAAACAGCAAACCCAATGATCCATATTCCAACAAGCTTGCTCCAGTACAAATAGAAACAAGTTGTATAGCTGAGTTGTGTAGCTTCTATTTCCATCCGGGTTAGTGTGGATAAAACTAGATATTTTTATGAATGATATTATTGTGTTTTTCTCCCCTTTAAGCAGACGGTATAATTTTTAACCCCAAGTCAATGGTGAAGCATTCCCTGTTCTCTTGCTATCTATGCCCAGCTCCATTAGCCCAGACTGCCCCAGTCTCCCAGCTTAGCTGAATGGTTCCCTCTTATTTTCTGTGCACCATCCCTTTTGTCTGTGATCAAAGCAGGGATCCTTACATCCTTCAGCCTGATCCTTTCTGCCATTCTTCATCTTACATGCTCATTATTTCAGCTGTATTTTCAATGCTGTCTCATTTCCCCTCCTATGTGTCCACCCACATTTCCACCTACAGTGTCTATAATGTGCTTTCTATGTACTGTAGCTTAATAAAGGGAAATTATGCTAATTTTATTCAAACTTTAAAAAGTAAAACCTGTACCATTATTATTCTGCCCCTCTCTCCCTTTTATTTATTCATTTCAAAAGAAAAAGTGTCTAATCATCTGAGAAAATTGTACTTGCACAATGTTAACCACTTTCCAATTTTTTCCTTCTAATTAAGTAGATTTTTCCAATAGAGTTTGTATGGAATAAGAAAGCTGGCCTTCTGAGTAGATCGGTTTCTGATGAAATTAGGGGCCTGGGTCCAGCACAACTTTGGTATCAGTTAATGATCTTGGTGCCTGGAAGGTAGCCTGAAAAGTCTGCTGCAAATGCTTTATGGGAAATGAGGGGCACAATTCCAGGAGACAAATGTCCAAGGATTTGTACATACATAATCAAGACCTAGAGCCAAGAAAGCTGATTCCCACATCAAATACAGCCTCCAACAGGCTAGGGATCTTTGCTTGTAAATGCCTAAAGGTAGAAAAATTGATGTTAGTCTCTACAAGAAAAATGTCTTTGTAGGCAGAAACCAGCTTTGTTGAGAAGATACTTGGATAAGGACACTGAGAGGGAAGGCTGAGTCTCCAAGGCCCAGAGTCCTCAATGAAGAAAGAATCTACTCCACGAAAAAGAGGACCAAGGATAAGAAGCTAACTGAGCACTGTTTGAAGCACTGTTTGTGTAAGGAGAGAGAGCCAGTGGCTGGAAGCTCAAAGAAGAGACTTAGAAGCGAGATGGTTCTATTGCAAGTATTCACATGAAACGCTGTAAAGAATCAGCTTTTTAACCTGATTCTTCTCTGTGGCCCATAAAATTATACATAAAACCTAGAATACATTTGACATTATTGAGTTTCTTGCAGGTGTTGGTTAAGAGGCCAAGAGTTCATCAAGTTCAGCTCAGGGAAAAAGCATACTCAAAACTCATGAATGAGACCTGCAGCTGGCACTTGAATTTATTTTTCTTTCTTAGAAGATGAGTGTTAGCACTGTCAAGGAGGTCTTTTAAAGGTCTTGATGTATGGAGAATATTATGCCAGGGACTGCATGATTAAGTCAGATTAACATTCATTGGGTCCACATGATGCCAGAACAAACATGCAGTTGTGTTCTTCTTTGAGAAAATGTCAATCACATCAATACCTAACATCACAGAATTGAAAACACATATTTAACTGAATTTTTTACATTTTCATGAATTACATTTTCATAAAATTATAATTTTATGTACTTCTTCAGCAATCACCTTTGTTCTGTTTTTCCAATTCTTTTTTTATTTTTAATTTTCATGGATACACAGTGTATATATTTAAGTGTATATATTTATGGGGTACATGAGATATTTTGATACAGGCAGGAAACACATAATAATCATATCAATGAATATGGGATATCCATCCCCTCAAGCATCTATCCTTTGTGTTACAAATAATCCAATTATACTTTTAGTCGTTTTAAATGTACAATTAATTTATAATTGACTATAATGACCCTGTTGTGCTATCAAATAGTAGATCTTACTCATTCTTTCTATTCTTTTGGTACCCATGAAATATCCCCACCTGACCCCCCTTCCCCCCACCCAACTACTTCCCCACCTCTGGTAACCATCCTTCTACTCTCTATATCCATAACCTTACTCTGTATGTCTTTCTAACTAATTTTTTACCCATTAACCATCCCCACCTACCCTTTACCCCACCCCAACTACTCTCCCTAGCCTCTGGTAACCATCCTTATATTCTCTATCTCCATGAGTTCAATTGTTGTGATTTTTAGATCCCACAAATAAGTGAGAACATGTGATGTTTGTGTTTCCATGCCTGGCTTATTTCACATAACATGATGACTTACAGTTCCATTCATGTTGTTGCAAATGACAGGATCTCATCTTTTTATTAAATTTTTTTTTTTTTTTTTTTGAGACGGAGTCTCGCTCTGTCGCCCAGGCTGGAGTGCAGTGGCCGGATCTCAGCTCACTGCAAGCTCCGCCTCCCGGGTTCACGCCATTCTCCGGCCTCAGCCTCCCGAGTAGCTGGGACTACAGGCGCCCGCCATCTCGCCCGGCTATTTTTTGTATTTCTTAGTAGAGACGGGGTTTCACTGTGTTCGCCAGGATGGTCTCGATCTCCTGACCTCGTGATCCGCCCATCTCGGCCTCCCAAAGTGCTGGGATTACAGGCTTGAGCCACCGCGCCCGGCCTTGGATCTCATCTTTTTTATGGCTGGATAGTACTCCATTGTTTATAGATACGACATTTCCTTTATCCATTCATCTGCTGATGGACACTTAGGTTGCTTCCAAATCTTGGCTATTGTGAACAGTGCTGCAACAAATATGAGAGTGCAGATATTTCTCCAATATACTGTTGGGAGCAAGCCCCCCAAAATCTAGCCATAAACTGGCCCCAAAACTGGCCATAAACAAAATCTCTGGAGCACTGTGACATGTTCATGATGGCCATAACACCCACTCTGGAAGGTTGTGGGTTTACAGGAATGAGGGCACGGAATACCTGGCCCACCCAGGGTGGAAAACCGCTTAAAGCCATTCTTAAGCCACAAACAATAAC
Source organism: Papio anubis (assembly GCF_008728515.1). NCBI lineage: Eukaryota > Metazoa > Chordata > Mammalia > Primates > Cercopithecidae > Papio > Papio anubis. The sequence goes on along the minus strand of NC_044996.1, from coordinate 99,811,420 downwards.
ATGAGCGATCTGTGCCTTAAGGACATGTTCCTGCTGCAGTTAACTAGCCCAACCTATTCCTTTAATTTGGTTCATCCCTTGGTTTCTCATTCTCATAAGGGATACTTTTAGTTAATTTAACATCTATAGAAACAATACTAATGACTGGTTTATTGTTAATAAATACATGGGTAAATCTCTGTTTGGGGCTCTCAGCACTGAAGGCTGTGAGACCCCTGATTTCCCCCTTCACACCTCTATATTTCTGTGTGTGTGTCTTTAATTCCACTAGCGCCACTGGGTTAAGGTCTCCCCGACAGAACTGGTCTCGGCAATATACAGATTTCCTTTCTTTTGGGTATATACCCAGCAATGGGATTTCTGGATCATATGGTAGCTCTATTTCTACTTTTTGAGAAACCTGCAAATTCTTCTCCATACTGGTTGTACTAATTTACATTCCCACCAACAGTGTATGAGGGTTCCCTTTTCTCCACATTCTCACCAGCATTTGCCATTGCCTGTCTTTTGAATATAAGCCATTTTAACTGAGGCGAGATGATATCTCATTGTAGTTTTGATTTGCATTTCTCTGATGATCAGTGATGTTGAGCACCTTTTCATATGTCTGTTTGTCATTTGTGTGTCTTCCTTTGAGAAATGTCTATTCAAATATTTTGCCCATTATTCAATTGAATTATTAGACTGTTTCCTGTAGAGCTGTTTGAACTCCTTATATATTCTGGTTACTAATTCCTTGTCAGATGAGTAGTTGGCAAATATTTTCTCCCATCGTGTCAGTTTTCTCATTTTGTTGATTGTTTCCTTTGCCATGCAGAAGCTTTTAAACTTGATGTGATCTTATTTGTCCAGTTTTGTTTTCTTGTCTGTGCTTGTCTGGTACTACTCAAGACGTTTTTTATCAGACTAATATCCTGGAGATTTTCCACAGTGTTTTCTTGTAGAAGTTTCACAATTTGAGGTGCCCAATGTATGTTCTTGGCACCTTTGCAAAAAATGAGTTCACTGTAGGTATGTGGATTTTTTTCTGGGCTCTCTGTTCTGTTCCATATGTCTATGTGCCTGTTTTTATGAGAGTACTATGTTGTTTTGCTTGCTATAGTTCTGTAGTATAATTTGAAGTCAGGTAATGTGATTCTTCCAGTTTTGTTCTTTTTGCTCAAATAGCTTTGGCTATTTTGGGTATTTTGTAGTTCCATATACATTTTAGGATTTTTTTTTTCTATTTCTGTGAAGAATGACATTGTTATTTTGATAGGGATGGCATTGTATCTGTAGATTGCTTTGGGTAGTATGGACATTTTAACAATATTGATTCTTCCAATCTATGAACATGGAATATCTTTCCATTTTCTTGTGTCTTCTTCAATTTCTTTCATCAGTGTTTTATAGGTTTAATTATAGAGATCTTTCACTTCTTTGGTTAATTCCTAGGTATTTAATTTTATTTGTGGCTATTGTAAATGGAACTTTTTTTTTATTTCTTGTTCAGATTGTTCACTACTGGCATATCGAAATACTACTAATTTTTGTATGCTGATTTTGTAGCTTGCAACTTTACTGAATTTGTTTATCAGTTCTAATAGTTTTTTTGGTGGAGTCTTTAAGTTTTTCCAAATATAAGATCATGCCATCTGCAAAAGAGGATAATCTGAGTGCTTCCTTTCAAATTTGGATGCCAAGCAGGTATCCTTGTTATGTTCCATATCTTAAAGGAAAGGTTTGCAGTTTTCCCCCATTCAGTATGCTATTAACTCTGAGTCTCCTGTATATGGCTTTTATTATGTTGAGGTATGTTTCTTCTATACCCAGTTTTTTGAGAGTTTTTATCATGAAGGGATGTTGAATTTTATCAAATGCCTTTTCAGCATCAATAAAAATAATCATATGGTTTTTGCCCTTTATTATGTTGATATGATGTATCATATTGATTGATTTGCATTTGTTGAACTATCCTTGCATCCCTGGGATAAATCCTACTGGGTCTTATCGAATAATCTTTTTATTGTGGTATTGAATTTGGTATACCAGTATTTTCTTGAGGATTTTCACATCAATATTTATCGGAGATATTGGCATGCAGTTTTCTTTTTTTAGGGTGTCTTTGTCTGGTTTTGGTATCAGGGTAATACTGGCCTCAGAGAATGAGTTTGAAAGTATTTCCTCCTGCACTATTTTTTTGAATAGTTTGAGTAGGATTGGTATTAGTCTTTAAATGTTTGGTAGAATTCAGCAGTGAAGCCATCAAGCTCCATGCTTTTCTTTACTGGCAGACTTTTTATTATAGCTTCAATCTCATTACTTGTTGGTCTGTTCAGGTTTTGGGTTTCTTCATGGTTCAATCTTGTTAAGTTTTATGTATCTAAGAATGTATGCATTTCCTCTAGGTTTTCCAATTTATTAGCATATAATTTCTCATAGTAACCACTAAAGATCCTCTTAATTTTTGTTGTGTCAGTTGTAATGTCTCCTTTTTCAGCTCTGATTTTATTCATTTGGGTCTTCTCTCTTTTTTCTTCATTAGTATGTGTAAGGATTCATTAATTTTATCTTTTTGAAAAAAGCTTTTGTTTTGTTGATTTTTTATATTGTATTCATTTCAAGTTCATTTATTTCTGCTGTGATATTTGTTATTTATTTTCTTCTACTAATTTTGGGATTGGTGTGCTCTTGCTTTTCGATTTCTTTGGAATGCACCATTAGATTATCAATTTGTAGTTTTTTTCTTTCTTGATGTAAGCATGTATATTTATAAACTTCCATCTTAGTACTGGTTTTGCTGGTTTGTTGTTGTTGTATTGGTATGTTGTGTCTTCATTATCATTTGTCTCAATACATTTTTTCAATTTTCTTCTTAATTTCTTCAGTGACCTACTGGTCATTTCATAGCATATTGTTTAATATCCACATGTTTAAATAGTTTCCAAAATTCCTCTAGTTATTAATTTGTAGTTTTATTCCATTGTGGTTAGAGAAGATGCTTGTTATTATTTCCATTTCTTGAATGCTTTAAGACTCATTTTGTGTATAACATATGCTCTATCCTTGAGAAATGAGCCATGTGCTGAGGAGAAGACTGTGTATTCTGCAACTGTTGGATAAAAGGTTCTTTAAATACGTATTAGGTCTATTTGTTCCATAGTGCAGATTAAGTCTGATGTTTCTTTGTTAGATTTCTGTCTGGGAGATCTGTCCAATGCTGAAAGTGTGGTGTTGAAATCTCCAGCTATTATCATATTGATATCTCTCTCTTTAGCTCTAATAATATTTGCTTTACATATCTGGGTGCTCCAGTGTTATGTGCATATATATATTTGCAATGATTATATCCTCCTGCTGAATTTTCCCGTTTATCATTATGTAATGGTCTTTGTCTCTTCTTATGGTTTTTAATCTTGAAATCTATTTTGCCTGATATAAGTATAGCTACTCCTGCTCTGTTTTGGTTTCCATTCCCATGGAATATCATTTTCCTTCCCTTTAGTTTTAGTGAATGTGTGTCTTTATAGGTGAAGTGTGTTTCTGTAGGTAAAAGATCACTGGGTTGTTTTTATATCCATTCAGCCACTCTTTGTTTTTTGTTTGTTTGTTTGTTTTTTTGTTTTTTTCTTGTGTTTGTTTGTTTGTTTTTTGAGGCAGTCTTCTCTGTTTCTTGGGCTGTGGTGAAGTGGCACAATCATGACTCACTGCAGCCTCAATGTCCCAGGCTCAAGTGATCCTCCCACCTCAGCCTCATGAGTAGCTGAGACTAAAGGCATGTGCTACCATGACTGGCTAATTTTTTATTTTTTATGGAGATGGAGATCTCACTCTGTTGCTCAGACTAGTCTTGAACTCCTGATCTCAAGTGATCCTCCCACTTCAGCCTCCCAAAGTCCTGGGACTACAGGCATAAGCTACCATGCCTGGCAAACTATGTGCCTTTTGATTGAAAAGTTTAGTCCATTTACATTAAGTGTTATTGATAAGTAGGGAATTACTCCTGCCATTTTGTTATTTATTTGTTAATTGTTCTGTGATTTTCTCTTTCTTTTTTTCCTTCATTCCTGTCTTCCTTTTAGTTAAGGTGATTTTCTCTGGTGGTATGGCTTAATTTCTTGCTTTTTGTTTTCTGTGTATCCATTGTATGATTTTTGATTTGATGTTACTATGAGGCTTGCAAGTACTATCTTATAATTCATTGTTTTAAACTAATGGCAACTTAACACTGATTACAGTAAAAAAAAATGGATAAAGAAAACTAATAATAAAAATGCTATACTTTAACTTCATCTTTCTCGCTTTTTAACTTTTTGTTCTTTCTATGTCTTATATTGTCTATTGTCTTGAAAAGTTGTTGTAGTTATTATTTTTGATTGATTAATCACTTAGTCTTTCAACTTAAAGTAAGAGTATTTTACACAATACAATTACAGTGTTATAATATTCTATGTTTTTCTGTGCGCTTACTGTTCCCAGTGAGTTTTGTTACCTTCAGATGATTTTTCCTTGCACCTTAATATCCTTTTTTTTTCAAACCAAAGACCTCCCTTTAGCACTTCTTGTATGACAGGTCTGATGTTCATGAAATCCCTCAGCTTTTATTTGTCTGGGAAAGTATTTCTCCTTCATGTTTAAAGAATATTTTCACTGAATATACTATTCTAGGTTAAAAGATTTTTTTCCTTCAACACTTTAAATATGTCATGCCACTCTCTCGGCCTGTAAGGTTTTCACTGAAAAGTCTGCTGCCATTGGAGCTCCATTGTATGTTATTTGTTTCTTTTCTTGCTGCTTTTAGGATCCTTTCTTTATCCTTGACCTCTGGGAATTTGATTATTAAATGTCTTGAGGTAGTTTTCTTTGGGTTAAATCTGCTTGGTGTTCTATAAGCTTCTTCCTCTTGTATATTGATACCTTTCTCTAGATTTGGGAAGTTCTCTGTTATTATCCCTTTGAATAAACTTTCTACCCTTATCTCTTTCTCTACTTCATAAGGCCAATGACTCTTAGATTTGCCCTTTTGAGGCTATTTTCTATATCCTGTAGGCATGCTTCATTCTTTTTTATTCCTTTTCTTTTGTCTCTTCTGACTGTGTATTTTCAAATAGCCTGTCTTCAAGCTAATTCTTTCTTCTGCTTGATCAATTCTCTTACTTAGCAACTGTGATGCATTCTTCAGTATGTCAATTGCATTCTTTAGCTCTAGGTTTTCTGCTTGATTCTTTTTAATTATTTCTACCTTTTTGTTAATTGTATAGGATAGAATTCTGAATTCACTCTCTCTGTTATCTTGAATTTCTTTGAGTTTCTTCAAAACAACTACTTTGAATTCTGTCTGAAAGGTCACATATCTATGTTTCTCCACATATCATTGGTCCCTAGTGCCTTATTTAGTTCATTTGGTGAAATCTTGTTTTCCTGGATGACCTTGATGCTTGTAGATGCTCATCTGTGTCTGGCCATTGAAGAATTAGGTCTTCATTGTAGTCTTCACATTCTGGGCTTGTTTGTTCCTGTCATTATTGAGAAGGCTTTCCAGGTATTCCAAGGGACTTGGGCCCCAAGCCCAGTAATGCTGTCTTACAGACTCATAGAAGTTGCTGCGTTGGTGGTCTTGGATAAGATCTGGAAGAATTCTCTGGACTACCAGGCAGAGACTCTTGTTCTTTTCTCTCACTCTCAAACAAACAGTCTCTCTCTCCATGTGCTGAGCCACCTAGAATTGGGGGTGTGGTGATGCAAGCACCCCTGTGGCTGAGAAACTCAAGTTCCCCTCTGGCTAGGTCTAGTGCAAGTGCTCCCCCAACATGCAGGTACTGGCTGAGCCCAGCATGGCTTTGTTCTCCACTATGACCGGGCAGCACTGAGTTCAACGGAAATTCCTCCAATTGCTATATTCTCCCCACCCAAGTGCACAGGCTCTCTCTCCATACTGCATGGCCTTTCTGGGCATGCTACTGTCACTTGTTTGTCTATTTGTTTAGTGACTGGCTGAATTATTTTGATGAAGTCTAATTCCCCTTAAAGAATGTTGGCTGGGCAAAAGAAGGGAGACACTTCTCTCTGCTGCTCCCATCCAGAGCTTAGCCTGTGCAACAGGTAGCTGGGGTTCAAGATGAGAAATGCTCACATTCATCCCTCTTGGAAAGATATAATACCGCAGCACTGGATTGGAAGCCGAGGGGAGAGGAAACCCCATCTTCCTAGCCACACCTGCCCAGAGTTTCTGCCACTCTGAGCAGAAGCAGGAAGGGTGAAAGTAGGCTTATAGATCAAATACCACAAACCTCTGCTGTTCTTACCAAGTTTTGGTGTATTTTCCTGAATAAATGTTTCCTCATTTGCTATACACCCTTAGGACAATTTCCACTGACTTTAAATGGTTATTTTAAAATAATTTTCATCAGTTTCACTGTTGAATGTGTCCATGGAACCTCTTATGTTGCCATTCCAGAAATAGAACTTCTTTATTTTTTGAATTCTGTATAACTGCTTTCTTTCAAATATCTATTGAAAGGGATGTTTGTCACATTTGATCTGGAATTTTAAGATTATCAGTCTGTTTTCTGTCTCCAATTTGTTCTTCAAAACATTTCAAATATCAGCTTCTGTGAAGTCCTTCTTCCCCCAGATAACCAAGAAGTCTCCCTCCTCTGCTTTCATGATTATCTTTTATTATCCATCTATAACATTACATTGTAATTAATTACTAGCATATGTAACTTTAATTCAAATGTAAGATTCTTGAAGGCAAGTAAAAGATGTCTTATTCTAAAAAAAGTGCTTCAGTAACTAGTAAAGAGTTTGGCATATATGATATTTGTAAAGTTAATCAATAACTGAATTAATGGTATTTTCGTTGTCTAAATAATATATGCTAAAGGTCTGAAACAGATCAGCAATTTATCTAGGAAGGTAATATCATAGCAGTGTTAACCCTCAAACAATGTGGGAGTTAGGGGTACTGACAGCTTACCCAGTCAAAAATTCATGTATAACTTATTACTTTCCCCCAAAACATAACTACTAATAGCCTACTATTGACTGGAAACCTTACTGATAACATAAACAGTTGATTAGCATATATTTTGTGTGCAATGTACTGTATACTCTACTTTTACAATAAAGAAAACCAGAGAAAAGAAAATGTTATTAAGAAAATTATAAGATAGGCATATCTATTTGCTAGTCATTAAGAGGAAGTGGATCATTATGAAGTTCTTCATCTTTGTCGTCTTCATGTTGAGTAGGCTGAGGAAGAGGAGGAAGATGAGGGGTTAGTTTTGCTGTTTCAAGGTGGCAAAGGTGAAAGAGGTGAAAGGGAAGGCAAGAAAGGCAGGCACAATTGATGTAGCTTTATGGAAATACATTACAATGTGACTTTCTTGCTTTTTCATTTTTATAAAAAGTTTCTATATGGTACCAATCCTTCTCCAACTGTTTGCTTTAATTTCAGTGCCCATATTATAGAAGGGCTCATGTTGTAAAAGAAGTCAAAATAAGTCTTGAAAAATTGGGATGCTTCCATCAGATTGTCTGATGTCAATTTGTTTTCTGGCACTGCTTCTTCATCTTCTTTTTCATCGTCTGGCACTGGTTCAGAAGCACTCATCTCCATCAAGTTGTCTTCTGTTAGTTCCTTTGGTGTGGTGTCTATTAGCTCTTGAATTTCTACAAGATCTGTATCTTGAAATTCTTCATCCCCCACCATTTTTTGTCATGTTCACAATGTCTTTTATGATTTCCTTGATGGACTCTGTCAAAAATCCTGTGAAGTCATTCACTACATCTGGAAACAGTTTCCTTTAGCAGCAATTTAGTTGGGCTTGATGGCTTTGACAGCTTTTTCTATAACAACAATGTTATATTCAATGGTGTAATCCTTCCAGATTTTCAAGATGCTACCTCTATCGATGTTCCCTTCCATAGCATTGACAGTCCTTTCCATAGAGAACCATGTGTAATGAAGCTTAAAGACCCTTATAACTTCTGATCTAGAGGCTGAATTAGAGACGTTGTGTTTTCAGGCAAGCAGACCACTTAGACACCTTAGGTGTTGAACTCATGTGGTTTTGAGTGGCCAGGAGCATTGTCCAATATCAAAAGAACTTTAAAAGACAATCGCTTAATGGCAAGATACTTGCTGACTTCAAAGATGAAGCATAGATGCAACCAGTCCAGAAAAAGTGTTCTCATTGTCCAGGCTTTCTTGTTGTACAGCTGAAATACTGGCAACTGGTGTTTACCTTTCCTTTCAAGGCTCAGAGGTTAGCGGCTTTATAGACAAAGGAAGTCCTGATCATAAACCCAACTGCATTTGCAAAATAAATGTCCTTTGTGGCACTTTTTAAAAATAGAATATGGCTCTTTTGTCTGCATGAAAAACCTGTTCAGGGAGATACCCTTTCTCTTTAACAATTTTCTGAATGGTGTCTGGCAGCTTATCTTCTGCCTCTTGGTTGGCAAAAGCTGCTTCTCCTATTATCTTGACATTTTTAAAGCCAAATCTCTTTCTAAAATTATCAAACCATCTTTTGCTGACATTAAATTCTCCAGTTTTAGATCTTTCATCTTCATTTTGCTTTAAACTTTCATATAATGACTTTGCTTTTTCTCAAATCTTAAATTAAATTTAATCTCAAAGTCTATAGGTATGCCTTTCTTACAGCAATCCTGCACACACATAAAAGCTGCATTTTTCAATATGAGATAAAAAGATATTTCACAAAAAGTGCAAGGTTTTTGTGCCTGCTGGTATAGCTGCAGTGACAGCTTCACAAATTTTCTTTTCTTTTTATATAATGGTCCTTACAGTGGATTGATTTGAAATGGTGGGAAACTTGCAGCTGCAGATCTCAGTCTATGGTACATATCAGGCAAATCAACTTTTTCTTATAATGTCATGACTTTTCTAAGTCTCTTGGGAGCACTTCCAGCATCACTAGTGGCACTTTGTATAGCTCTCATGATGTTACTCAAAGTTTACAGTGTTGCACTAAACATGATGAAAAATACACAAGAAATGTGAGAGATCAGTTTTTACTGTTATACGCAATTTACTAGAGAGATGAACTGCTCCTGTGGAGATAATTAGCACCAAATGGTGTTTTAAGTGAATACTCAACACTTGAGCTCACCACAGTAGCAACAATAGGTGGCTATGAAATGATTACAGTAGTAAAGTAGGTACTACAGTTAATTTTATGCAATTATGATTTAATATTGCATCTTTACATTTGTTTACATTTCTCTCATGTGCAGTCTATAAGTGTTTGTGTGTGTAAATTTTAACAAACTTTAACTTTTATAACAGATTCATGTACGCTTTATGGTAGTAAATGATAAAATGGACTAGTGTCTACATATATTTTATGCATTCATGACATACCTAACTTTTAGAAAGTATTTTAGATATTTCTAGGCTACAACGTTCATCTTCGAGTTTTTTTCAAATTGTCATACATCTCTAAAACATTTTCAAATATATTTACTGAGAAAAATTCATGTGTAAGTTGAGCCATACAGTTCAAACTCATGTTTAAAAGTCAACTATAATACCCTACATTTACAAGGAATTGTCATTCTTTAAAGTTGCATCCATTATTTCATTTGTGCCTCAAAGATTATGGCTGGAAAAGCGTTTATATTAAATACAAATTGTTATTCTTCCAACTCAGCATCATTTAATACTGTTTTAGTTATATTCCTTGATGAATTATGGTGAGGCCAGATGCAGAGCAACAGAGAGAAACCAGAAAGAGTTTTACAGTTTCTTATACTGACAGTTCCCTGGGAAGACCACAACATGCCACACAGGGCCACTCAGGGGAAGCACCTAGGTTGGTCATGAGGCAAAGGAAGAGGGAAGAACTGTGGACAAGTGTCTTTATTGTGGTTTCTGCAGGAAGGAATGGATGAGGCAGGATAAGCAGGCTTAGGATTGACTAATTTGAACACTTTCGGTGGGCTCCAGAGTATAGGAGCTGTCTCTGGTTATCTGATACCTGGCCTTAGAGCAATTAGGAAATGTGTATGGTGGCCAGGAGGGTGAGACTCTCATAAGGGAGGTAGTTGGGGATATGGGCTTAGCCGATTGCTCAATAAGAACTGACTAACCCCTACATAGGGCCTCAAAACTGTGTCAAGACAGCATTTTGTCATTGTTGTTGTTGTTGATCCATATTTTTAGTTTATTGGCATACAGAAAACATTTTAGAAAGTAATACGGTAGACTTCCATTTCAACATATTCATGTAAAAACATCACAGTGCAAGAAAGTGATTACGATTAAGCATGAAGACATTAAGAGCCAGCCGGTATTTTAACTACAGGGCAGAATATTCTTGCTGTCCCATCCTAGGAAACGTTGGCACTTTCATTAACTGCCCAGGTTGCAAAAATCACTTTGTGTCCACTTCTTGTCCTTCAATATATTTTCCTAACTACAGTGTGTCACATTAATGCTGGTGGACAAAATAGTTCCTATAAAATCTAAAAACCTTTCAGGTAGCACAGTGATTTAAAACCAACTAGGAGAACGCTCTCTCAGAATATTTTTGTATGTAATTTTCTGTCCATTACCACAATAACAGAGTAAAAAGTTGTTTTACCTTAAAAAGAAGCTAAAGGAAAGTAATTTCGTTTTCCCTTTAAACATCATTTCTTAGCTTTTAAATAGAGAGAAAAAGTTTTAATTTTCTTGGGGAGAGAAGGATATTTCATAAGTAAAACATCAACTGTTGTACAAATGTTTCATTTAGGAAACAAGTAAATACTTGGATTCAAAGGATTCTAAAACATTTCATCATTATAAGAAAACTGTAATTTAAAGCTAAAAATTGTAATAGATCAAACTAATATAAATTATTCATTAACATGTTCTATTGTTTTTCACAAAAATCCACAATTAAGGAATAGTGGGTTAGGTGAGATATTTTTCCCAATATTTGGTCAGATTAGCTAAGACACTCTGGGCAAAGGACGCTTCCTCTGAGTCAGGATCTTGGCCTCTTAAATGAGGGCACTGAATTAACTGCCGGTTCACATCCCTCTAAACCACAGATTTATATACAATTGTTTATCATAATATAATCCTTCCAAGGATGAAATGTTTCAACTCCATGTATTTTCCAGACAAAGCTCCCCCATTTAAGTGGCAAAGCTCTTCTTTAAACTTTAAAATTTTTACTTTAAAATGTTATTTCCAGGGCCTCAAAATCGTGTCAAGACAGCATTTTTAAAACTACTGTTACAAATAAATACTAAATAACACCTAAGTTCTCATTTCTTGTCTTCTCCTCCTCTCTGTGCTAGGTTGTAGTGTGTAGTATCATGCATACAAGCTCAAGGAATGGATGATATCTGAACTTGAATTCAGACAACATGAGTCTCATCCACAAAACAGAGAAGGTTGATTGGACAATACCAAGGTCTCTCTTATTAATAGTGTTCTTTTACTTTCTTTCAAAAACAAACAGACCAATCTGGCTTAATTTCAGTGTATGAGGCAAAGCAGTTGAGTTGTCCCCAATATCTGTTTTGTGCTTTTTTTTTTTTTTTTTTGTGATAGCTCCCCTGATTTCCATCTGGACATACAACTACACAAAATAATGACTACAGCTCTCATCTTCTCTTGAAGCTAGGCATGGCCAAGTAGGTAAGTTGTGGCCAAAAGAATGCAAACAGAATTGGTATGTGCAACTTCCAGGAAGTATTCTTAAAATACAAGCAAGAGCTTCAGTTATTCCTTTTTGTGGTTGTTTATTTGTTTTTTGTTTGTTTGGTCGTTTGTTTGCTGACTGGATGGGGATAGGAAGCTCAAGAAACCATTTTAGACCATAAGAAGCTCAAGCAGTCATCATGGTTCATGGGATAAAGATGACAAAGTCACAGATAAAAGAAACCTGGGACCCTGACACCATGGAGCCTCACACCAGCTACATATCAGGCAGACATTTTGTTTGAGAGAGTAAACATTGTGTGTTTAAGCTGCTGCTCATTAGGGTTTTCTGTCACTCATAGTTGAAATGAATTTCAGCTTACATAATGTGTGCCTTCCTGAGTATCTGTAAATTCATTTAAAAATGGATAGTCTTAGAGACAAGACCCAGGAAACACTTTTTGGGTCTTCATAGTCCATCAATAGAGCCCTTAGTGGTAGAACTTAGGAGGACCCTCATTTTTTCTACCCATTGGATTACAGGTTTGCTAGCAGCAGCAACTATCTATAACCAAAATTTTGAAATAATGTTGGGCCTGGAAGAAGATGCTTGATGTTGGGTTACTTGCTATCCTTCCTCTCCTCTAATCCTTTACTTTTTTTTTCCCCCTAAGTCCTGCTTTGACTCAGGCCACTCCTGGGGGTAACACAGAATGCTGATGATCTAAGACTAAGGTTGTTTTAGGCTCAACTGAATCACAAAGTAATGAACTCATGGTTCTATGTCCCAAATCTGGTCTGTCATGCACAAGCTGGGCAATCCTGAGCAAATTAAACTCCCTGAGCCTACTTCCTCATCAGCAAAGAGGTGGTGAAAATGCGTATATCATAGGCTTGTTGTGAGGATTCAATTGTAACTAAATATGTTAGGTGCCTATCATATAATAAGTACTCAATTAGTTATATCCACTAATAGTAGAAATTGAAATAGTAATAATAGCACCTGGACCTGCCTCAATTTCCACCAGTTTCCAGCTGGGAGAAGATAGCAGGATTCACCACAGGACCTTTTTTTTCCCTTCAAAGTGTTGTCTATTTGACAATGATGACAATAAAGACAACACTTCTACCTCCAGGGATCCTGAGTCATGTTATTTACCTGTCTTTGCAGCACTTAGTGTTCAAAGTAATACAGACTTATTTTAGGTGAACATTAATTGCCAACTAATTCAACTTCCAAAAATAAAAAAGAAGAGTAGCATAAAGAAGGTGGGAGGTAATTACTGCTTGAACATCAAATACTTTCCACAGCATCAGATTTTTATTAAGTGCAAATAGAATTTAAAAATACCACCTGGATTCATTTCTCTCTCTCTCTCTTTTGTTATTTTGTTTTTGTTTTTGAGATGGAGTTTCGCTTTTGCTGCCAAGGCTGGAGTGCAATGGCGTAATCTTGGCTCACTGCAACCTCTGCCTCCCGGGTTCAAGTGATTCTCCTGCCTCAGCCTCCCGAGTAGCTGGGATTGCAGGTGCCCACCACCACGCCCGGCTAATTTTTGAATTTGTAGTAAAGATGTGGTCTCAACATGTTGGCCAGGCTGGTCTTGAACTCCTGACCTCAGCTGATCCACCCGCCTTGGCCTCCCAAAGTGCTGGGATTACAGGCGTGAGCCACTGTGCCTGGCCTAATTTCTTTTTAATAAATAGAGGTATAATAATTAAAAGATAGAGTCTTTGCAAAGTCCATTTGTTGTTCTGCCAAAATCTAAACATTTGCAAAGTGGTGTGCAATATCTGGATTCCCTAAAACACATTGATCCCACTCAATATTAATCTTTAGAAAGATTTATAGACCTTTTAGAAAGTGCTATATCTGGCTAGGTGCGGTGGCTCACGCCTGTAATCCTAGCACTTTGGGAGGCCGATGTGGGTGGATCACAAGGTCGGGAGATCGAGACCATCCTGGCCAACATGGTGAAACCCCATCTCTACTAAAAATACAAAAATTAGCTGGGCATGGTGGCATGCACCTGTAGTCCCAGCTACTCAGGAAGCTGAAGCAGGAGAATAGCTTGAATCCGGGAGGTGGAGGTTGCAGTGAGCCGAGATCGCTCCACTGCACTCCAGCCTGGGTGACAGAGTGAGACTCCGTCTCAAAGAAAAAAAAAGAAAGGGCTATATCTTTGTGCTTCCCCATCTCCTAAATGTGTAAAGAAAAAGCTACCAAACCACAAAAGTAAGTGAGAAAGTAAGTATATTTGATAAAGTGGTTTGAAATTCCCATTCCAAGAAAATTTCTTAATGATACATATTGTTAAGGTTATTAAGCACTTTCTACATAGCAGGTATCATGTTAAGCAATTTAAGTGGATATTTCAATTAATCCTTACAACATCCTTGGGTCTGGTGCCTTATACCACTCAGCCATTCTGACACTAATCTTTACGACATCCTTGGGAAACACATGCTATGATTACCTGCACTTTTAAAACAGAGAAATTGAGGCTTAGAGAGATTAGGTAAAAATGTAAAAGCCAGGTCTCTAACCCAGGTCAGTATAGCCTCAGGTCTTAACTAGAGCCACTACTAAATGTGATTGTGTTTGTTTGATAAAGAAGTTGTTTTGTAACAGCTTTAATGCAGAAAGATCAAGTGAGACTAGCTCTCATCTGTATATGAAAATTCCCTTGACCATAGGCTGGTGTTCTTAAGACATGTAGTTGGGGGCATTTGCCCCACATACCTCCATTTTTATATCCTTCCCAAGTTCTCTGAACCCTTCTCCACTCCCCATCATCCCTCATTAGCTACAACAAATCAATGAGTGAAAAATTTGTCAATTTGCCAAATTACTTCAAAACTTGTTTTATTTAACCATTTACAAACTTTACAGCAAATAAGCTGTATAGTTTTAATGGCTTTGGGAGACTTTTGAGCACTTGGTTTTGGCACAAAGATTTAATTGAATCTAGTTTCAGCTTTTCTGCAGCTGTTTTGCCACTGCCTTTCACCATGGATAGCTAAAGTTTAATGTATTCTAGATTTTTCAATACTTTGGATATATGACCTTTTAAATAGAGAATTACTTGTGTATTTCAAATTACAAATGCTACACATATCTCAACTATCAAGAATTTCAGAACCAAGGTAGAGGATTTTGTCCATCCAATATATTACAAACTCAGTCCTTAGAATTTTTTAATTTTTTAATTCATAGATTTTTTTCAAACCGACTTGATAAAAAGAATATGCACGTATTTTAGTCAGTGTCAAGAACTGGGACGCGTCCAAGATTTTACCCCACTTGTAATCTAACAATTTAGCCTCATAGTTTCATGGGTGCCAGTAGAAGACACACGACTTCTGGGTCAGAAACAATTTATTACTCATAGAAATAGTAGTAGCTAGACTATCAGAATTTCTATGAAGGTTCCCTGAGCTCCAATACCCACCGGGTAATGGGAAGAATGCCAGGTGATACCTGCACACACAATGCGTTGCATCACAGAAGAATTCCGAGCTTAGGGAATTTGAATCTTTTAAAATGGAAAGTAAGCATTTATGCCCTTCACTCAGGAAGAAGACACTGTTCACTATATGAGTATTCTTGAAAATATAGTTCAGAAGATAAGAGAGTCTTGTCTTGCTTACAAGATGTGCAGAAACATGAGAGAGCTGTGGAAATTGTCTCCCAATAGGCAGTTGAAGAGTACTTGATGTCTAAAATGTGAATCACACAGAAAATAAGGTTCAACTGAGTTGAACTGACAAATCCATTGCAAAAATGCTATGGTAAAATGGCTGCAGCAAATTAAAAATGAAACCTAAGCTGAACTATACTAACTAAAATAAAACATCAAAAAAAACT
Organism: Papio anubis; assembly: GCF_008728515.1. Lineage (NCBI taxonomy): Eukaryota > Metazoa > Chordata > Mammalia > Primates > Cercopithecidae > Papio > Papio anubis. The sequence goes on along the minus strand of NC_044996.1, from coordinate 99,795,911 downwards.
TCAGTGGCTGGTGAACTGTCTCATTCAGCATAGATTGCTACAAATTTTATACTGGTAAACAGAAACAATATTTGGCGACTCAATGATACTACAATTGGCAATTTATCATGCTGGCCATTCTGCAAGTTGAGTAGATTTTTTGGCAAATGGATCTTTGTTTGAATTGGCCTGCTTCCTAGGCCCATGTTCAGGGTCCTATTGCTTATTAGATTTCAATTACAGCTAGCTATAAGCTAAGGTGCTAACTGAAAAGAACATAGTTTTTTTCCCCCCTTTTCAAAAATATGTATTTCAACAAGAAACTTGACAAATCGACAAGGGTCTTCCCAAAGTAACTCATCTACATTATCAAATTTTGTTGCTCTTGATGAATGCATATTTGGGCACATGCTACCTTCCCAAAATCTCACACATAGATTACCACTTTTCAGCCTGATTGATTATTGATTCTGACTTCACTTCTTGTCCAGCTTAGCTCCCTCAGTTCATCATTATATAAATTTATATACATTCTCTTGGAAATTCTGTTATCTCCTTTGCTTCTCTCTCCCTTACTCCAAATGGTAAGCACTGGAAATTTTCAAACATTTGCCCACTTTGTGCCATACCCACGCAGCTAAACTTTGCTAGGGAATTACACTATCAGATAAATCGGTGTGCTTATAAGTTGATGAATACCAACCCCAAATGGGCATTTGATACCACCTGGCAGTCTTACAGAAAATCTTACATTTCTCTCTCAAAACTACTTTCCCACTGCCCACAGGGATATTTCACACTTTATCCACTCCAAATTTCCTGTTCCTCCTCTTCCTCCTTAAAAGGGCTGCATTATGATTTTTGTGGGCCCTGGATTCTTCTGCCTTCATGGGTCCCTTCCTCTATTAAAAAATACTAAAAATTATGTTTCATCATCAAGTTGTTGTAAAGACAAACACAATCCAAGTGTGATTTACTATTATAGATTCATTGTTATAATATTCATTTTCTCCTGATTTCAAAAGAAATGAAAATTAAAACATTTTTCATGGGCCCTTGAAAATATTGTGGGTCCCAGGCAGACACTTAGACTACTGTGCTTAATGGATAAGCCAATCTTGCTCCCAACACCTCTTCATCTGATGACCTTGCTTTTTACTCTATTTAGAATATAGATTAAAGATTCCTCATCTTGACATATGGAGCCTGGGAGTGAAACCTGGGCAGAGGATGTGAAATGGGAGTTGTCTCTATACAGCAGGATTTCTCAAACTTAGCACTATTGACATTATGGGTTGAATGATTCTTTGTTGTGGGGGACTGTCTTGTACATTGTAGGATGTTTAGCAGCATCCCTGGGCTTTCTCCTCTAGATGCTGGTACCAATTCTCCAGTCATGACAACCAAAAATGTCTTCAGACATTGCCAAATGTCCCCTGTGTGGCAAAACAGCTCCTGGTTGAGAACCACTTCTATAGAGGCATAACTGAATGAGTTCTTGGGGAGACTCATAAGAAGGAAGAGAAGAAGAGATTAGTGAACTCCAACATGTGAGGCACTAGCAAAAAGAAAGGAGCCACCAGAGAATACTATCCTACTCTTAATCTGAAGTAGACCTGGAAGATTTAGTTAGAAAGATTCCAATGTCTCCAACCTCTTAGTGAAACAGCTGAACAAAGGATTGTGTAAAACCACTTACCTGGGCCATCTCAAAGGTGGAACTGTTCCCCACACTCAGGGTGATTTGATGCATCCCTGTCTAACAATGAAGGGTTGGCATAGACAACCTCTGAGAATTTGCCTAAGCCCCTGAGGTTCTGTAAGATAGTTCTAGTCATTATAAGCAAGAGCCAGATACTATAAAACCATAGAGCTTCTTGATTCTTTTTAAAAAATTAAAGACCAGATCTATGACTTTTGTGGGTCACGTAGAATTGTGCAGACACAAAATTCTTTGCCAAATCCTGCGTCCTCACAGGTGTTACTTCCCAATATACCTTTTGCCCTTCTAATTCAATTTCAGCATCTGCTTCTCAGAAAATCCAACTAACACAGGAGTATAGGTTATTTCTTCTTTCCACAATATGAAAAAATATAAAATGTAGTTTATCCTCAATTCCCACATCATAACCCATAATCCTGTTTATATACATGAACACATGCAAAAGATGCTGCTGCATACAGAATAATGCACAGGTTTTTTTTTGTTTTTTTGTTTTTTTTTTTTACTTCAGACAAGTAGCACAGGTATGCTTTTAAAAAGCAGAGAACTGTAGCCCTTTATTTACATATCTTACTACCTACCTCATTATATTTTTTTCTGACATGAAGAGTGTTTACCTTCACTTCTGTTCAAGTCTCCTAATGAGGCGACTAAACTCATTGCTAACATTCAAGGAAGACTGTGCTTGTGGTGAATGAACCAGACCCTGTGGTCCCCTTAGGCTCTCAATGCCTGTTCACTTGAGTAGGGGTAATTCGTCAGTGGTGCCACAAACAGGATTGCTGTGCATGATGTATTCAGGTGTGTCGCTATACACAGTGGACAGGGATGGACTCAGCAGCCCTCGTTTGGCCAGAGCTGCAAACTGGCCAGGGCCACAGCAATGCTGTGTGCCCTGTTAGATTTTGCACAGCAAAGAGTACCTTTTTACCATGTTCCCTTTAAATCCTTGAAATACTGGGGAATCTTGTGCTTACTAATCTTATAGTTGTAAAGTCCAACAGGTATGTTAATCAAAAGGTGCTTAAAGGGTATCCAAGATAAACTCTCTATCTTGGATTTCATTGGCATTTTAAGAAATACTGTTTCGGCTGGGCGCGGTGGCTCACGCCTGTAATCCCAGCACTTTGGGAGGCCGAGACGGGCGGATCACGAGGTCAGGAGATCAAGACCATCCTGACTAACACGGTGAAACGCCGTCTCTACTAAAAGTACAAAAATTAGCCGGGCACGGTGGCGGGCGCCTGTAGTCCCAGCTACACGGGAGGCTGAGGCAGGAGAATGGCGTAAACCCGGGAGGTGGAGCTTGCAGTGAGTGGAGATCCGGCCACTGCACTCCAGCCTGGGTGACGGAGCAAGACTCCGTCTCAAAAAAAAAAAAAAGGAAATACTGTTTCAACTGTAAAGTGGGCAGAATTCTAAGACGGCCCCCATGTTCACACCCTGTATAATCTCCTCCCCTTGAGTGCAGGTGGAACTGGTGACTTGTTTGTAACCAACAGAATATGGCAAAGATGATGGTATGTCTCTCATGTGATGACCTTATGAATTGTATAGAAGTCTCTGAGTAGACTTGCTCTCCACTCTCCTGATGCCCTTGAAGAAGAAAGCTGCTGTGAGCTTAGCCACAAGAAAACAAATCCTTCCAACAACCTGAGGGAACTTGGAAGCAGATCCCCTCCTAGTCGAGCCTCTGATGAGAACTCAGTCTGGCTGACATCTGGATTGTAGCCTTCTGAGAGGATCCAGCTAAGCTGTGACTGGAATCCTGACTTATGGAAGCTGTAATATAATACATAAGTATTGTTTTAAGCTGCTAAATTTGTGACAATTTGTTCCACAACAATACAGAACTAATACAAACTGTCTCTTTATTTTAAATTCTTCTTGCTTTTTTTTTTTTCTTTTACCTCCCTCGCTGTTTATTGGAGATTGTAAGTCTCATTTTTTGTTTGTTTCAGAATAAGCCTTTTCAGTGTAACATTTTTATGGAAAGGCATTATATTTTAATAATTTTTCTCAAACTAGCAATAAAAACTGCAAAATATTCAAATCCTTTACTATCACGAAACTGTTTTAGTAAAGTTCAGAAGCTTACTAGTCAGAATAAAGTTGGTCTTATTCACATTTCACATTGACATTTCGTTTGACCTCTGTCTCCTAAATGTTTCATTTGCATTCACTGATGAAAAACAAAGACCCCATCCCCTCCTCCCAAAAAATCTAAACAGTATAAAACAAGACTTTAGCTCATGGCTTATTTTAGTCCAAACATTTCAATAGTATATTTTCACTGAATTGCCTATTAAATTATGTTTCTTAAGGTAAGTGGAGGATAATTCAAACATTTAAAATGACTGTTACACTGATTATTATGTAAGTAGCTGAGTTTGGTATTTTAGTGATACAGAGAAGAAAATCAACCGAGAGAGAAATCTTTTTGTGGTGGTTTCATGGTTTATATCTCTCAGGGGAAGCCTGCCATGTTATGTTATTCACAAAATCATTTTCTAGAGTGACCTTTTGGTATATTTATTTTATTGTTCCTGATAATGTTTAATAAACACATTTCGATATTTCTTCACATATGGTAAAGTGATCTTTGTCTATCATTTGAAATTAAAATTATTATCCAAATTTCATTTGAAAGAGTGTATTCATTCAGTAAGCAGCATAAAGGGACATAAGGCATAGTGTAGGGCAAACTAAAGAGGTTTGATATAAATTACAAATGTTCTGCAATATTTTTATAAGTCTACAAGAGTGAATGTCTTATCTCCTTAGTCTGCCTTTTTTTCCTTCTTTTTAAATAGAAAGTAGATGGCTCACTATGCTCGCTTAGTAAAAATAACATGCCCACAATTGTAAAATTACTGCAGAGTGAGTTAGTGTATATCAGTTAACATCATCTTTTTGTAGCATCTGAGATGCATCCTTCTTCATCAAGGGAAGCATATATGCCTTAGAAAAATATTTTTTAAATGAGAGAAAATTGTAGAGCAAAGAAAATATTGCATCAAAGAATGGCTTAGAATAAAACTGTTTTAGAAAGACTTTAAGGTGGTACGCATGCTCTCACTCATAAGTGGGAGTTGAACAATGAGAACACATCGACACAGGTAGGGGAACATCACACACCAGGGCCTGTCAGGGGGTAGGGGGGAAGGGCAAGGGGAGGGAGAGCATTAGGACAAACACCTAATGCATGTGGGGCTTAAAACCTAGATGACGGATTGATAGGTGCAGCAAACCACCATGGCACATGTATACCTATGTAACAAACCTACATGTTCTGCACATGTATCCCAGAACTTAAAGTAAAATTAAAAAAAGGAAAAAAGAAAAGGAAAAACTACAAGGTGGTAGACCAGGGGAGGCTGAGAAGAAGAGGGCATGCTATTACATGGGGAAGACCTCTAAGATGATTGAGAAGTTTGAAGGTTTTAGAGAGGATCTAGAAGATAAAAGATATTAAAGCAAGATAAAATAGTATAGATGAACAACAACAACAACAAAACTAAAACAATTGCAATTTTTGGCCAGGCACGGTGGCTCACGCCTGTAATCCCAGTACTTTGGGAGGCTGAGGCGGGCAGATCACAAGGTCAGGAGATCGAGAACATCTTGGCCAACATGGTGAAACCCGGTCTCTACTAAAAATACAAAAATTAGCTGGGCAGAGTGGCGTGCACCTGTAATCCCAGCTACTCGGGAGGCTGAGGCAGGAGAATCACTTGAACCGGGGAGGTGGTGGTTGCAGTGAGCCGAGATCGCACCTTTGCACTCCAGCCTGGGCTACGAGAGTGAAACTCTGTCTAAAAAAAAAAAAAAAAAAGGATTGCAATTTTTTTAACCTTAGAAGAAATGAACAAATTGTTCATAGTATGGAGGTAAAAATGTCAGCTGTGCTTTCCCTTTCATACAGTCTAGGAATTCCTTCAAAGATCATTTTAGATTTAAAGATATGTTAATAAACACGTCATAATTTGCAGCCTTCCAGACTTTGGAACACCTGAGTTTGAGGAATGGTTTGCCTTATGAACTTTGCTTTCCCAACATAGGAGTCCCAAACTCACTTTCCCAGCCTTCCTTGAAGTTAGGGTGTAAATATTTGTATTAGACTCAGCCAATGAGGTGCACTCACATGAGTTTAAAAGAGACAAATATGAGGAAACAGACACTGTGGAGTCTCTAAACACTGGAGTCTCTAAACACTGTGGAGTCTCACCAATCTCTAAAGAAAATGATGGCAGAAGCAATGGCTTTCAGGGGCAGTGATGGCAGCAGTTCAGCATCCATTGTCCAGGATCAATGGGACAATTTGTGGTGTCTGTGCCCAGTGGGCACAATGGTGGCATCCTTTCTGGACCCATCCTGCAGCATCATTTTGGTGTTGTGCCTTCCCACATATCTTTGAGGCTGGGTCTGGTCCTCCAAGAAGTTCTATTGAGACATCTAATAATATATGTTAGATATATTTTCTGCCTAACCAGCCATAGTAAGTTCTGATGTCTGCAACCAAGAACTCTGACTGATGTGAATCCCTTTCTAAAGAGAAGAGCTATGAAACCCTAGATAGGAATCATTAAGGAATCATTAAGAGAGAGCCTTTCTAAAATTATTGCAATGTTACCTAATCCAGAGTCAGAAAAAATAGCACCCTGGGGATATTCTTTGCAACTTGGTAATTTACTGAAAAATTGGGAAATTGAAACACCACAAATGAGTACACTAGGATAAGATAAGCAGAATACTAAACAGTTAATAGCTTCTGTTTATTAGATGAGGAGGAAATCTGCTTTAAAACGTAATCACATATAGTCCACTGGGAGTAAGAAGTAGTGAAAGTATAAATGAAACTAAAGTTGTAGAGTGTTGATAATTACTGAATCTGGGTAAGGGATATTCTATTTACTTTAGGTGTAGGAATTTTTGCTTTAAAAAAGTTCAAATAAAAAATCGTAAGTTAAGGAATTAACATTAATCGGGAAAAAGGTATGCTGCCTTATTTATCTTTAAAATGAGAAAGAGAAGCAAGACTAAGTATTGTTTAGAAATTTGGATATCAGTGTCTGCCAAAGCAATAAAACTGAGAAAAACTTGTAAAAACAAAAGATAAGGACAGACGTATAGTGGCTATGACTACTTTTTAGGTCACTTTTTCCCTAGGTTTTTCAGGAATTGCTTATTAATGTAGTCTACAAGTATTTTTATTAGTGCCTGCCACGTGTTGGCATTGTTCAAAATGCTTGGGATATATCAGGAAATAAAACAAAGATCCTTGCCATTTCCTACATTTTTTTCTATATGTATTACCTAACTTCAATAACAGATTTTATACATACTTCAGTTTACAAGCCTAGTTATCTAATTTTTAAAATTTAAAACTGTCTTCTGTATTCATGGTTTAGGATCGCAAGATTTTATAGCTGAAAGGAAGTTTCGATTTCATAAAGTACAGCTGCTAATTTTCTTATAATTCACAACAATATTTTGCCTTTGTAAAATCCTTTATAAGTTAGGATATGTCTTCTTGAGACCCAGGGAGGATAAGGGGCTTGCCAGGTTTGTACTACCTGTTAGTAGCTGAACAAAGACCTTCCAGTTTGTGTTTTGGTACCCTTTCTGCTACATCAAACTTTGCTGGTTTCAATGTAATGGTTGTGGTTGACTGGAAAGATTTTAACCTAAAAATGCTACTATTTGTACCTCCTAGGTCTGTTCCTCTTGACTCCCTTGCTCTCTGTGCCCCTTCTTCTCCCTCTCTCATTGGTTCTAATCCAATCCTACAAAGGACTAATATGTGTCTTTCTCTTTGGCACTAACATTCTCACATGCTGCCATTCCTTAACCATTGTTCAGCTAGACTCTCCTGATACAGAACTTTGAATCTTTTTTGATAACATTCTCTCTTCATTACTCTAAATAACTTATCAGGACATTTTTTCTCATCTTCCGGTTACCTACATGTTTCAGATGGCTTGGTACCCAATAATAAATGAAGAATGGAGTCCCCACGGCTGACAAGTATACTGCTGTATTTAATTACTTCCAGGTTCTCTGCTACTCCTTAGCTTCACAGAGTATGCCCCCATCTCATGCAGCACCAAAGAGCAGTTTTTAAATTCACTGTGTTATATATACTCATGAGTTTCTGTTCATCGTATCACTAGAGTCTAAGGTCCCTTAGAAAATATTTGAGGTTCAAGCCACAACAAAAGTGCTTCCAACTACTAAGTTTTAACATAATCTGCCTATCAGTTATTGTTTAGCCACTTGATCTCTCTCTGTGGATCTCTCTCTCTCTCTCTCTCTCTCGTGTGTGTGTGTGTGTGCATGTGTGTGTAAAGTGTCACAGTGTTTAACTTATCTATGTTTTGTGGAAAACATCGTAGTGGCTTAAAATAATTTACAGATGCTTCTTGGCGTACCGTGGGGCTACATCTAGATAAACCCATTGTAAGTTTAAAATGTACTTTTGACTCATAATATTTTCAACTTATGATGGGTTTATTCAGACTTAGCACCAAGATGAGTCAAGGAGTCTACTGAATGTGAATGATTTTGCCCCATCTTAAAGTTGAAAAATCATGAGTCAAACCACCGTAAGTCAGGGACCGTCTGTATTATAATCTGTCATGGTTCTGTGGGTTGACTGGGCTCAGCTAGGTAGTTCTTGGGTTCTCTCAGGTGGTTGCAGTAGATGGTGGCTGGAGTCATCAGAAGACTCAACTAGGCTGGATGTTCAAGATGGATTCTTTAGTCACATCTTGTTCAACAGCCTGAAACACCAAGAGCTTGCCAGGAATTTCTCTCTCCACGCAGTTTCTTCATGTGACATGTGGCTTCCTCAAAACATAGAGGTCTCAGGGTAGTCGGACTTTCTACATAGCAGCGGGCTTCTTCCAGAGCAAGTGTTTCAGGAGACCCAGGTGAAAGCTCAAAGACTTCTTTTGACCTCAAAAGGAGGATACTACACAAAGGTGTAAATATTGGGAGGTGCAGTTCATTGGTGGGGGGTGGAGATGAGGGAGAAATCTTTGGTGACTAGCTATCAGATGAAGGAAAGTAGAATCTGCAGCTAAAAATCAAGTTATCTGTTAGTCCACCCGACTGACAGGGCTCTATTTTTAAAAACAAGTCCAATTGCCTGTAATACAGCCTTTATTTTTTGGTTAAGTATAGCAGATCCGGAGTTCCTTTTAATTAAACAAAAGATAAAAAGAAAAACTTTGAACTTAAATGACTTGTATCTCTTTAAACTGTATTTAATCTCTTCTTTATTAGAGCATATGACGGCTCTGTTGATGGCTGGAGGCAGATCTACAACCATTCTAGGGCTGACCAGCCAAAACAGGTGAGCCCACATTCTGTGATTCACCTTGGTAGAAGTGATTACTACCCAGCTCTAGGCTGGCAGACCCCCTGCTCCCTTTCACCTACACAGGCTTCCCCATAGCCTGAAACATACCCTATACCCTTTCAGAGACGGTGGATTGAACATGTGTGGAAAGACATCCAAACGCGGTTTTTGTTGTTGTTGTTGTTTTTTTTTCCAATGAGAGAGACATTTTGTGAAGTTTTGGCAGCATGCTGGCTGGCAAAGTAATCTGGCTGGCACACTCCTCCTGCATGGAGTTATGGCGCTGCCACCTCTACTCCGGAGAGTTTCGAAATTTCATTTTGCACACTCTGTAAGATGTGAGTCATTCGGCTCGCAAAGGAGGATGAGGAGGAGGCGGCCATCTGCTAGTCATGAGCAGATGACAAATACCCTGCACTGCGAATTTCCATCCTCGTTTCACAATATTTAAGTAAACACATTTTGTAACCATTTTTCCCAGAGTTCCTTAGTGCTTAAGATGGATTTTTTTTTTCAATAAACAATATGTAAAAGCTGCTTTCTCTCCTGCAAACAACTGTGTTAGCAAAGTGACATAAAGGCAACCATCACAAAGTGCTGTCTGTTGAATGACCAGAGCAAAAAGTAGACTCATCTAAATTGAATGATTAAACCTCATGCAATTTCAGACCAATGCAGCTAAATTACCAGGTCCATGAGAGGCTGTTCCATCATGCACAGCTCCATGGTGACCTCTACTGTCTGCCTGCAAGAATCCCCAAAATATCTTCCATCAAAAACAAAGTTTCCAAATAGCATCTAGTTAACATCTCTTTGTGCTATGTTATGGGAAGGAAGGAAATTGAAGAAAGAAAAGATAGCTGCTCTCCCCTTAAATTATGAGAGGCACATTACATTCATAAAATAACTGGAAACTAATGCAAGATCTAATTTTGTGTTCACTTCAAGCTGTGCAACATGGCTCAATGCAGAATTTATTCATTCCTTCGCCAATTTGATCTGAAGAAGCCAACAACAAAAAAATAGCCAAATAGAAAGAGAAAATTAATATCAGGGAGAAAATTGAATGCATATGTGCAAACTAAACAGGTCAAAGGAGCTTCAAATATGGCTCTGGGCATCCTAAAAGGCAGACGAAGAAGAAGAAGGAAAAAAGTAGGATGTGTTGCCTAGACCTTGCTATCATGAAGCAGAAAGACTATCATTCCTTAAGTAGATATTTTTTCTTGGTATTAAATGTTGAATGAAATTCCCATGAGATATTTTGTGCCACATTCCAGGTGGCACAAGGGCTATTGCTCCTTAGAATTTGTACTGCTGCTGTAGAACTAGTAGGACTGTTTCTTTTAACTTTGATGAGAAAAAAGTATATAACATTGAGGAAGGAAATAAAATACATCCCTGCCGACAACCAGAGAAAGTGAGAGATGGTCCTGCTGGCAGCCAGACCGTGATGTTCTCAACTAACATAAACAGTGCTGGGACAAGACCATTCCATGATCATATTTGGAACAAGATAAAGATAAAGTTACTCAGTTATCACAAAAATAACTAAACATTCTCCTTCTCTGAATAACATGAGTGACTGCTGTTCCTTTACCTGTGACAGCTCCAGCCTTATTTGTTCTGTATAAAAACTATTGAGATGCCCAAACACAAAATTGCCCCTGCTTCTTAAGAGCACCCAATCCATAATTGGTCCCTGCTTCCTAATCCCTCCTGAGAATCTCTTGGAGCAAGCCTAATCCCAACGAGGGGCCCCTATCTGCTCCCTCTTTCCAAGGGCCTTAAGATTCCTCTATATTCTCTCTTTTGTGGCAACTAGCTCAACAAACCTAATGTTTCTTAATACAATGTGTTTCTAGATGTCTTTGGTTGCTGGTCTTTCATAGCATCAAGCACCACACAGTGAAGGCGATTCTGAAAGGGGTTACATTAATATGAACCATTCAGTATGTCTATTCTCTGACTCATTCCAGGACAGAGTACAATGTGCTTATTGGAAGAAAGAAATGGCTTTTCCCTTAGACAACCTTCCCTAAATGTTCCTTTGTTTGTCCAGGCTTTCAATATGAGATCACTTACAGATAGTTGAAGATTTTACTCTCTTATGGAGGTCTAGGGGCATGAGCTGGTACTCTGTTCCTGGTTGAAAGCAGATCTATGTTATTTGGATAATCCATAATGAATACCTGACCTATACAAATATTTTTTTCACCGTAGAAGACACTGTAATTTTTAGTTTCTGGTCCAGATCCTTTTATTCCTTATATTTTTTTCTACGAGCTCCTCTCCCAGCTTAAGTGTCCTTTGGCTCCTAACAGCCCACACCAAACCTGGAGCCATTCCTCATATACAGATAACTGGAAGTGCCTGGGAGTTTACATTCACCACCACCCTTTACCTTCAGGCCTTTGGCTAGTAACTGACTAGAACAGGAAAGCCAACACCCTCCAAGTTGAGTTAATTGAGTGTATAATGTACCCTGTTGAGCTCTCCTGCAGGATCAAGCTGAAACTGAGACTTGCTTAGCTTCTTTCTCACCCCTGACTTACTTTCCCCACTGCCTGACTGATCTCCCCTGGGGGCACGTTCTTAATAAATCATTGGCACAGAATTATCACTGCAGGCTCTACTTCTGCAGAACACAACCTGTGATGCTCATCTAGCCCTCACTGTATCCCTACAAAGTAGAAATCATATCATAATCTTTCAGATGAAGACAAAGGCTCAGAGAGGTTGAAAGACCAGCCCAAGGTCACACAGTTGGTAGACAGTGGACTAGACCTAAAATCCTCACCTAGTGCCCCCATTTTTTACTATGCTATATTGCCTGTCCTGTGGGGCCTTGCATCTGGCCTTATCTTCTGTCTGCGGGCACTCAGAGGGAAGGTTATGATGCCTGGGGAAGAAAGCAAGGTTCCAAATGTCCTCTGCCAAGCATCTGATGCATAATTGAATGTTTATGCTGCCATCTGGGGCATGGTTTTCCTGTCCGCAGCATTCAGGCAAGGATTTATTGCCACTCCATTCTCCCTGATCACTGAACAGATTGCCCCTTGTTGCTTGTGGCAGGTAACTCCCCCTCTTCCAATCTACTGCCCCTCTCAGACTTCCTGAGACAAACACAAAAGTCATGGCCTCAGGAGAATGCTTGATTTCTGTCCAGTCTGTCACACCGAAGTGTCATTGTTAAGTCCTGGGTGGCTCTTCCCACCTATCACCCCAGAAAAATGGGGTAATCCCCATGCACAGTGACATTCATTATGAGGCTACCTTTTCAAATTAAGGTTGGCATTTGAAACAAATACTACTTACTACTCCCGAACCACTCACTGCTGAGGTAACTCTCCATCATAAACTTCCTCTCATCTCCACAGTCAGTGCGCAAGGGAAGGGTGAGGGAACTTCAGCATCTGCCTCTCACATTCCATTGTCAGCCTCACTCAGGATGTCTGGTCATTGGTGAAGCTGAGAGGTGGGAGGCAGGAAGGTTCACAGAATCTCAAGACTGGGGGGAACTTTAACCGCAACTGAATTATATTGTGATGCAGAAGCAGACATCCTTTCAGCAGCAGACTAACCATGCAGAGTTGCTGCATGGGCTGTGACCGAGCACCTTCACAGGCAATGAAGCCTGCTAGTAAGCTACACAGAGAGATTGTTCCCTACCTGTGCCAAGTCCCCGTCACTGACCATGCGGTCAAGTCTGAAGAAACTGAAAAGAAACAACGTACAGTCAGGGAGATCAGGGAGAATGGAGTGACGCACACTGGACAGAATGGATTGAAAACCGTAAATGAAGGTGGGATGCATTTCACTTCCCTGATCCTTAATCTTAACCATCATGTTTTTTTTTCTACAAGAGTTTCCTTAAAATTTTAGTAGTACCTGGATTCACTTCACTTATTTAGCTTTATTACTTAAAGACAGCTTACATACGAATAATCTTTTTTTTTCCTAGTGAGTACCTGGCTTTTTAAATTTTGTTTTGGTTTTTGTTTTTTGTTTTTTGTTTTTTCTTTGCTTTAAGTTCTGGGGTACATGTGCAGAATGTACAGGTGTGTTACATAGGTATACATGTGCCATGGTGGTTTGCTGCACCCATCAACCCGTCATCTAGGTTTTAAGCCCCGATGCATTAGGTATTTGTCTTAATGCTCTCCCTCCCCTTGGCCCCCACCTTCTGACAAGCCCCGTGTGTGAAATTCCCCTCCCTGTGTCCATGTGTTCTCATTGTTCAACTCCCACTTATGAGTGAGAACATCCAACCACCACATTGTACTACCTCTCTAGAGTTTTCATCAAAAAAGCTTATGTCTTTGTTTACATAGGAATTCAGAGTTGGTTCTATGGGTGGGCAGAAGAGTAAGCATTCTGGGTAGAATAATTTGAAAGGCATTGGGGTCTATACCAGTGCCTGAAATTCCATCATTAGCTTCAATTTTTCAGGTTAAGGTTTTGCTTCCAGAAAGCTCTGACTAACATGACAAAGGCGACATTCAAATCCATGATCATTGACACCACAAAGCCCTATGAGAATTTGCTTACCAGGTTAGAAAACACAAAGCCAAATCCAGAGAACAGTAGTCATTCAAGTGTGGGGATAAAAGATTTGTATTTTGAGGGGGACTCTGGTCAGAAAGCAGGGGATGGGGGCAGCATAAGGGACCAAGGGCTAGCTGGACAGCACAGGGTGACACCAATGCAGCAGACTTTCCATGTGCTGGGACCCTTATAGCAAGCATCTCCTCTCCAGGCAGCAACTATCCAGCCATGGAACTTAAGAAAATGTCCTATGGCCAAAGAGATGAAACCTGATCTGGAACCATAAGCAAGGGAACCCCAATTGCCCTCCTAGAAGCAAAAGGCATATCCCCAAAACCCAAACCTCTCTTTCCTCCCAGAGTCCTTTGTTGGATCTCAAGGCAGATCTCCATGCAGCACAAGGCCAAGTCCAGCCCCTCCAGTCACTCTCCAACTAGGCCTCTCCAATCCATCAGCCCTTATATCTCTTCTACTTAGTGCTGAAAGTAAAAGGCCAAGCTCTGGATTTAGTCCAAACTTACTGCCTAAAATATTAGATGTGAGGTTCGTGATTTGGGCTCAGCATTGACATAAAAAACAACATTCATGATAAAGCAGTCTCTAGTCCTGTTACCTTTATCATTCCCTGAAAATCCCACATAGGAAATGGTCTGGCTCTCGGCCCTGGAAAGCAGGCTTTAGTGAGTCCCTAAAGCCATAAATGTGAAATGGAGCGAAAAGGGGAGAAGGAGGGATCAGAGTCCATAGAGGGTTACTTCTTCATCATCTTCCAAAGAAGCACATGGAGAAAATAGGTCTCTGCTTATGTGGACAGCAAGAGATTCAAGAATTTAGGTCAGGCGACACCAGATTAGGGAGCCCAAGGGTGTGTCTGTGTGTGGGTAGCGGGGTAGGTACGGGTGTGCATATGTTGGAAAGAGCTCTGGAATATTAGTCAAAAACCTACCATGACTGGCTATATAAGCTTGATCTAGTCAATTCATCTGTCCGGCCTCAGTTTCCACATCGTTTACAAGGGGACAATATCTGCCCCATCAACTTCAAAATTAAACGGAGTAACTCACCTGCAAGCTTAAACCATACTGGCATTTCCACAAATAAACGTAAGGCAATATCACCGGGAAATCTCTGGAAATAAGTGGCTGACTGACTAGACGAAAAGAAGTTCTGAAAAATGAAAATCAATGTAATTCAGTTGAAACAGGTAGTAACATGAACAAGTATTTACTGAGCACTTACTGTGTGTTCAGGCATTTTACTAAGTGCTGTGCAAACATTACCTTATTTAATAGGCACAACAAACCAATGAGGTAAAGACTATTATCACTTCCATGTTACAGATTAGGGAACTGATGCAGAGAGAGATTAAGTAACTTGTCTAATATCTCACAGCTAATGAGCAGGAGAATCAGTATTTGAACCGAGGCTTCCAGAACTGGAACTGTGCTAAACTGTTTCTTCACAGGTGCTTAAGCCATCTGCAAGTATTATAGGAGTGGAGCACTAGCTGATAATAATAATAACAACAATGATTTTTTTACATGGTATATTTAGTGCTAGCCACTTCCTTCATTTTCTCATTGGCATGCTAGCAAAGGAGGTAATGTAGCAAAGTACATTATTCTGGGGAATTTGTATCTGACTCTGCCACTTACTGAGGGTGTGACCTTAAGCAAGTTAGCTAACCTGTGTCTTCATTTCCTGATCTGTAAAATGAAGATAATATTAGCACTACTTTATATAGTTGTGATGAATTCGATGAGTTATTATTTATAAAGCCCTTAGGATAATGCCTAGGATATGGTCAATCCTATGTGTGTTCATTAAGTACATAAACAAATGCTAAATACATAATTGATAATTATATATATGGTCAACTTATATTCACGCTTTGCTTTGTATGTTCTCTAAGAAGAAGGAGTGTGTAAGGAGCTGATTACAGCCAGTTCTGTAGTTCATAGCTTGGCTAGAAGCTAGATGCTCAGCTTCACAATCCCCTCTCCTTTTCCCTCCCCACAGACTATGCTGTGGCTGCTGCTCCTTTGTCCCCTCCAGAGCTCTGTACCAGGAACTGCTGCCCTCCTCTCTCTTGCCTATTCTCCAAACTATGTAAAACCAGCCACTGTCAGCTCAACCTTCATCTGGGGCCTGCCTGTCCCTTGCCAGCATCCACCTCTGCTCTGAATCGGGAGAGCCCATGACAGGCTGAAGAGGCAGCAGAGTGTGTTGGAAATGACTGGGGCAGTGTCTTCAATCAGCTAGGTTTTAGAAAAGGGTGAAAGAAAATAAATCACAAAAGATGCTACTTCCATCAATCTGGCATGGGGGCTAGGGAGACAGTGGTCAGGGAGATGCGGAGAAACAAAGGAAGACAGGAGGCACCACCGAAGCCATAAGGGACCAGAGGAAAATCACTCCCAAATGTTTCCCCAACTTCCTCCTGAACATACACATGCATCAGTCCTTCATATAGACGTCTGTGTTGAGTCTCCAAATCCCCCACCTGAAAATGAAGGGAACACCCAGGTTTCTCTGGAGAATCATCAGCTGAGGCCATGTCTACACTCAGGGCTTGCCAAGAATATTCCCACAAAGTACAGCTCTCAAAAACCTCTTCCAGTATGTGTCCCCCAACATATCCACTGAAGAGATAATAAAAGGGAAAGTGAAGACTCTGACAAAACATTCATTAAAAGAAAATTTTACCTGCAGGTGCGTGAACACATGATACACACCCCATCACCACCAAAACTCAATTGACAGCCCAGATGTGAACCTTTAAAAGATGCTCCCCAACTGCTCACTCTCACTGTTGCTCCCACAGATGAGCTCTGGTGAATTTAACTTCCATCTTTCTACTTGAGACTCCCTTCTAGAGCTTTGTACCCCACGACTGAGAAGGGGCCTTCCTGCTTCCCAAGGACTGCCCTCCACCTGGAACTGCTTTCCCTAAATTGTTCCTGCCCCAGAACTTTCCATCATACCCAGTTTCAGTGAGGTGCGCCAGTCCATCCCACTGGGATCCATCCCACTGGGCCCTCAGCCAGGTTCTTTCTGCTCCATAAGATGATGACTAATTACCAAATGAAACAATCTAGGGAAAATCTGATACAGCCTATTGAGTTCCCCTTCCAGAGGCCCTGTATTTTCAATGGAGCCTCTGGAAACTCCAGCATTTCATCTCAAGGGATATCTCAAGGGATAACTGGGATGGACTTCTGCTATGCATGTCATGTCGCTGGAGTTCAAGTTTCTGGCCCTATTCACTCACAGGCCCAACTTTGTATCTTTTGTGATTTGTTTCCTTTTGATTTCTCTTAAGGCTGGGCTCATGGAAGGTAGCTTCCATCCTGATGTTCTACGGTATACTGAACAGCAGAATTTGGGTTGCTCATTGTTTGTCTTTCACATAAAGATAGAAGTTGCATTTCATAGAGTCAGAGAACGAACTGCATACTCTTTTTTATTCCACTATTTTAGTCGGTGGTAATAGAAGGGGTTCTTGTCTTCTTCTCAGTGTTGAATCTTACCTTGATCACTAACCAACTATATGACTTCACTTCCACAAACTTCAGTTTCCTCATCTGTTAAGTGGAAATTTAAAATGGCCATATTATTGGATGAGAGAAGATTAAATAGATGCCTGCTACACAGTAGGTGCTTAATAAATAGTTGTCATATCCTGAGCCTTTAATGTCATGCCTGGCCCTTGTTGATATTCCATAATGCTCGAGACATAAGGAATCCAGTGTTGGTGATGAAGATTTGTCTGATACTCACCAAAGTCATGGGCAATATGCCAGCCTCCTTCTCACAAATAAAGTGTCTACACTGCCCTCAAGAACATGGATACTGGCCAGGTGCAAGGGCTCACGCCTGTAATCTCAGCACTTTGGGAGGCCGAGGCGAGTGGATCATGAGGTCAGGAGATCGAGACCATCCTGGCTAACACGGTGAAACCCTGTCTCTACTAAAAATACTAAATAAATAAATATAAAGAAAAAATCAGCCAGGTGTGGTGGCAAGCGCCTGTCGTCCCAGCTACTCAGGAGGCTGAGGCAGGAGAATGACATGAATCGGGGAGGCAGAGCTTTCAGTGAGCCGAGATCGCACCACTGCACTCCCACCTGGGTGACACAGTGAGACTCCATCTCAAAAAAAAAAAAAAAAAAAAAAGAACATGGATACAGTTCTATTCTCTAATGAGGGCATTGTCCAGAGCCAGAGATAGGAACTAGAGTATTTCTCTGCCCTGATTTCCAGGAAAGGTGAACAACAACAGGGTTAATTATCTGGAGCTAAAGAAGAGATCTTTAGGATTTACAGGCAGAAGGTTCATCTTGAAAAGACCTATTTCCATAATAGATTTTGCTTTATAAATGCTTTTTCAAAGGTTGCCATTTGACAGGAAAAGCTTTCAGCTTTCTTCTTCTTTTTTTTTTTTCAGGCTTGTGACCTCTCACCTACTTTGAATGATTCACTCAGTCTATTCACCGCCCAGGAATGTTGGCTTTGGCAAAGAACCACAAGTCTCTTAAAATAAATACAACTGGGCTTTCATCTCATAGCGATCGCTGCTGGCTGCATATTTCACACACTGTATGGCAGGATATGTTAAATTAAAATCATAATCTCCCCAGTGAAATTCAGGGCCTGGTTAAGCCACTCGAGAATTACTCATGCATTAACTTCCAATGAAGAATATGAGTAAGATCTTCAGCCATTAACTCTCCCAGGTAGTGGTCTCATCCTCTCCCAATTATCTAACCCACAGTAAATTAAACCCATCCAGAAGAATGTCATTTGGGAAGGAAGAAGTCAATGCCGACGCTCTTTTAAATATGTAGGTCCTGGAGAGGTGAGCTTGAACGACCTTGTCAGTTCTCTCAATCATATCTCAAAGTTTAACTTAAATCTTGCTAAATCAATATGCCCAATCCATATGGATTAACAATATGCTCAACATTGTGTTAAATGTTTTGAATAGTTCAAAGAATATATGACACTGAGCCTCTAGGAGCTTAAAGTCTTCTAGGTGACGAACAAGATTAACACATTGAGAAAATAATAACAGAGGCCAGGTACTGTCTAGTGGTAAAGTGGAGAAAGAAAAGGCTTTTCTCAAGTGAGGTTCAGGGCCTGACTTCTCTCAACTGTGACTGCAGAGTAAACCTTTGGGCTTACATAGTGTCTCAGTCCTAACTTATAAAATGGGGGATATTATACTAACTGAATTGACCTCACAGAGTAGTTGTAATGTTTAAATAAAGTAGAGAAGACAAAATTGCAACATACAATACTACTTATTATAGCCTGTGATGAAACAAGTGGAACAACTGAAGAAATAAGTCTAAGAAGGTTATTTGTCTTCTGGGGTTGCCTTTAAATGGTAGTGAACAGATAAGCCACAGGGCTGTAAACTTCTTGAGGATCAAGGCCGTTCCTTTTTGACTTTAAATGTTGTTCACACCCTGTTTAGTGTCAGGCACATAGTAAGTGCCTAATATATTTTTGTTAAGTGAATGAATAAATGAATTCTGAAGTGCAGTTAAATTAAATTTGTGTATATTACGGTAACACAAGAGTCCCTCCTTTGGGACTTCCCAGAGTTTTCTCCTCATTTGTATTACCTGAAGAATTTCAGAGAAGTAAAATCCTAATGCTTTACAACAGCCTTTGCCCTGTGGGTTTTCTTGAGTGATTGCTAACAGCATATCCCTGGGCACCACGGAAATGAGCTTTTCTGGGCCCATCCAAAACAGAGCCACAGAAAAGTGTTTGTAAGGCCTCCCTGCCCCAAATTCATAATGGGAAGATATTATGAAGAGCCTTTTGTGCTTCAGTTTAGCACAGTGGCTAAAACAAGACTGAAAATGCACTAAGCTACGAGTGGCTGAATATATACACCCCACTGTATAAAGACAAAATGAAAAGAACAGTATCTGTCTACAAAGAGGCTCATCACCCAGTTCATGGGCACATGCCCCCGGAAGTCATAGGGAGAGGAGCATTTGCCCATCATGCATGAGATTCACTACGTTGCTTCAGAAAACAACAACAACAAAATACTTACAGTATTAAAACTGCTATTTTTCCTTCTCCTAAATGAAATCTTCATGAAATGTGGTATTTCCTCTGAACTGTGACAAAGGGAAACAGATATACACCCTGTAGGAAATGACAGACTTTGGAGAAACAGGAAAACATAAAGTACCTTAGAATGGAATGGTTTTCCGATAAGGAAGCATTACCTTCATCAAATGAAACACAAAGCAGCAAGTCTTTTCCCCAGCAACAGGCAAGCTAAAATGTAGGCACCCCCTGGGGTGACATTGTGTTATGATGATCTTGCCCTATGGGAGAGCTCACAGCACAAGCAGGCATTTGTGAATCACACTGTGGTGGGAACAGAGGTTCAGAGAAACATGTTTATCTTCCCCGCTTTCCTACTTGTGTGCATCTTGCACCTGTCTCTGTACATATGGGGTTGATTCTGCTCTTGTTTATTGGGTTTGGGGACTTAACATCCCTGTGTGCGTATTTTTGTCTTTCCCATTTCTGCAATGAGGTTGTAAGATCAAGCTTTTTCTTCTTCATTCTCTAAATTTCTATAGTACTGTTCTATATCCAGTACTACCAATGAAAGTACTGTAAGATAGAGGAATCATCTTACCAGTTTGGATCTCAATAGAAAACAGAGTTCAACTTAGAAAGTTCAAATGAAGAAACTTAAATAAAGAGACCACAACTGGGTTATGAGAATAAATAAGAGGTGTTGAGGCACACAGAGACTAGCACAGCAGGAGGCCTTTACCATCTGAAAGCCTGAGGAGAACACAAAAAACAGAGCCCCTTGTAAGCTGTCACATAGAGAAGGGAGGGGTTTGCACAATGGTGCTATTGTCATAGAAGATCTCAGCTGCTGTCTGAGAAGGAAGGGGTGGGAAGAAATACTTCTACCTGTTTTCCTTTTGTCCTATCTCATGTCTGTGCCTCTGTTGATTGAGCTCAACTAAAGGCGTGGTGGTAAGGAAGTCTGGTGATGCAGTCCATGGGGATCCTCCTCCAAGATCACAGAGCAGGACAGAGAAGGGCAGAGAATGGTATGGGACAGGAAAGGAGAAGAGGAGTGGTAACAGAGAATAACCCTCAGACCAGGGAAGAAAGACATCAGTACTTAGCCATGCCCACAACAGTGTCCTGAGTGTAGTAAGGCTCTAGAACTATTTATTCTATGGCAGTCCTCAAAGATAAGCAAGACAATATAGAAGGTTGATGGAACACTGCCATCTGTGTGCTCTTTGCTGTTGCTTTTAATTTTCTGTGCTAGTAGTTTTCCTAACACTTGTTACCTTATCTAGAACTGTTCTTTGATATTTATCCTGATTCTCCCCATCACCCCCCACCACCACCACTGAGAATAAACACACGCAGTGAGACTGTAAACAGGTCGGTTAACCTTCTGGACCCAAGTTCTGTCTCTAACAATGTGGAGTGTGTACCAGATGCCTGCAGCTTTCTTCCAATCATAAAATGAAACATAAATAATTAATATCAGTCTTTGCTCCTAACATTGTTAGAGGGGGAAAAAGGGAAAAAAATGGGAAGGGAGAGATGAAAATAAATTATGCAGAAAGAAAAGGAAGAATAAGCAAGGATAGCTGAAGTAATTGCTGTTATTTGGAAACTGTAGATTTTTATGGACTTTTAAATCCATGATTATACTTAGGGAAACTCTTCAGGGTGTGTATATAAGTGGTTGGGATGAGAGAGTGCTCAGTAAGCAAATCCAAGCCATTAAATTTCAACTCTGCTTTTCTCAAGAATCCAAAACTTTCCCCAAACAGTTAAACTTTCAAAATGGCAAGAGATCAGTTACAGTTTACTGAAGACTTTGTATTCATTACTGATCACATCAGCCATTGGAAAGAAGCATGGTAGCCTTTACATTTCTGAGCATCTGGAGATGTTTATTTTACAGCTAATAAAGTGAGAGAGAACCACTCCAGCAATTTCTCTCTAGGAGTCAAAAATAGAACAATTGGAGAAAGGGAATTTAAATATAATTATCTTAAATTCCTTTAAATCACTCCACTATTTGCAGAACATCTTGAAGACACATCTAAGCTTGTTTGTATAACACTGCTAGAATATTACTGTTCTCTTCTATGAGTCCCTGAGTTTTGTTTGTTTTTTTTTTTTTTAACATCCTACTACCAGGGAAGTTTGCTGGGCATTCATAAGGAGTCATCGTGTATTTTCACTGTACTTGTCTTCCCTAACTCCCAATAGATTATGTTAGGGGACACCTACTAAGAGCCTCCAGAGTATCTGATACTTACCCAATCATAGCATTCCTCTCACTGTATGACAATATTTTGCCCAGCTAGTTGACATCTCCATCAGATTGTGGGCTCCCTGAGGGTAGGACTGTAGCTGTCTTGCTCACCATTGTGCATAATGCCTAGAACATAGCATAAATGCTGAAATATTTTTTGAATAAGTGGAATACATAAATACTTTTGCCCTCTTTCCCCAAGTATAAGTCCTCTTGAGGTTAGGAATCCTGCTACTCAAAACAAGTTCCCTTTTCTCAACTCAAGTCATCAGTTCAAACCTATCAATAAAAAATGAATGTTTTTGTATGATTAACACAGAGGTGCCCACATATCTGCCTACTTGTTCCACTAATATTTATGGAACACCTACTACGTGCAAGGCTTATGATAGGCACTGGAAATGAGTGAGCAAAACCAGATAAGATGTTTGCCCTCATGGAGTATGTATAGAATTTTATGGGAGACAGTTGTTAACCAGATAATCACACAAATAAACAAAATATTATAATCAGAAATTCAAATTAAACTATTAAATTGGCAAATTTTAGACAGCTAGATAACGCCAAGTGTTGGTATGGATGTGAGGATCCAGGAATTCTTATGTTCTGCTGGTGGGAGTGTAAACTGGTACAGCTATTCTGGAGACACCTAGAATTATATAGTCAAAGTTACTGTGACTGATGCCCTATAGTCCATAAATTCTCAAATAACTTATTGTATGGGGCCATAAGGATATGAGTAGATGAGCAGATTCATATTCATTGCAAATAACTTGTGGTAGTGAAGAATTTGAAGCGAACTAACTTCTAACTAGAAGAGAGGATAGGTAAATGTAGTAGATGCACCCCATGGAGATGCCCCAGTAATTGGAAACAAATGACTACATCAGAGGTGAGTGAACTATGGCCCATGAGCCAAATGTAGCCCACCTCTTAGTTTTGTCTTTTTGTTTATAAATTATTTATAAACAAAGTTCTATTAGAAAATGGCTATGCCTGTTTCTTTAGGTATTGTATATGGCTGTTTTCACACTACAACAGCAGAGCTGGGTTACAACAGAGACCACATGACCTGCAAAGCCAAAAATGATTACTATGTGATCCCTTACCAAAAACAATGTTTGCTGATCTCTGGACTAGATACACAAGGAAAATCATGGATAGATCTTTAAAACAGTGCTGAGTTTTTTAAAAAGTAAAAAAAATGGAATGATATATATCACCGGTTCTCAAACTTGACTGTGCATTGAGATCACCTGGGGTAATTTAAGAACTATAATGCCTGGGTCCCATCATAGAGTCTGATTTTTTGGTATAAGCTGCAAGTGAGACATTAGATTAAAGCTATACAGGTGATTCCAATGTGCAGTGATGTTTGAGAACCCCTCAGATGTGTGTGTGTTGTGGGTGTGTATGTGTGTAAACACGTATGATACAATATTTTCTTGACCGCACAGAAAACTTGAACACAAAACATTAACACAAATTTTGGGAGAACACTTAATGAGCCAAAAGATATATATTAAACATACTGGAATGATTGCATATGGAAGGGAAGAATGGAAATGTCATATGAGTAATTATACATACATACATACATGAATAACTATCAGAGAGGGGCTTTGCATAAACCAATGACATTAACATGCAATGAGCTGAGAAATATGATTAATTCAGCTCTTCCTCTGAAGTCCTAAAAGAAATGTTAACCATTGCATCTGTTACATGACACATATTTAAATATGTATTGGATATCTCTTCTTGGGTGTCTCAAAGACAAGTTTTATGTAATTAGTCCAAAATTGACCCCAATGTATTTCCCCTCAAGTCTGTACCTAAAGAAGCACTTCTGGAATGGTAAAGACTTTAAAAATCTGCTCCTCCATAAAAGCAATGAGAAAACTGGCAAAAAATGTCAAAACCATTTCTTTCAGAACTCTGGAAATTAACCCAAGGCTTTCAATAATTTGAGAATTGTTGATTTAAGAAAAGTGACTGGGAGCAAGGCGGTGGAGTAGAAGGTTCCACTAATCATCCCCCCTGCAACGACACCAATTTAACAATTGTCTACCAAAAACAAACAAACAAAAAAAGCTGGAGGCATCACACTACCCAACTTCAAACTATACTATAGGGCTACAGTTACCAAAACAGCATGGTACTGGTACAAGAACAGACATAGAGAACAATGGAACAAAATAGAGAATCCAGAAATTAGACTGCATGCCTACAACTATATGATCTTTGACAAACCTGACAAAAACAAGCAATGGTGAAAGGATTATCTATTCAATAAATGGTGCTGGGATAACTGGCTAGCCATATGAACAAGATTAAAACTGTACCCCTTTTTAATATAATATACAAAAATTAACTCAAGATGGATTAAACACTTAAATGTAAAACTCGAAACTATCAAAACTCTGGAAGATAACCTAGGCAATACCATTCAGGACATAGGCACAGGCAAAGATTTCATGATGAAGACACTAAAAGCAATTGCAACAAAAGCTAAAATTGACAAATGGTATCTAATTAAACTAAAGAGCTTCTGCACAGCAAAACAAACTATCAACAAAGTAAACAGACAACCTACAGAATGGGAGAGATTTTTTGCAAACTATGCATCTGAACTAAGGTCTAATATCTAGCGTCTATCAGGAACTTAAACAAATTTACAAGAAAAAAAAAAAACCCCATTAAAAAGTGGGCAAGTGACATGAACAAAGACTTTTCAAAAGAAGACATACATGCAGCCAACAGTCACATGGAAAAAAGCTCAACATCACTGATCATTAGAGAAATGCAAATCAAAATCACAATGAGATACCATCCAACACTAGTCAGAATGGGTATTATAAAAAAGCCAAAAAATAACAGATGCTGGTGAGGTTGCAGAGAAAAAGGAATGTTTATACACCATTGTGGAAGATAGTGTGGAGATTCCTCAAAGACCTAAAGATAGAAATACCAATCAACCCAGCAATCTCATTACTGGGTATATACCCAAAGGAATATAAATCATTCTATTATAAAGACACATGCACACATATGTTCATTGCAGCACTATTCACAATAACAAAGACATGGAATCAACCCAAATGGCCATCGATGATAGACTGGATAAAGAAAATGTGGTAGATATACACCATGGAATACATCAGTCATATAAAAGAATAAAAGAATGAGATGATGTCCTTTCCAGGGACATGGATAGCAATCATCCTTAGCAAACTAACACAGGATCAGAAAACCAAATACTACATGTTCTCACTTTTAAGTGGGAGCTAAATGATGAGAACACATGGGAACAAAGAAAGGAACAACACACACTGGAGTTGATTGTAGGGTGGAGAGTGGGAGGAGGGAGAGTATCACGAAAAATAACTAATAGATACAAGGCTTAATACCTGGGTGATGAAATAATCTGGACAACAAATCCCGATGACACACATTTACCTATGTAACAAACCTGCACATGTATCCCGAACTTAAAATAAAAGTTAAAAAAATCACACGGTATTCCATAAATGTGAACAATTAGTATCAGTTAAAAACAAAACAAAACAAAAATTGTTAGAAAAAAAAAAAAACTACAGAGAAAACACCCTCATAAGAACCAAAAATCAGGTGAGCCTTCATAGTACCTGGTTTTAACTATGAATTGCCAATGCCACCCCTCCCTCACCACCCCCCGTTTCACCCCAGCAGCAGCAATGTAGTACAGAGAGCACTTAGCACTCCCTAAGTACTAAGCAAAGGGGACTTTGTCTTTCATGTTAGGTACCAGCTTGGCCACAGTTGGGCAGAACACCAAGTAAAATCTTGGAGTCTTCGATTCCAGGATTTGACCCTTGGATGGCATCTCTGACTCTGTCATGGGCCAGAAGAGTGCCCACTGCCCTGAATGGTGAGTTCCAGGACAGGCAGCATTTACCACAGTCTGACTTAAGAGCCCTTGGGTCTTAAGGGAAAATCGGCAGTAGTCTTGCAGAACTCCCCATGGTCTATGGTGGCCGTGGCTACAGGCTGAGGCTACTCTGCCTTTGGAGAGGGGAAGGAAGAGTGGCAAGGACTGTGTCTTGTGGTTTGAGTGCCAGCTCAGCCACAGTATAATAGAACACCAGATTGAATTTTAAGGTTTTTGACTCTAGTCCCTGACTCCCTGACAGCACTTCTGGACCCACCCAGGGCTAGGGGAAACTTGCCAACCTGAAGGGAAGGACACTGGCCTGGATGGCTTTGCCACTTGCTGACTGTGGAGCCCCAGGGCCCTGAGAAAACATAAGAAGTAGCCAGGGAGTGGTTACCATAAGCTTTGGGTGAGATCCAGTGCTCTGCTGCACAGTCATAATGGTGGTGGCCACAGAGGTGCATGTGTCACAACACCTCCAGCTCTAGGTGGGTCAGAATAGAGAGACTCCATTTTGAAGGGAGAAAGTAATGAAAGAGAACAAGAACTTCTGCCCGGTAATCCAGAGAATTCTCCCAGATCCTGTCCAGGACCATCAAGGTAGTACCTCCACAAGTCTGCAACAACCATAGCCTTATGGGGCTAGGGGAGCCCCTAAAGCAGATACGGCTTAGATAATAACACTTAAGTTCTGTCAAGTATCTGGAAAGCTTTCCCAACAAGGAAGGGTGTAAACAACCTCAGATAGTGAAGACTACAATAAATACCTAACTCATCAATACACAGGCACTGAAGATTGTTGACTAGCATCAACACCATCCAGGAAAACATAACCTCACCAAATAAACTAAATAAGCTACCAGAGACCAACCCTGGAGAAACAGAAATATGTGACCTTTTAGATAGAGAATTCAAAACAGCTATGTTGAGGAAACTCAAAAAAAATCAAGATAACACAGAGAAGTTCAGAATTCTATCACATAAATTTAACAAAGAGATTGAAATAATAAAAAATAATCAAGCAGAAATTCTGAAGCTGAAAAATTTGACTGGAATGCTGAAGAATGTGTCAGAGTCTTTTAATAGTAGAACTGATGGAGCAAAAGGAAGAATTAGTAAGCCTGAAGACAGGTTATTTGAAAATACACAGTCAGAGGAGACCAAAGAAAAGGAATTTAAAAAATGAAGCAGGCCGGGCGCGGTGGCTCAAGCCTGTAATCCCAGCACTTTGGGAGGCCGAGACGGGCGGATCACGAGGTCAGGATATCAGGACCATCCGGGCTAACACGGTGAAACCCCGTCTCTACTAAAAATACAAAAAATTAGCCGGGCGTGGTGGCGGGCGCCTGTGGTCCCAGCTACTCGGGAGGCTGAGGCAGGAGAATGGCGTAAACCCGGGAGGCGGAGCTTGCAGTGAGCTGAGATCCGGCCACTGTACTCCAGCCTGGGTGACAGAGCGAGACTCCGTCTCAAAAAAAAAAAAAAAAATAAAAATAAAAAAATAAAAAAATAAAAAAATAAAAAATGAAGCATGCCTACAAGACCTGGAAAATAGCCTCAAAAGGGCAAATGTAAGAGTTATTGGCCTTAAAGAGGAGGTAGAGAAAGAGACAGGAGTAGAAAGTTAATTCAAAGGGATAATAACAGAGAATTTCCCAAACCTAGACAAAGATATCAATAACCAAATACAAGAAAGTTATAGAACATCAAGCAGATTTAACCCAAAGAAAACTACCTCATGGCATTAAATAATCAAACCCAAAGGTCAAGAATAAAGAAAAGACCCTAAAAGCAGCAAGATAAAAGAAACAAATAACATACAATGGAGCTCTCTAATACATTTGACAGGAGACTTTTCAGTGGAAACCTTACAATCCAGGAGAGAGTGGCATGACATATTTAAAGTGCTGAAGGAAAAAACCTTCCACCTTACAGTAGTATATCTGATGAAAAGATCTTTCAAACATGAAGAAGAAATAAAGACTCTCCCATACAAAGAAAAGCTAAGGGATTTCCTAAACACCAGATCACTCCTGCAAGAAATGCTAAAGTACTTCAGTTAGAAAGAAAATGATGTTAATTAGCAATAAGTAATCACCTGAAGGTACAAAACTCACTGGTAGTAGTAAATACACAGAATGCAGATTATTATAGCATAGTAACTGTTGTTATAAACTACTCTTATCCTAAGTAGAAAGACTAAGCAATGCACCAATCAAAAAAGATAACTATAATAACTTTTCAAGACATAGACTGTATGATAAGACATAAATAGAAAAACCACAAACTTAAAAAGCAGGGGGATGGAGTTAAAGCATAGAGTTTTTATTATTTTCTTTTAGCTTCTTTGTTTAAGCAAACAGTGTTAAGTTTTTGTCAGGTTAAGTAATGGGTTATAAGATAGTACTTGCAAGCCTCCTGGTAACCTCAAACCAAAAAACATACAATGAATACACAAAAAATAAAAAGCAAGAAAATAAATCATATCACCAGAGAAAATCATCTTCACTAAAAAAAGACAGGAAAGGAGGGAGGGAGGGAGGGAGGGAGGGAGGAAGGAAGGAAGGAAGGAAGGAAGGAAGGAAGGAAGGAAGGAAGGAAGGAAGGAAAGAAGGAAAGAAAGAAAGAAAGAAAGAAAGAAAGAAAGAAAGAAAGAAAGAAAGAAAGAAAGAAAGAAAGAAAGAAAAAGAAAGAAAGAAAGAGGACAAGGCAAAACAATTGTGAAAACAAATAACAGTAGCTAGAGTAAGTCCCATTTACCAATACACACATTATCACGCAATGAACTAAACTCTACAATCAAAAGACAAAGAATGGCTGAATGGACGAAAAAACAAGATCCATTGATCTGTTGCCCACAAGAAACAGACTTCAACTATAAAGACACACACAGACTTAAAATAAAGGGAGGAAAAAGATATGCCATACAAATGGAAACCAAACAAGAGCAGAAGCAGCTATGCTTATATCAGACAAAATAGATTTCAAGATAAAAACTATAAGAAGAGACTAAGAAGGTCACTATATAATAATAAAGGGATCAATTCAACAAGAGGAGATAATGACTATAAATATATATGCACCCAACACATGAGCACCACAGATATATAAAGAAAATATCATTACAGCTAAAGAGAGAGATAGGCCCCAATATGATAACAGCTGGAGACTTCAACACCCCACTTTCAGTGTTGGACAGATTTTCCAGACAGAAAATCAACAAAGAAACAGACTTAATATGCACTATAGATCAAATGAATCTAATAGATATTTAGAGAACATTTCATCCAATGGTCACAGAATACACATTCTTTTCCTCAGCACATGGATCATTATCAAAGATGGACTATATGTTAGGTCACAAAACAAGTCTTAAAACACTCAATATAATCGAAATAATATCAAGTGTCTTCCCTGACCACAAAGGAATAAAACTAGAAATCAATAACAAGAGGAATTTTTGAAACTATACAAAGACATGGAAATTAAACAATCTGCTCCTGAATGATCAGAGGTCAATGAAAAAACTAAGAAGGAAATTAAAAAATTTCTTGAAGGGAATGATAATGGAAACACAACATACCAAACCTATGGGATGCAGCAAAAGCAGTACTATGAGGGAGGTGTCTAACTCTAAGTGTCTACATCAAAAAAGAGGAAACACTTCAAATAAACAATCTAATTATTCATCTTAAAGAAGTGAAAAAGCAAGAGCAAACTACTAGCCCAAAGTTAGTAGGAGAAAATAAATAATAAAGATCAGAGAAGAAATAAGTGAATTTGAAATAAAGAAAATAATAAAAAAGATCAATGAGACAAAAGGTCAAAAAGTTATGTTTAACTTTTCAAAAAAGACAAACCTAAAGACAAACCTTTAGACAGACTAGGGAAAAAGTGAGATCTAACTATATAAAATGAAAACGAGACCTTACATCTGTTACTGCAGAAATTCAAAAGATCATTAATAGCTACTATGAGCAATGATATGCCAATAAATTGGAAAATCTAGAAGAAACAGACAATTTCCTGGATACATACAATCTACCGAGATTGAACCATGAAGAAATCCAACACCTAACAGACCAATAAGAAGTAATGAGATCAACCCATAACAGAAAGTCTCCCGGTAAAGAAAAGCCCAGGACCCCAATGGCTTTACTGCTCAATTCTACCAAACATTTATAGAAGAAGTAATACCAACCCTACTGAAAAATAGAGGAGGAAGGAATACTTCCAAACTCATTCTATGATGCTAACATTATTCTGATGCCAAAATGGGACAAAGGCACATTAAAAAAAAAAAACTACAAGCCAATATATTTCATGAATATTTGTGCAAAAATTCTCAACAAAATACTAGCAAACAGAATTCGACAATACACTAGAAAGATCATCCATCATGACCAAGTGGAATTTACCCCTGGGATGCAAGGATGGTTCAACATATGCAAATCAATTACTATGATACATCATATCAACAGAATGAAGGGCAAAAACCATATGATCATTTCAATTAATACTGAAAAGTAATTTGATAAAATTTAACACCCCTTCATGATAAAAATCCTCAAAAAACTGCATATAGAAGGAGCACACCTCGACATAAGAGCCATATATGACAGACCCACAAGCTACCATTTTCATATACCAACAGCAAGTAACCTGAAAAAGAAGTTAAAAAGTAATCCCATTTACAATAGCCACAAATAAAATTAAATACCTAGGAATTAACTTAACCAAAGAAGTGAAAGAGTTCTATAATGAAAACTATAAAACACTGTGAAAGAAATCGAAGAGGGCACCAAAAAATAAAAAGATATTCCCTGTTCATGAATTGGAAGAATCAATATTGTTAAAATGTCCATTTTACCCAAAGCAACCTGTAGATTCAATGCAATCTCTATCAAAATACCAATAACATTCTTCGCAGAAATATAAAACAGAATCCTAAAATGTATACAGAACCACAAAAGATACAGAATAGCCAAAGATATTCTAAGGCAAAAGAACAAAACTGGAGGAATTGCATTACTTGACTTCAAATTATACTACAGAGGCATAGTAATCAAAACAGCAATGATACTGGCATAAAAACAGACACATGGACCTATGGAACAGAATAGAGAACACAGAAACCGATCCTCACACTTACAGTGAACTTATTTTTGACAAAGATGCCAAGAGCATACACTGGGGAAAAGGCAGTCTTTTCAATAAATGGTGCTGAGAAACCTGGATATCCATATGCAGAAGAATGTAACTAGACCCCTATCTCTCACCACATATAAAAATTAAATCAAATGGATTAAAGACTTAAATCTAAGACCTCAAAGTGAAACTCCTATAAGAAAACATTGGGAAAATCTCCAGGACATTGATCTGGGTTAAGATTACTTAAGCAATACCCCAGAAGTACAGGCAACCAAAGCAAAATGGACAAATGGGATTGCATCAAGTTTAAAAGCTCTCCACAGCAAAGGATGCAGTCAACAAAGTGAAGAATGGGAGAAAATATTTGCAAACTACCCATCTGACTAGGGATTAATAACTGGAATATATAAGGAGCTCAAACAACTCTGCAGGAAAAAAATCAAACAATCTGATCAAAAAATGGGTAAAAGATTTTTATAGACATTTATTGAAAGAAGACATACAAATGGCAACAGGCATATATAAAAGTGCTCAACATAATTGATAATCAGAGAAATGCTAATAAAAATTACAGTGAGATATCATCTCACCTTAGTTGATATGGTTTAGCTGTGTCCCCACCCAAATCTCATCTTGAATTGTAACTCCCATAATCCACATGTGTTGGAGAGACCTGGTGGGAGGTAACTGAATCATGGGGGCAGGTTTTCCTGTGCTGTTATCATGAGAGTGAATACGTCTCACAAGATCTGCTGGTTTTATGAAGGGCAGTTCCCCTGCACATGCTCTTTGACCTGTTGCCATATAAGATGTGCCTTTGCTCCTCCTTTGTCTTCTGCCATGATTGTGAGGCCTCCCCAGCCATGCTGAACTGTGAATCAATTAAATCTCTTTCCTTTATAAGTTACCCAGTCTTGGGTAAGTCTTTATTAGCAGCGTGAAAACAGACTAATATAGCACATTGTTACCAAGAATGAAGTGCTGCTATAAAGATAACCAAAAAAGTGAAAGCTACTTTGGAACTGGGTAACAGGCAGAGGCTGGAAAAGTTTGGTGGGCTCAGAAGAAGACAGGAAAATGTGAGAAAGTTTGGAGCTTCCTAGAGACTTAGACAGAAAACAGAAAGCCGTGGGAAAGTTTGGAACTTCCTAGGGACTTGTTGAATGCTTTTGACCAAAATGCTGACAGTGATAGAGACAGTAAAGTCCAGGCTGAGGTGGTCTCAGATGGAGATGAGGAACTTGTTGGGGACTGGAGTAAAGGTCACTCTTGATATGCAAAGAGACTGGTGGCATTTTGCCTTGGCCCTAGAGATTGGTGGAATTTTGAACTTCAGGGAGATGATTTAGGG
Source organism: Papio anubis (assembly GCF_008728515.1). NCBI lineage: Eukaryota > Metazoa > Chordata > Mammalia > Primates > Cercopithecidae > Papio > Papio anubis. Next base: position 99,763,545 of record NC_044996.1, on the reverse strand, counting down.
TAACTGGCAGAAGAAGTTTCTAAGTGGCAAAGTGTTCAAGAGGAAGCAGAGCATAAAAGTTTGGAAATTTTGCAGCCTGATAATGCAGAAGAAAAATAAAGACCCATTTTCTAGGAAGAAATTCATGCCTGTTGCAGAAATTTGCATAAGTAATGAGGAACCAAATCTTAGTCACCAGGACAATGAGGAAAATATCTCCAGGGCCTGTCAGAGACCTTCACGGCAGCTACTCCCACCACAAGCCTGGAGGCCTAGAGGTAAAAAATGGTTTCCTGGGCCAGGACCAGGACCCTGCTACTGTGTGCAGCCTCAGGACTTGGTGCCCTGCATCCCAGCTGCTACAGCCATGGCTAAAGGGGGCCAAGGTACAGTGTGGACTGTGGCTTCAGAGGGGGCAAGCCACAAGCCTTGGCAGCCTACACAAGCTACAGTGGTGTTTAGCTTGTGGGTGCACAGAAGTCAAGAACAGAAGTTTGGGAACCTCTGCCTAGATTTCAGAGGATGTAGGGAAACACCTGGATGTTCTGGCAGAAGTTTGCTGCAGAGGCAGAGTCCTCATGGAGAACCTCTGTTAGGGCAGTGTGGAAGGGAAATGTGGGGTCAGAACTCCCACACAGAGTTTCTACTGGGGCACTGCCTAGTGGAGTTGTGAGAAGAGGGCCTCCATCTTTCAGACACCAGAATGGTAAATCTACCAACAGCTTGCACCATGCAGCTGGAAAATCTGCAGACTTTCAATGCCAGCCAATGAAAGCAGCCAGGAGGGGACTATACTCTGCAAAGCCACAGGGGAGGAGCTGCCCAAGGTCATGGTAGCCCACCTTTTGCATCAGCATGCCCTGAATGTGAGACATGGCATCAGAGATCATTTTGGAACTTTAAGGTTTAATGACTGCCCTATTAGATTTCAGACTTGCATGGAGCCTGTGGTCTTTTTTGTTGGCCAATTTCTCCCAGTTGGAATGGGAGCATTTATCCAATGCCTGTACCCCCACAGTATCTAGGAAGTAACTAACTTGATTTTGATTTTACAGGCTCTTAGGCAGAAAGGACTTGCTTTGTCTCAGATGAGACTTTGGACTTGGACTTTTGAGTTAATGCTGGAATGAGTTAAGACTTTGGGGTAGAGTTGGGAAGGCATGATTGGTTTGGAAATGTGAGGACATGAGATTTGGGAGGGACTGGGGCAGAATGATATGGTTTGGCTATGTCCCCACCCAAATCTCACCTTGAATTATAGCTCCCATGATCCCCATGTGTTATGGAAAGGACCCAGTGGGAGGTAATTGAATCATGGGGCAGGTTTTTACCATGTTGTTCTTGTGGTAGTAAATAAGTCTCATGAGATCTGATGGTTTTATAAAGGGCAGTTCCCCTGAACATGCTCTCTTGCCTGCCACCATGTAAGATGTACCTTTGCTCCTCCTTTGCTTTCTGCCATGATTGTGAGGCCTCCCCAGCCATGATGAACTGTGAGCCAATTAAACCTCTTTCCTTTATAAATTACTCAGTCTTGGGTATGTCTTTACTAACAGCATCAGAATGGACTAATACAATACACCAGTTCAAATGGCTTATATCCAAAAGTCAGGCAATAACAAATGCTGGTGAGAATGTGGAGAAAAGGGAACCCTAGCACACTGTTGGTGGGAATGTAAATTAGTACAACCAGTATGGAGAACAGTTTGAAGGTTCCTCAGAAACTAGAAATAGAGTTAACATATGATCCAGATATCCCACCGCTGGGTATATACTCAAAATAAAGGAAATCTGTATATTGAAGAAGTATCTGGACTCCCATGTTTGTTGCAGCACAGTTCACAATCCCAAGATTTGGAAGCAACCTAAGTGTCCATCAACAGATGAATGGATAGAGAAAATGTGACACATACACACAATGGAGTACTATTCAGCCATAAAAAAGAATAAGATCTGGCCAGGCATGGTGGCTCACACCTGTAATTCCAGCATTTTGGGAGACTGAGGTGGGCAGATCACCTGAGGTCAGGCGTTCCAGACTAGCTTGGCAAATATGGTGAAACCCCATTTCTACTAAAAACACAAAAAGTAGCTGGGCGTGGCGGTGGGTGCCTGTAATCCCAGTTACTCAGGAGGCTGAGGCAGGAGAATCACTTGAATTCGGGAGATGGAGGTTGCAGTGAACCGAGATTGCACCACGGCACTCCAGCCTGGGTGACAGAGCAAGACTCTGTCTCAAAAAAAAAAAAAAAAAAAATGAGATCCTGTTATTTGCAACAACATGGATGGAACTGCAGATCACTATGTTAAGTGAAATAAGCCAGGCACAGAATGACAAACATCACACATTTTCACCTATTTCTGGGATCTAAAAATCTAAACAATTGAACTTATGGACATAGAGAATAGAAGGATGGTTACCACAGGCTGGGAAGGACAGTGGAGCTGGTGGGGGGAAGGTGTGACAGTTAATGGCTACAAAAAAAATATTTAGAAAGAATGAATAAGATCTAGTATTTGATAGCACAACAGGGTGACTATAGTTAATAATAACTTAATTGTACATTTTAAAATAAATAAAGGAGTTTAATTGGATTGTTTGTAACACAAAGGGTAAATGCTTGAGGGGATGGATACCCCATTCTCCATGATGTGATTATTTCACATTGCATGCATGCATCATCAAAACATCTCATGTACCCCTAAGTATATACACCTAGCATGTACCCACAAAAATTAAAAATTAAAAAAATTTTTAAAAAGAAAATTGGCTGAGTCCCAGTAAGAATGGTAACCTCTGTGGTACCGTAACTTGCCTTATTTTCATCCCCATTGCTCCAGTTCTGCAGTAGTCTTTGAAAACCAGCACCCTCAAAATCACAGTAGCTGTGAAAACCAGCAATCTAGCAGCAACTGGAGGGGGCATGCCCAGGAAATACTTCAAGGCCCTAATTTGTCACCTCTGGCTAAAACTAATACTCTCTGAAAGCAGGAAATTAAGGATCAGGTAAAGTTTCAAACTGCTGAGGTGTTGAAAGTGTTCCCCAACACTCACTCAGAGCCCTTTGGCAAAGCGTGGAAGATTTGTGATTCAAAGTATTTAAGGAAATCTCCATCCAAACATTAGCTGACTGCTAAGCTAAATGAACAGAAACTTTAGCCACAGTACACAACAAAGAATACAGACTTTATAGAACTGATCCAGGAGAGTCATTAAACCAACAGTGAAAACAACAACGCACTTTGAGGAGGGAAGGATCTGATTGCCAGAGATTCAACATTATATTATTTAAAATGTCCAGTTTTCAACAAAAAATTATGAGACATCCAAAAAAGCAGGAATGCATGAAAATGATATTTAGTGAAATAGAGAATATGAATAAAAGGGACAGAAATTATAACAAAAGAACCAAACAAATTCTAAAGTATATATATACAAAATTGCTTCCATTATTATTACATTGTTTTTAAAAAGCAAAAAAGTACTTCCTATTTTATCAGTAATTACATAAAATGTATATAGATTAAACATTCCAAGCAAAAGGCACAAACTGGAAGTATAGTAAAGAATCATGATCCAACCACATGCTGTCCATAAAGGGCACACTAAATTAAAAGCCAATAATAGAGAAAAGTAAGAGGATGGAAAAAGATACACTGTGAAAATGGTAGCTAAAAGAGACCGGAAGTGGCCATATTAATATCCAAAGTCGACTTGAAGACAAAAGTTTTTTTAGCAACAAACGAGGACAATTTTTGGAGCACTCTCAGTAACTTTATTTGAATTAGTATTGTTCAGAGAAAATATACAAGTTTAAAATGACTTCAAATAATGTCAGCATTGGCCACTCAAAAAAATCAATAAAATAGAAGACAAATTTAGTTATTATTTCTGTGATTCATTGCAAGTGTAGGACATCTTTATAAACAAATCTATTTTTGCTTTTAGAACTATTGTTAATTAACACGTAAGAATTGTACATATTTATGGGATAAAATATGATATTTTAATACATGTATACAATATTAAATGATCAAATCAGAGTAATTAGCATATCCATCACCTCAAACACCTATTATTTCTTTGTGTTGGGAGCATTTCAAATCCACTTTTCTAGTGGATTTGAATAAATTGTTCAAATTATTCAAATATAATGAATAAATTGTTCATTATAGTCACCCTATATTGCTATAGAACCCTAGAACTTGTTCCTCTTATCTAGAGGAAATTCTGTATCCTTTAACCAACCTTTGGCTATCCCCTCCCTGACCCACCACATTTTCCTGCCTCTAGTAACCACTACAGTACTCTCTACTTCTATGAAATCAACATTTTTAGCTTCCACATGTGAATGAGAACATGTGGTATTTAACTTTCTGTGCCTGGCTTATTTTACTTAACATAATGTCTTGAAAGCTCATGTATGTTGCCACAAATTGCAGAATTTTGTTCTTTTATACAGCTAAATATTTTATTGTGTATATACACCACACTTTTCTTTATCCATTTATCTGTTGATGGACACTTAGGTGGTTTCATATCTTGGCATTGTGAATAGTGCTACAATAAACATGGGAGTGTAGATATCTTTTTGACATACTAATTTCCTTTCCTTTGCATATATACCCAGAAATGGTATTGCTGGATCATAAGGTAGTTTTATTTTCATTTTTTTTATGGATTTCCATACTGATTTCTGTATTACTGCACTAATTTTCCTCCTCATTAACAGTGTATAAGAGTTCCCCCTTCTCCACATCTTCACCAGCATTTGTTATTTTTTGCCTTTTTTATCATAGCCATTCTAACTGGGATGAGGTGATGTCTCACTATGGTTTTAATTTGTATTTCCCTGATGATTAGTGGTGTTGAGCATTTTTTCATATACCTGTTGGCCATTTGTATAAAAAAGGACATTTTATAAAGATAAAAGTGTGAATATAACAGAAAGACATAACAATCATAAACATGCATGCAACTAACAATAGAGCTCAAAATACAGTAAGCAAAAATTAACATAATTGGAGGGAGAAATAGATAATTTTTTGTTGTTGTTGTTGAGATGGAGTCTCACTCCATCACTCAGACTGGAGTGCAGTGGGGCAATCTTGGCTTACTGCAACCTTCGCCTCCCAAGTTTAGTAGAGACAGGGTTTCACCATGTTGGTCAGGCTGGTCTCTAACTCCTGAACTCAAGTGATCCACCTGCCTTGGCCTCCCAAAGTTCTGGCATTATAGGCATAAGCCACTGTGCCTGGCCAGAAATAGACAATTTAAAGGTAATAGTTGAGATTTCAATACCACACTTCCAGTAATGGATAGAATAACTAGACAGAAGATTAATAAGGAAATAGAAAACTTGAATGACTATAAACCAACCAGACCTGACAGACATTTATAGAATGTCCTTCTTGTCTTAGCTTGTTTGGGTTAAGACAATACTTTAATACTTTAGAATTGGTAATTTAGAAACAGTAAAAATTTATTGCTCACAATTTTGGAAGCTTAAAAGTCAAAGATCAAGGTGCTGGCAGATTTGGTGTTAGTTGAGGGCCTGTTACCCCTAGATGGTGCCTTCTAGATGCATCCTTACATAGCTGAAGGGGTAAAGGGCTACCTCAAGCTTCTTTTATAAGGGCACTAATCCCATTCATAAGAGCTCTGCCTTCATGACCCAATCATGTCCCAAAGGCCCCACATCTTAATACTATCACATTGGGTATTAGGTTTTAACATATGAATTTTGGGAACACAAAGCTTTAGACCATAGCATTCGGCTCCTGGTACCCCACAATTTTTGTACTTCTCACATGCAAAATACGTTCAATCCAGTATCTGTTATTTTTTGGGTTTTTTTGATAATTGTCATTCTAATTAGGATGAGATGACATATTTCCAGCATCAACTCAAAAGCCTGAAGTCCAAAGTCTCATCTAAATACCATCTAAATCTGAAACGAATGAGACTTAAGGTGTGACATATCCTGAGGCAAATTCCCTTCCAAGTTTGAGCCTCTGAAATCAAACAAGTTATGTGTTTCTAAAATATAACGATGAGACAGGCATAGGGTAGACATTTCTATTCTTAAAGAGAGAAATAGGAAAAAAGAAAAGAGTAATAGATCACAAATAAGTCTAAAATACAACAGGAAAAATGCATTAAATCTTAAGGTTTCAGAATAATTTTCTTTGACTCCATGTCCTCCTTTCCAGACATAGTGAGGTGAAGGTTGGGCCTCCAAGAGTCCAGTTGGCCCCACTGCCATCACTTTGCTGGGCACAGCCCACACAGAAGCTCTTATAGATTGAAGTTGGTTGCCTGCAGCTCTCCCAGACTGGAGTTGCACACTGTTAGCTTTATAGTACTGGAGTCTCAGGGGCAGCCCCACCCCAGTGGGTCCTGTGGACATTGCCCTAATGGGGGCTCTTTGTGGTGACTCTAACTCCACAGTTCTGCTGGGCATTGCCCTAGCAAAGATGCTCTGTGTGGCCCTGCTACTGTGGCAGTTTTCTGTCTGGGCCCTGAGGCTCTCTGGGGCATCCTTTGAAATCTAGATGGAGGTAGTCATGCCTCCATAGCTCATATTCTCTGTACATCCATGGGGATGGCACCGTGTAGGTGCTACCATGGTTTTCTGCCTGTGCCTTCCAGAGGAGTGCCTTGAGCTGCACCTGGTCCCACTTGTACCACAAGCGGCCAAGGAGTACTACACCAGGACTGGGGGAGTAGAGCCTGGAAATCACTCTGCCCCCAACACCCTAGCATTCTGGGTCTGTGGTGGGTGGAGCAGCCCTGAAGTTCTCTGAGATACCTTCAGAAGCATTCTTCCATTGTACTGATGAATAGCATATGGCTTTTTTCTATCCATACTAATCTCCCTATCAAATGGTTGCTTGGCCACACTCTTGGTGGTCTCTTCTGAACAAGCTTTTTTATTCCTTACAACTTTGCCAGACTGAGAATTTTCCAAATCTTTAAGTTCTGCTTCCTTTTTGATTATAAGTTCTGTCTTTAATCTCTTGTCTCATATTTTACTATAAGTAGTCAAGAGAAACCATGCTGCATCCTCAGCACTTTGCTTAGATATTTCTTCCACCAAATATCCTATTTCATCAACTCAGAAGTTCTTCCTTACACAAAACACTAGGACACAGACATAATTCAGCCAAGTTATTTGACACTTTATAACAATAATTGCCTTTCCTTCAGTTTCAGTAACATGTTCCTCATTTCTGTCTAAGCCTTCAGCAGGATAGCTTTTACTGTTCATATTTCTACTAACATTCTGTTCATGACCTCTTAGGTAATCTGTAAGAGGATTGAAGCTTTTTCTACAGCTCTCTATTTCTTTTGAGCCCCCACCAGAATCACCCTTTATGGTCCATTCATGGCAACAGAAGCTTTTTTTTTTCAGCATGTATCACCAAACTTTTCCAGCCTCTACTCATTACCTAGTTTCAAAGCCACTATCACATTTTTAGGTATTTGTTACAGCAGCACCCTATCTCAGTTTCAATTTCTACCTTAGTACATTAAGGTTGCTAAAACAAAATACCTTAGACTGGGTAATTTAGAAGCAATAAAAATTTATTACTCACAGTTCTGGAGGCTTGGAAGTCCATGATCAAGGTGCTGGCAGATTTGGTATCCATTAAGGGCTCATTACTCATAGATGGCACTGTCTAGCCTTGTCCTCACATGGAGCAAGAGGCAAATAGGCTTTCTCAAGTTTATTTTATAAGGCCACTAATGCCATTCATGAGGGCTCTGCTCTCATGACCTAATCACCTCCCAAAGCCCCTACCTCTTAATACTATCACATTGGGTATTAAGTTTCAACATATGCATTTTGAGGGGACACAAAGCTTCAGACCGTATAGCACTGCCCGACAACAGAAGAATATGCATTTTTTTTCAAATTCAGTGGAACATTCTCCAGGAGAGACCACTATTAAACCACCACACAAGCCTCAATAAATTTAGAAAGATTAAAATGATTCAAAGTATGTTCTCCAGCCTCAATGTTACGAAATTTAAAATGAATAACAGAAGGAAATTTGGGAAATTCACAAATATGTGAAAATTAAACAACACACTTCCAAATAACCAGTGGGTCAAAAAAGAAATTATGAGGAAAACTGAAAAATACTTTGAAATGAATGAAAAACAAAAATACAACATATAACAGTTTTGTTATGTTGTTAAGCCATGCTTAGATATAAATTTATGGTTGTAAACACCTATATTAAAGAATAAGAAAGAGGCCGGGCGTGGTGGCTCATGACCGTAATCCCAGCACTTTGGGAGGCTGAGGTGGGCGGATCACTTGAGGCCAGGAGTTCGAGACCAGCCTGGCCAACATGGCGAAACCCCGTCTCTACTAAAATACAAAAATTAGTTGGGCGTGGTAGCAAGTGCCTGTAATCCCAGCTACTCAGGAGGCTGAGACACAAGAATTGCTTGAACCTGGGGGGCAGAGGTTGCAGTGAGCCAAGATTGCACCACTGTACTCCATCCTGGGTGACAGAGCAAAACTCTGTCTCATAAAAAAAAAAAAAAGAAGAAGAAGAAGAAAGACCTCAAGTGAGTAACCTAAACTTCCACTGTATTAAACTAGAAAGAGTTAACTAAACTCAAAGCAAGAAGAATAAAGGAAATGATAAAGATTAGACCAGAAATAAATGAAATAGAGAGTAGAAAAACAGTAAGAATATCAATAAAGCTAAAGTTGGTTCTTTTAAAAGTCAACAAAATTGACATACTTCTAGCTAGAAAAGACTCAAATTACTAAAATCAGGAAAGAAAGGGAATATTACACCAACCTTATACAAATGAAAAAGAATGAAAAGTTAATACTATGAAAAACTGTTTGTAAACAAATTAGATAGCACACATGAAATGGACACATTCATAGAAATACACAAACCACTGATCCTGACTCAAGAAGAAATGTACAATCTTAATGGACTTATGAAAGGAAAAAAGATTAAATTGATAAAATTCTTGCAAAGCAAAGCTTAGGCCCAAATGGCTTCACTGCTGGATTCTACCAAACATTTAAAAAAGAATTAATATAAATTGTACACAAGCTGTTTCAAAAAATAGAAGAGAACATTTTCAAACTCATTATATAAGGCCAGTATTAATCTAATAGCAAAACTAAACAAAAAAAATCATAAGAACATAAAGCTACAGACCAATATCTTTTATGATCATGGATGCAAACATCCCTAACAAACTACTAGCAAGTTGAAACTGACAATATATTTAAAAGTTTATATACCACAACCAAGTGAGATTGATTTCAGGGATGCAAGATTGGTGCTGGAACGACTGGATATCCACATGTAAAATAATAAGTTTGGACCTCTTTCTCGTACTATACACAAACATTAACTCCAAAGACATCATAGACCTAAATATAAGACTTAACACTATAAAACTCTTAGACCTTGGATTTGGCAATGGAGTCTTAGCTACAACATTAAAAGCATAAGCAGTCATGGAAAAAATAGGTAAATTAGACTTCATAAAAATTAAAAACACTTGTTCTTCAAAGGAAACTATCAACCAAGTAAAAGGACCATCCACAGATACGTAAATCTGTTAAGTGACTTGTATCTACAATGAAGAACTTCTACAACTAAACAATAAAAAGACAACCCAATTTTAAATAATGAGCAAAGTATTTGAATAGACATTTCTCCAAAGAAGATATACAAATGTCTAATAAACCCATGAAAAGATGCTCAATATCATTGGTCATCAGGGAAATGCAAATTAAAACTACAATGAGGTATCACTTTGCACCCACAATAATGGCTGTAATAAAAAAGTCAGACAACACAAGTGTTGACAAGGATGTAGAGAAACTGGAACCCTCATTCATTGCTGGTGGGACTGTAAAATGGTACAACCAATTTGGAAAACAGTTATATAGCTTCTCAAAATGTTAAACACAGAGTTACCATATGATTCAGCAATTCCACTCTTAGGTATATACCCAAGATAAATGAAAATGTATTTCCACACAAAAATTTGCACATGAATGTTCCCAGCAGGATTATTCATAATGGCCAAAACGTGGAAATAACCCAAATGTCCATCAACTGATGGATAAACAAAACATGGTATATTAATTCCATGGAATATTATTCAGCTATAAAAAAGAATAGAGTATTGATACATGGTATAGCATGGGTGAATATTAAAAAAAATTATGATAAGTAAAATAAGCCAGTCACAAAAGATCACATATTGCAGGAGTCCCTAACCCCTGGGCCACAGACCAGTACCAGTTCGTGGCCCATTAGGAACCAGGCCTCACAGCAGAAGGTGAGTGGCAGGCAAGCAAGCAAACTTCATCTGTATTTACAGCTGCTTCCCATCACTTGCATAACCACCTGAGCTCACTTCCTATCAGATCATCAGTGGCATTAGATTTTCATAGGAGCCTGAACCCTACTGTGAACCGTGCATGCAAACTAGGCTGCACGCTCTTTATGAGAATCTAATGCCTGATGATCTGACACTGTCTTCCATCACCCCCAGATGGAACTGTTTAGTTGCAGGAAGACAAGCTAGGGCCCACTGATTCACATTATATTGAGTTGTATAATTATTTCATTATATATTACAATGTAACAATAGTAGAAATAAAGTGCACAATAAATGTAATGCACTTGAATCATCCTGAAACCATACCTCCCTTGTGGTCAATGGAAAAATTGTCTTTCATGAAACTGGTCCCTGGTGCCATAAACATTGGGGACCACTGACATATTGTATGATTCCATTCATATGAAATGCCAGAATAGGCAAGTCATTAGATAGAAAGTAGATTAGTTTTTGTCAGAGGCTGAGGAGGAAAGCACAACGGTGAGTCACTGCTAATGGATATGGGGTTTCTTTTTCTGGTGATGAAAATGTTATCAAATAAGATAGTGGTAATGGTTTTCTATGTCTATAAATATGCTATAACAAGTGAAATATTGAACTGTACACTTTAAAGGGTAAATTTTATGGTATGCAAACTATATCTTAATAAAGATGCCATTTTAAAAAGTACACCAATATTCCCAAATTCCTTATTCTAGTGAATGCCAAAATGTTCCATCCATTTATACAAACCAGTAACCTTCTTTGAGAGATCTTGTTCCTACTCCCTTTTTAGTCTACCACCAATTCCTACCAATATCTTCTCCTACATATGGCCGTTCAGGCCTTTGTTTTTCTACCACCATCCAAGCCCAATTCACCATTATTTCTTGCCTGAAATATCCAATAGTCAATTAACTAGTCATCCTGCATCTGCTCCTACCTGTTCCCCTATTCATTCTTCACCTAACAGCCAGAGTAATCCTTTCAAAATGAAAAAAATTAATAAACATTTTTATTAAAGCAAAACTTACATAAATAAAAGTATATACATTCTTAGCATCTAGTTTTGTGAATTACCACAAAGTGAATATTCCCATGAAAACGCCATCCAGATTAGGAAATAAAACATTACCAACATCCCAGGAGCACCCCCACTTTATGACTTTATGTTCCTTTTCATTTGGTACTATCTATTCTCTCAATATCCTTTCTACCATTATGTATTGGTTTCACCTAGTTCTGAAGTGTACGCAAAGGGAGTCATAGAAAAAGTATGCTTTCGTATCTGGATTTTTCCATTTGATAGTATGTTTGGGAGATTCATTGTTACTGTGTATAGGAGCCAATCATTAATTTTTGTTGTTGTATTTCATTTTTTTATTTAATATAATTTATCCATTTTATAGTTGATAGACTGCTCAACACACTTCTGGGTTGAGGCTGTTACGAACATACCTGTTCAAGTATTTTGGGATTCATAAGTATGCATCTCTGTTGAGTAAATACATTGGAGTGGAATTGCTGGGTCAGAGGGTATGTGCATGTTTGGTGTTAGTAGATGCTTCCATGTAGTTTTCCAATGTGGTTGTACAAATTTACACTTCCTCCAGCAGAGTATGAGAGTTCCAGTTGCTTCATATTCTCACCAGCACTTAGTATTGTTAGTCTTATAAAATTTGGCCATTTTGATGGGCATATAATGGTATCTTACTGTCATCTTGCCATTTTCTCAATGAAAAATAAGGTTAATATCATTTTAGATAATTAATGGCCATTTGATTATATGCTTTTGTGGGATTCCTATTCAAATATTTTGTTCATTTTTCCATTGGGGTATCTGAATTTTCCTTATAATATTCTAGATCTGCATCTTGTGGCTTGCCCATTCACGCTCTTATTGGTGTTCTTTATGAATATAAATTCTTAAAATAGCCCAACTTATTGATCAATATGGTCCAATTTATTGATCTTCTCCTTTATGGTCGGGACTTTTGGTGTCCTATTTAGAAATCTTTTCCAAGATAATGAAGCTCTTCTCCTACACTAGCTTCCAGAATTTTTATTGTTTTATCTTTCACATTGAGGTCCACAATTTATCTGGAATTAATTTTTGGTTATGTTATAAGGTAGAGGTTAAGATACATTTTTCTTTCCATGTGATTTTCCAATTGACCCAACACCATTTGTTGATAAGAATATCTTTTGCCTACCAAAATGAAAATTTAATTATGCTGGATTGGAGAGGAGAGTAAGACTCTCGGCTTGGGATTCAAAATTATTTCTTGTGGTATATTTTAACCTGAAACCAAGGAGTTACAGCTAAACTCCAGCAGAAAGCCCCTGTTACCTAGAACTGGTAATGAGCCTTCCCATCTGGAAGAACAGAGAAGCAATCTTGAAATTGTAACTATTACCACACTCAATGCCATGAACTAACTGAATAGTTATGAATGAACTTCTGTTGATGGTTATACTCCTAAATCTCCCCAAAACTGAAGACAATTATGTCTACCCTTAGACAAATGAGTATTTGCTGTGCAAATGACCCTCTGAGGAGAAAGGGGCTGACAATCCTTTGGGTATAAAGTGCTCTGATCTCCTTGGGTTGTAGAGATGTAAGTCAGTTGTTTTGTCTTTTTCTCATTTCAGTATTGCAAAGACAAAGAGAATCAACTTTTAATTTATATATGACTTTGGATTTTTCCCACTGCTAATCAGATTTCTGGGCGAGAGCTCCTCATGAATTTTCTGACAGCTACATGGATCACATGGGTAAGTTGTTCCTGATGTCTGATCCCTGATCCTCATGGATGCCTGGAAGTCTGAAACAACGCATAGCTGGCCTATTACTCATTCTCCCTACACCACCGAGCTCCAGTGTTGCCCCTTCCCTAGGCTTAACCTCTCCCTCTATATTTGCTGACAGCCTCTTTGAAAAATTTTCATAACATACAGATACTGTCTAAGCTTTTGAGCAAGTCTACTCCCCTTGACGTCAACTGTTCTGTTGATTTCCCCCAGCCTAATCCCTTACCACTCCCTTCTTTGCTATTCATGCTTGGTATAGTTTCTAGCACTCATCATGCTGATTCATGCCTCTGTACTTTTAGTTACAATGTTTTCCCTGCCTAGACCACCTTCATTTCCCCCTTCATTTCCCCTCCTTCATTTCCATGCTGGAGGTGAAATTTAGAAACTTTCAAAAATCTATTAGTCACCAGGAAGCTTGCCTATGACTCAGGTAGGCTAAATGCCCATACCTACGTCTATAACTACATATACCACATGATATCAGAGAGTGTGTTTATGTGTCCATTTCTCTTATGTTGGTTCTTCATCTTGTCTTTGGTCTCCCAGCATCGAACACTATGCCTGGCACACTACGGTTGTTTAACAAATTCGTGTTGAATGTACCTGAACTGCAGTAGTACAAGGAAAAGATTAACTTCCTCAGAAACTCTTGCATTTGGAGCTGAGGACCAAGTGGGTTGAAATATTAAACACACTGCTGAGGCTGCTTGCCTTGGTTGGGGTCAGCCTAGACAACCACTCAGTTTAGAGTCACAGAGGAGACTTAAAGCTCAAAAGTTTGCAATTTGTACACAGACTCTCAGCTTATAGAATCAAAACTCCTTTTGTCACACATTTATTTCTAAAATTAAATAAATAAGTTTAAAAAGGCAACCGAATGTCCTCCATCTCATGTTTTCTTAAGCCAGCAGCAGACTGTATGACACATCCTTCAAATAACTGCGGTGTTCTGAGGAAGTGTTTTAAAATACACAGCCCAGCCAACAAGAGCACTCAGGGATCTTGTTGTTTATTTTTGAGCATTAAAAAAAAAGTTAAAATTGCAGTGGTTGCTGAGTGTAGACTCATACAACACTAGCTCATTAGCTCTTTTAAAATATCCTGCATTGGAAAAATCTTCAATGCTAGAGCCCATTAAAATTTTGGAAACTTTAACATAGTTTTTAACACATTACCTCAAATAATTTAGTAGGTGCTTACATTTTTAAAATCTGTGAATAATAAACAAAATTGGTATAATAATAGCTTAGGTCAATTATTATTCTTACTGTAGTTGGTAACTTACAATACTTAAGTACTTATCTAATATACCAGCTAGAATCCAGAAAGATGCAAAGACTTTTTACTGTATTTTTTCCCCATTTGCACCTCAATTATGTATATTTCACGCCCCTCTTTGCTCTGCTATGTGTTCCAGGGGGCCCTATTTGGACTGCATTACCCAAGCCTCCTTTTCCATCTGACTTCTGGTTGTGCTATGCTTATAGAGATATTCATGGGGGATTAAAGAGTGGTAGAAGAGAGGTTGGGGTATTTCTTTACCTGCTTTCTCTGTACATCAGTGACCTATTTCTGGCATGGCTGTGTTCCTGTATGACTACAGTTCCTCTGCCTTCCTCCACAGCTCCAGGTTTTCTCCTATTGTGAGTGATGATGGTTTTCCACTGAGACCCGTCTCTGAGTGCCTCAACATCCTTTGATGGTTTTCTTAATCAAGCCCACACCCCTGTAATTAGTCCCTTCATTAATGTATTTTATTTGATTCATCTTGTTGAATCCTGCTACTTGCCAGGATTCCAACTGACACAAACTAAATTTAATGTATTTGTAGAGGACACTTCATATCACAATTGAGGTAAAGTCCTCCTATCCCCCATGGCGAGCACTGAATTAAAAGAGAAAACAGCAGAACTCATTAACAGAGATTTATAATTCACCAAGGAGTTACCAATGAAGCTTAAGAATAGGAAATACCATTTTGAAAGCATCTTAAGACTCCCACTGCACTATGAATCTAAAGGGGAAAACGTGTCAAAGTTTTAAATCAAGGGATGCATTCACAGGAAGAAAATCCCCACATTAACAAGGCAAAAGGCAAATAAGTGACACCCAGTCTTTACATAAAGTATAGAGACCTGATACTATCACTTGGTTGGACTGCAATAACTATTTATCTCTTCTCTCCCCATTATTGATGCAACAAAATTTTTGAAGCACTTCCTTTGAAGAGCCACAAACTTACTATAAGACTAAGCATTGTAACTCTCTCTATCCTATTAGGGCCCAAGGTGAGAGGATGTAAGAATGGATTGGAGAGGTGACCTCAGGAGAGCTGAAACAAGACAAGAAACTAAAGATGGAAAAATGTTCAGATTACTGATAGATTCCAAGTAAATCTGAAGCTAGGTAGAAATGTGTCAGGAAGAACGATCAGAGATTGAAATAGGTCCAGACTGGAGAAAGGATCTGAATAATGAGTACCAGCATCCAGGCAAGAGATCCAGAAGGCAACTTTAAGAATACAATGGATACCAAACCCTTACCTCATTCCATTAGGTTTTATATATTTCCATTATAAAGGTAAAAGCAAAACCCAATGAGGCTGATCCAATGACCCTGGCTGTAGTAGAATAAAAAATGTTAAGAGAAAAGCAGTTTCTGATGAGAAGACTGGAAGAAATCATTTGTACCCTAAAATGCCATTGTAGATTGACTCATTAAATAAAAAATAAAGTTGTGTTTTCAGGTTTCCTGAGTTTATTTTTCCAACTAGTGCTATACTTAATCAGGGTTTAGAGGTTTAGGGGTGGACACAAACTCAACTTGTTTTCTAAGAGCATAATTTCTTTTAAAAGATACATGTAAACTTCCTTGGAATTACAGAAAAAGTTTGTTTTTATTTACTAAAAAAAAAAAAAAAAAAAAACAGTATTTAACACTTCTGCTTCCAGCCAAAATGTAGTAAAAAGGCTGGCTTAATTTCTCACCTGAAATAACCAAATAGTGGACAAAATGTATGAATCAATTATTTTCAATACAATGAGCATCAGGGAATGAAACACTGCATATTAATTATGGTTCTCCAAATAAACAGCACCAACAGGGGTATATAAAAAAATGAGGGCCGGGTGTGGTGGCTCACGCCTGTAATCCCAGCACTTTGGGAGGCCGAGGCAGGCAGATCACGAGGTAAGGAGATCAAGACCATCCTGGCTAACACTGTGAAACCCCGTCTCTACTAAAAATACAAAAAATTAGCTGGGCGTGGTGGCGGGTGCTTGTAGTCCCAGCTACTTGGGAGGCTGAGGCAGGAGAATGGCGTGAACCTGGGAGGTGGAGCTTGCAGTGAGCCGAGATCGCGCCACTGCACTCCAGTCTGGGCCACAGAGGGTGACTCAGTCTAAAAAAAAAAAAATGAGAATTGGCTTACATGATTGTGGAGGTCAAGAAGTTCCATAATATGCTCTCTATGAGCTGAAGAAACAAGAAAGAATTGGAGGTGAAAGTCTAAGTCTAAAGGCCTGAGGACTGGCATTGTGGCCAGTGTGGGAGAGTAGGAGGGCGGCATGATGGTGTAAGTCAGAGATGGAGTCTGAAGGCTTGAGAACACAGAGCACTGATGTCTGAAAACAGGAGAAGATGGATATTCCAGCTCAAACAAGGCAGATCAAATTTGCCCTTCCTCTACTTTTTATTCTCCCCGGACCCTCAATGGATTGGACAATGTTTGCCTACATTGGTGAGTGTAATCTTCTTTACTCAGTCTACTGATTTGAATGCTAATTTCTTCCAGAAACATCTTCAGAGACACACCTAGAAATAATGTTTTAACCAACTATCTGGGCATTCCTTAGCCCAGTCCAGTTGACACATAAAATTAACCATACCAGACGGTGATCCCTAAAAGAAGGAAAACAATCAAGGTGAGTCCCTTGATTGGGCCAAGCTTAGTGCCTTAAACTATTCCAGGCCACAGGAACAGGAGCCCAAGCAGAGCCTGGCAGACGACCTGAGTTAAGGAGACAGAGCTCAGAATCTGTCTCCTGGGAAATCAAAACACTCACAGTTCACAGGACAGAGTACCACAGAGAAGAGTGCTATACACAAAGAGAAACCTGGAGATTTGCAGAAGGGCCAATTCAAGTATTCAGCTGAGTATGCACTGATCACTGTATGTGTGTAAGGAAACCACCTAAGGCTGGGAAAATAATTATCTAAAAGGATCACAGGTCTCATCACAAATAAATGATAAATATGTGAAGTAATACATATGTTAATCAGCTTGATTAAGTCATTCCAGAATGTATACATATTTCAAAAATTTCTGTGGTACACCATAAAGATATGTAATTTTAATTT
Organism: Papio anubis; assembly: GCF_008728515.1. NCBI lineage: Eukaryota > Metazoa > Chordata > Mammalia > Primates > Cercopithecidae > Papio > Papio anubis. The sequence continues at coordinate 99,746,015 of NC_044996.1, read as the reverse complement.
GACAATAAAGTAAATAAGAAGAGGAGAAAAAGGAACAATACTTGGTTCTCTAAACGGTTGGGAATTTTTCCTGCTCCTACCAGCCAGACGGGAAAACCTCACAATTTACAGGCATTGAAAATAATGCACAGAAGTGCCTTGCCTCAACAGTGGGGAATAGTCAGCCTTAGACTGAATACAACTTTGGTCCTACCTAAAAAGTCTTAAAAGCAAGACCTCAAAAGATCAAAGTATTTTCAATTAATTTAACTTGATATTAGAAAAAAAAATCTCAATAATATTTAAAGGAATAAAATATATTCAACATCCAAGGTAAAATTCACAATGTCTGGTATCTGATCAAAAGTGGCAGTCTAAAAAAGCATTGTTAATGTGTACACTTTATACAAGTAAATCCAGTGGTAAGTTAGTTATATTTCAATAAAGCTGTGAAAAATCTTACAAAGCAGACAAAGAAGAAGGAAAATACGACCTATAATAAAAGGTAAAATCAATGAACTGAAACCAATCCAGAGTTGACACAGAAGTTAGAATTATACATGGACATTTTAAAAGCTATAACAATATTTCATACGTTCAAAAAGTAAAGTAGAAACATAGAAAACGTACAATCCTCTAGACATGAAAACTACATTTTCTGAGGTTAAAAAAAATACACTGAATGGAAATAACAGCAAAATATATCTCACAGGAGAAAAGATTGGTGAGGCTGAACTTGACATAGCAATAGAATCTATTCAAATAAAACAGACAAACAAGGGGAAAAATGAACTCAGAATCAACAATAAGTGAAATAACTTAAAGCAGCTTAATATATTTTCAGTTGAAGTCCTTCAAGGGGGAAGAGATGCAGATAAAAAAATGTTTGAAGGAACAATAGCCAAAAATTTTTACAAATTTCATGAAAATTACAAATTTGCAAATCCAAGAATTTCAACGAACCTCAACACCATCAATGTGTGGAAAACTATACCAAGTTACATTAAAATAAGCTTTCTCAAAACCAGTGATAGAGGGAAAATCTTTAAAGCTACCAGAGAAAAAAGATATGTTACATACAAGGGAACAAAGATAAAGATGACAACAAATTTCTTTTTGGAAGCAATACAAGCAAGGAGACAGTAATGAAATATTATTAAAGTGCTAAAAGAAAACAAAACTTCCAACTTAGGTTTCTATACCTATTGAAAATATCTTTTAAAAACAAATGTGAAATAAAGACATTTTTGGACATATAAAAGCTGAAATAATCCACCAGGAGACCTCCTCGACAAGAAATGCTGAAGGAAGTCCTTAAGGCAAAAAGAAAATGAAAATAATACTAGGTGGAAATATGGATCTACAAAATGGAATAAAGAGCACATGAAATAGTAACTATATGAGTACATACATAATGCTATTTAAATTTCTACAAAAGATAACAGACTATTTAAACAAAAATAATAATAAAATGTCACGGAGCTTATAAGTAAAATGTTTGAAAACAATAGCACAATGGTCAGGGGGAAAGACATGGAAGTATGTTACTGTAAGACCCTTATAATATATATGAAGTGGTATATCACTTGAAGGCAGACTGTAATAAGTTAAAGATATATACTATAAACCCAAGAAACTACTAATAGGTAATAAACCAACAATGGAAATAAAATTGAATCACTTTTTAAAAATCAAATAATTAAAAAGAAAATAAAAAATGAAGCACAGATAAGACAAATAGAAAACGAATAGTAAGATGGGCAATTAAAATTTAACCATATTAATAATTAGATGACATGTAAAAGATAAAAAATGTGAATACCCTAATAAAAGGTTGAGATGCTCAGATTGAGTAAAAAAGCAATATCCAACTATATGCTTCCTATAAAGATGCAAGTAGGTTAAAAGTAAAACCATTTAAAAAAGGTATTCTATACTAACACTAATCAAAGAAAACTCAAGTGGAAAATGCAAATTAAAATAACAATGAGATACCATCTTCCACGAGTCATAATGGCTGTTATTAAAAAGTCAAAAAATTACAGATGTTGGTGAAGATGTGGAAAAAAATGAATGCTTATACATTGTTGGTGGGAATGTAAATTAGTATGACCTCTATGGAAAACAGTATGGAGATTCTTCAAACAACTAAAAACAGATCTACTAATTGATTCAGCAATCCCACTACTGGGTATATACCCAAAAGAAAGTAAATCATTATATCAAAAAGATACCTGCAACCATATGTTTATTACAGTACTACTCACAATAGCAAATATGGAATCGACCTGTGTCCATCAACAGGTGATTGGATAAAGAAAATGTGCCATGTACATGTTATACCATGAACTACTACTCAACCATAAAAAAATGAAGTCATACCTTTTGCAGCAACATGGATGGAACTAGAGGTCATTATCTTAAGCGAAATAATTCATAAGCAGAAAGTAAAATACTGCATGTTCTCACTTGTAAGTAGGAGCTAAATAATGTGTACACACGGACATAGAGTGTGGACTAATAAACATTGGAGACTCAGAAGGGTGAGAGGGTGGGACAGGGGTGAGGGATTAGAAATAAATTAATGCGTACAATATAGACTATTTGGGTGATGGCTACACTAAAAGCTCAGACTTCACCACTATGCAATATATCCATGTAACAAATGACACTTGTAACGCCTAAATCTATACAAAATTTTTAAAAAGCAAGATGAAGTAGTCATATTACTACTAAACAAAGTAGATTTTTAAACAAAACACATTGCCAGACATAAAGAAGGCCATTTAATAATGATTAAGAAGTCAATTTATCAAGAGGGCTTGATCATCTTAAACATTCATACACTAATAATGAAATGAAAACTATCAAGGTTTTACTGTAACATTGCATAATAGTATTGCAAAAAAGAGGCAAATTCACAATCATATTTGGAGAGTTAAATACTGCACCCATACATGCTGGAACAAGTAGATAGAAAATTAGCAAGGATACAGATTTGAACATCACCTTCAGTCATCTTGACATAATTGGCATTTATGGAACACTCCATCAAACAACAGCAAAATGAACACATGGAATATTTACAAAGAGAGATCATATCCTGGGCCATAAAACAAACCTCAGTAAATTTTAAAGGATAAGAGTCATAAAAAGTATGTTTTCTGACCACAATGGTATTTCCTTTAAAATCAATACTAAAAAGATCTCTGGAAAATCCCTAAAATTTTGGAAACTGAATAACACACATCTGGATAAGGCGTGGGTCAAAGGAGAAATCAAAAGAGAAAGTAAAAAGTATTTTGAACTGAATAAAGATAATACCACAACATATCAAAATTTGTGGCAATAATTAGGTGGAAATTTATAGCACTACTACCAATATTAGGAAAGAAGAAAGGCTTTAAATCAATGACCTTAGCTTTCAGCTTAAATAACTAAAAAGAAAGAGTAAATTAAAACTAAATTAAGCAGAATAAAGTAAATAATAAATATCAGAGATGAAATCAATGAAACAGAAAAATAATGCAGGAAAAATCAATGAAGCCAAACCTAGTTCTTTGAGTAGATCAAAAAAATTGACAAAACTCTAGCCATACTGATCTGGGATCAGAGACACAAATTACCAATATGTGGAATAAAATAGTGGTATCACTTGAGTTCTATAGATATTAAAAGGATAAGAAGGAAATTTATAAATAATTTTATTCCATTTATTAAACAACTTGAAATTGAAACATTAAAATATAAAAGTTTTCAAAATTTCATTTAATGAAATTGAAAAATTTATTGAAAGATACAAAGTATGAAAGTTTACTCAATAAGATATACATAATGGTAATTGTCTTATCTATTTTAAAAATTGAATTTGTATTATAAACCTTCCCACACAAGAGACTCTCGGCCCAGATAGCTTCACTGGTGAATTCTACCAAATATTTAATCAAGAAATAGTTCTGAAGGGTAGCCTCTTCTCCTTAACCAAGATACTGGCTTGTCCCTGTTTTGCCACAGTTCCTACCTTATGAGCTTGGTTTTCTTACACTAATAAGAGTGGAACAGAGCAGAGATATACCATTCCAGGGAACAGAATCATCATGGCAGATGGAAGGCAGGACTAGATTGCAGCTCTGGACAGAGAAGCACGCAGGGGATCACAATGTGAATTTTAGGTCCAGATTGACTGCAAGAACAAACCAGCAATCCCGAGAGGACCCACAGACCCTCTGAAGGAAGCAGACTGCTGCTGCAGGACCTGGGAGACTCCCCAAAAACTGTGGGTGTCCCAACTGCAGAAGTGGAAAAGGGAGACCCTCCTCTCCTGAACTCATACTCCCAGTGGAAAAGCTGTGGTCTGATTGTGGGAGAAGTTTCCGACTTTACCTGAAGCAGAGTCAGTTTGGAGAGCCAAGTGAAATACAGGGCTAGAGGAAGCAGTAGAAAGGCCCTAGGAGCTCGTTGGGTCCCCTAGCAGGCCATTCCTGCTTGGCACCACAGGGATCCAACAGGAGAGGAGCTGGGGGTAAAACTCCACAGGGAGAAGGAAATCTCTAGCTGAACTTTGTAATAATTTCAATGGGGTGAGAAGCGTCCTGGCCAAAACTCAGAGGAGGGCACAAATCCGGTGTGCAGACTCTACAAGCCGGGGAAGAACCAAGCCCTTTTCTTTCGCAGCTGGGAGGGAGGCAGGTAGCCTGGAGCAGGTTTTCAAGTCCTAACTCTCCACCTGGAAACGAACTGGGGGCTGTTGGTGGGGCACGGTGAGAGTGAGACTGGCCCTTCAGTTTGTGTGGGAGCTGGGTGAGGCTTGTGACTGCCAGCTTTCACCCCACTTCCCTGACAACTTGCATGACTCAGCAGAGGCAGCCATAATCCTCCTAGGTACACAACTCCAGTGACCTAGGAATCTCACCCAAATCCCCCACAGCAGCCACAGCAAGAACTGCCTGAGGACATTCTGAGCTCAGACATTCCTACCCCTACCCCCACCTGATGGTCCTTCCCTACCCACCCTGGTAGCAGAAGACAAAGGACAGATAATCTTGGGAGTTCTAGGGCCCCAGCCACCGCTGGTTCCTCCCCATACTACCACAGCTGATGCCCTCTGGAAAGCACCACCTCCTGGCAGGCCAACCAGCACAAAAAGAAAGCATTAAACTACCAAAGCTAAGAACCCTCACAAAGTCCATTGCACACCTCCCCCTCACCCCACCACCACCACCACTACCTCCACTGGAACAGGCACTGGTATCCACAGCTGAGAGACCCACAGACAATTCACATCACAGGACTTTGTGCAGATAACTCCCAGTACAAGCCCAGAGCCGAGTACATTCACTGGGTGACTAGACCCAGAAGAGAGACAACAATCACTAGAGTTCAGCTCACAGGAAAAGAGGAGAGTGCTACATCATTGGAACACCCCATGGGACAAAAGAATCTGGACAATAGCCTTCAGCCCTAGACCTTCCCTCTGACAGAGGGAATGAAAAAAAACCAGAAAACCAACTTCTCAAATGAGAAGGAACCAGAAAACCAACCTGGTAACATGACAAAACAAGGCTCTTCAACAATCCCAAAAAATCACACTAGTTTACCAGCAATGGATCCAAACCAAGAATAAATCCCTGATTTACCTGATGTATTATATGCCCTTTGTCTTCCACTACCAGGGTGAGTAGGGAAGGACCATCAGGTGCGGGTGGGACTAGACATGTCTGAGCTCAGACTCTCCTTGGGCAGGCCCTGCTGTGGCTGCTGTAGGGGATGTGGGTGAGATTCCCAGGTCACTGGAGTTGTGTACCTAGGAGGATTATGGCTGCTTCTGCTGAGTTATGCAGAAGGTTAGTTATTAAGCTAATTAGGGAACCACCAGAGAAAGGTGAAGCCCAATGAGAGGAAAAAAAAAAAAAAGATACAAAAAGTGAAGGGAGAAATATTCAAGGAAATAGATAGCTTAAAGAAAAAACAAACAAAAATTCAGGAAACTTTGGACACACTTTTAGAAATGTGAAATGCTCTGGAAAGTCTCAGCAATAGAATTGAACAAGTAGGAGAAACAAATTCAGAGATCAAAAACAAGGTCTTCGAATTAGCCCAATCCAACAAAGACAAATAAAAAAGAATAAGAAAATATGAACAAAGTCTCCAAGAAGTCTGAGATTATGTTAAATGACAAAACCTAAGAATAACTGGTGTTCTGGAGGAAGAAGAGAATTCCTAAAGCTTGGAAAACATATTTGAGGGAATAATCAAGGAAAACTTCCCTGGCCTTGCTAGAGACCTAGACATCCAAATACAAGAAGCACAAAGAACACTTGGGAAACTCATTGCAAAAAGATCTTCACCTAGGCATATTTTCATTAGGTTATTCAAAGTTAAGACAAAGGAAAGAATCTTAAAAGCTATGAGACAGAAGCACGAGGTAACCTATAAAGGAAAACTTATAAGATTAACAGCAGATTTCTCAGCAGAAACCCTACAAACCAGAAGGGATTGGAGCCTTATCTACAGCCTCCTCAAACAATTATCAGCCAAGCATTTGGTATCCACCAAAACTAAGCATCATATATGAAGAAAAGATACAGTCTTTTTCAGACAAACAAATGCTGAGAGAATTTGCCATTACCAAGCCACAACTACAAGAACTGTGAAAAGGAGCTCTAAATCTTGAAACAAATCCTGGAAACACATCAAAACAGAACCTTTTAAAGCATAAATCACACAGGACCTATAAAACAAAAATACAAGTTAAAAAGCAAAAACAAAACCAAAGTACACAGGCAACAAAGAGCATGATGAATGCAACAGTACCTCACATTTTAATATTAATATTGAATGTAAATGGCCTAAATGCTCCACTTAAAAGATACAGAACTGCAGAATCGGTAAGAACTCACCAACCAACTATCTGCTGCCTTCAGGAGACTCACCTAACACATAAGGACTCACATAAACTTAAAGTAAGGGGATGGAAAAAGGCATTTCATGCAAATGGACACCAAAAGCAAGCAGGGGTAGCTATTGTTATATCAGACCAAACAAACTTAAACGCAATGGCAGTTAAAAGAGACAAAGAGGGACATTATATAATGATAAAAGGCTTTGTCCAACAGGAAAATATCACAATCCTAAACATATGTGCACCTAACACTGGAGATCCCAAATTTACTTATTACTAATAGACCTAAGAAATGAGATAAACAGCAACACAAAAGTAGTGGGAGACTTCAATACTCCACTGACAGCACTAGACAGGTCATCAAGACAGAAAGTCAACAAAGAAACAATGGTTTTAAACTATATCTTGGAACAAATGGACTTAACAGATACATACAGAACATTTCAGCCAACAACCGCAGAATACACATTCTATTCAGCAGCACATGGAACTTTCTCCAAGATAAACCATATGGTAGGCCATAAAACAAACCTCAATAAATTTAAGAAAATTGAAATTATATCAAGCACTCTCTCAGACCACAGTGAAATAAAACTGGAAATTAACTCCAAAAGGAACTTTCAAAACCATGCAAATACGTGGAAATTAAATAACTTGCTCTTGAATGAGCATTGAGTCAAAAACAAAATGAAGATGGAAATTTAAAAAATCTGCAAACTGAATGACAATAATGACACAACCTCTCAAAACCTCTGGGATACAGCAAAGGTGCTTGTAAGAAGAAAGTTCATAGCCCTAAACGCCTATGTCAAAAAGACTGAAAGAACACAAACTGACATTCTAAGGTCACACCTCAAGGAACTAGAGAAATAAGAACAAATCAAACCCAAATCCAGCAGAAGAAAGGAAATAACCAAGATCAGAGCAGAAGTAAATGAAATCAAAACAAACAAAAAAATACAAAAGATAAATGAAACAAAAAGCTGGCTCTTTGAAAAGATAAATAAAATTGATAGACAATTGGCAAGATTAACCGAGAAAAGAAGAGAGAAACCCAAATAACCTCACTAAGAAACGAAACAGGGGATACTACAACTGATAACACTGAAATACAAAAGATCATTCAAGGCTACTATGAACATCTTTATGCACATAAACTAGAAAGCCTAGAAGAGATAGACAAATTACTGGAAAAATACAACCCTCCTAGCTTAAATCAGGAACGATTAGATACCCTGAACAGACCAATAACAAGAAGCAAGATTGAAATGGTAATTTAAAAATTAGCAACAAAGAAGTCCAGGACCATACGGATTCACAGCAGAATTCCACCAGGCATTCAAAGAATTGGTACCCATCCTTTTGACACTATTCCACAAGATAGAGAAAGAAGGAACGCTCCCTAATTCATTCCATGAAGCCAGTATCACCCTAATACCAAAACCAGGAAACGACATGACCAAAAAAGAAAACTACAGACCAATATCCTTGATGAACATGGATGCTAAAACCCTTAACAAAATACTAGCTAACCAAATCCAACAACATATCAAAAAGATAATCCACTAGATCAAGTGGGCTTCATACCAGGGATGCAGGGATGGTTTAACATATGCAAGTCAATAAATGTGATGCACTGCATAAACAGAATTAAAAACAAAAATCACATGATCATTAAATAGATGCAGAAAAAGCATTCGACAAAATCCAGCATCCCTTTATAATTAAAACTCTCAGCAAAATCTGCATACAAGGGACATACCTTAATGTAATAAAAGCCCTTAACGACAAACCGACAGTCAACATAATACTGAATGGGGAAAAATTGAAAGCATTCCTTCTGAGAACTGGAACAAGACAAGGATGCCCACTCTTACCACTCCTCTTCAACACAGTACAGGAAGTCCTAGCCAGAGCAGTCAGACAAGAGAAAGAAATAAAGGGAATCCAAATAGGTAAAGAGGAAGTCAAACTGTCCTTGTTTGCTGAGAATATGATTGTTTACCTTGAAAACCCTAAGGACTCCTTCAAAAAGCTCCTAGAACTGATAAAAGAATTCAGCAAAGTCTCTGGATCAAGATTAATGTACACAAATCAGTAGCATTTCTGTTCACCAACAGCAAGAACTCAACCCCTTTTACAATAGCTGCAAAATAATAAAATACTTAGGAATATACTTAACCAAGAAATCGAAAGACCTCTACAAGGAAAACTACAAAATACTGCTGAAAGAAATCATAGATGACATGAACAAATGGAAACACATCCCATGCTCGTGGATGGCTATAATCAATATAGTGAAAATGACCATACTGCCAAAAGCAATCTACAAATTCAATGCAATCCCCATCAAAATACCACCATCATTCTTCACAGAATTAGAAAAAACAATTCTAAAATTCATACAAAACCAAAAAAGAGCCTGCATAGACAAAGCAAGACTAAACAAAAAGAACAAATCTGGAGGTATCACACTACCTGATTTCAAACTATACCAGAAAGCCATAGTCACCAAAACAACATGGTACTGGTACAAAAACAGGCACATAGACCAATGAAACTGAATAGAGAACCCAGATATAATCCCAAATACTTACAGCCAATTGATCTTTGACAAAGCAAACAAAAACATAAAGTAGGGAAAGGACACCCTTTTCTCTTTTTTCTTTTTTTTGTTTATTTATTTATTTTTATTATACTTTAAGTTCTAGGGTACATGTGCACAACGTGCAGGTTTGTTACATAGGTATACATGTGCCATGTTGGTTTGCTGCACCCATCAACTCGTCATTTACATTAGGTATTTCTCCTAATGCTATCCCTCCCCCACTCCCTCACTCCCCGACAGGCCCCGGTGTGTGATGTTCCCCGCCCTGTGTCCATGTGTTCTCATTGTTTAACTCCCATCTATGAGTGAGAACATGTGCTGTTTGGTTTTCTGAAGGACACTCTTTTCAAAAAATGGTGCTGGGATAATTGGCTAGCCACGTGTAGGAGAATGAAACTGGATCCTCACCTCTCACCTTATACAAAAATCAACTCGAGATGGGTTAAAGACTTAAACCTAAGACCTGAAACCGTAAAAACTCTAGAAGGTAACATTGGGGAAAAAACCCTTCCAGACATTTGCTTAGGCAAGGATTTCATGACCAAGAACCCAAAAGCAAATACAATAAAAACAAAGATAATAGCTGGGACCCAATTAAACAAAAGAGCTTCTGCATGGCAAAAGGAACAGTCAGCAGAGTAAACAGACAACCCACAGAGTGGGAGAAAATCTCCACAATCAATACATCTAACAAAGGACTAATATCCAGAATCTACAATGAACTCAAACTAATCAGTAAGAAAAAAAACACACAATCCCATCAAAAAGTGGGCTAAGGACATGAATAGACAGTTCTCAAAAGAAGATATACAAATGGCCAACAAACATATGAAAAAACGCTCAACATCACTAATGATCAGAGAAATGCAAACCAAAACCACAATGCGATACTACATCACTCCTGCAAGAATGGCCATAATAAAAAAATCAAAAAACGATAGATGTTGGTGTGGATGTGGTGAACAGGGAACACTTCTACACCACTGGTGGGAATGCAAACTAGTACAGCTGCTATGGAAAACAGTGTGGAGACTCCTTAAAGAACTAAAAGGAGAACTACCATTTGATCCAGCAATCCCACTACTGTGTATCTACCCAGAGGAAAATAAGTCATTATTCGAAAAAGATACTTGTGCATGCATGTTTATAGCAGCACAATTCACGATTGTAAAATCGTGGAACCAACCCAAATGCCCATCAATCAATAAGTGGCTAAAGCAACTGTGATATATATAATGGAATACTACACAGCCATAAAAAGGAAAATCATTGACAGCATTTGCAGTGACCTGGATGAGATTGGAGACTATTATTCTAAGTGAAGTAACATCAGGAATGGAAAACCAAACATCGTATGTTCTCACAGATATGTGGGAGCTAAGCTATGAGGATGCAAAGGCATAAGGTATTTCTCCTAATGCCATGATACAATGGACTTGGAACTTGGGGAGAAGACGGGGAGGGGAGCGAGGGATAAAAGACTGCAAATATGGTGCAGTGTATACTGCTTGGGTGATGGGTGTACCAAAATCTCACAAATCACCACTAAAGTACTTACTCATGTAACCAAATACCAGCCAAATCCCAATAACTTATGGAAAAGAAAAATCGTTCCAATTTTACAAACATTTCCATAAAATTGAAAACAATGGAAGATTTTCCAACACTTTCTATGAGGCCACAAATGCCTGTATACCAAAATCAGACAGACATTTCACGAAAAGAAAACTAAAAACCAATATTTCTCATACACATAGATGCAAAGATTTGAAATTCAATTTTAACAAACCAAATCCAACAAAATGGACAAATGCATAATGACCATGTGGAATTATTCAAAGAAATGCAAAGTTGGCTTAACATTTAAAAAAAATCAAAGAATGCAATTCACCATATTAACAAACTAAAAAGAAAATAAATGTGATCACCTAAATGGTCCCCCAAAAAAAGCAAAAATCCAATACCCATTTCTGATTTAAAAATTTTTTAAAAATCTTAGTAAGTAGGATTAGAAGAAAAATTTGTCAACCCGATAAAGGGCATCTACAAAAATCCCACAGCTAACATCATAGTTAATGGTGAAAGATTGAATGCTTTGCTTCTAAGATCAGGAACAAGACAGGGATGTCCAGTCACACTGGAGGTTCTAGCCAGGGCCTAATAAGGCAAGACAAAGAAATAAAAGCAACCAGATTTGAATGGAAGAAGAAAAACTATTTTTATTTGCAACATGATCATATATATAGAAAACCTGATGAAATCTACAAAAAGTCTAAGAACTAATAAGTGAATTTAACAAGATTGTAGGAGAAAAGATCAATATACAAAAATCAATAGTATTTTTTATACACAGTACTAGAAACAGTGAAAAATTGAAAAATACCATTTATAATAGCATCAAGATATTAAATACTTAAGAAAATATGTGACAAAAGATATGAAAGATCTACACACGAAAAACTGCAAAATATTGCTAAGAGATATTAAAGAGCTAAATAAATAGATATACCCTATTCATGAATTGAAAGACTGAATATTTTAAGATGTTAGCTCTCCCCTAATGGAACTATAGATTCAATGCAAACTCACTGCAAATTTCTGTAGGCTTTTTGTAAAAGTTGACAACTGAATTTTAAAATTCAAATGGATATGCAAAGAACTTAAAGTAGCCAAAACAAGTTTAAAAGACAACAAAAAACTTGGAGAATTTACATCATTTTACTGCAAGGCTTATTATAAAGCTGTAGTAATCAATACAGTGTGGTATTTGTGTAAAGACACACAAATAGGAACAGAATAGGGAGTCCAGAAACAGACCCACAAATATATGGTCAACTGATTTTTTTTTTTAAGTGTAGGGGTAATTCAGTGGAGAAAGAAAAATCTTGTCAACAAATGGTGCTGGAACAATTGGATATCCATATAGAAAAAAAGAGAACTGCAGCCTATAACTCATACCATAATCAAAAATTAATTCAAAATGGATCATAGACTTAAATGTAAAACTTAAAACTATACAATTTCTAGAACAGAAATTTAAAAGAAAGCCTCATGACCTTGGATTAAGCAAAGATGTCAGATACATCACCTAAAAATGATCCATAAAAGAAAAAAAAAACATATCAAATGTCATCAAGGTTTAAATTTCTGCTCTTATAAAGACATTGCTAAAGAGAATGAGAAGACAAGATGCATACTGGGAGAAATACATATTATATCATATGTATCATATGTATGCTATATATGTACACATACACACATATATATGATAAAAAATTTGTATCCAGAATATGTAAAGAACTCTGAAAGCTCAGTGACTTTAAAAACCCAATTTAAAAGATTTGAACACATACTTCAAGAAGATATATATATAGGTAGCAAATAAGCACATAAAAAGGTACTCAACAAAATTAGTCACTAGGGAAATACAAATTAAAACCACTATGAGATACTACTACACATCTATTTAAATGGATAGCATTAAAAAGACTGCCCATAGCAAGTGTTGGTGAGAATGTGGAGGAACTGGAACTCTCGTACACTTTTAGTGGTAATCTAAAACCACTTTGGGAAAGAGTGTGATAGTGTCTTAAAAAGATAAACATACACCTACCATATGATCCAACTACTAACCTTTAAGTATTTACCCAAGCAAAATGGAAGTATATATTTCTACAAAGGATTATTTTAAAACTTTATTTCAGTATCTTTAGGTGTATTAGTGGTTTTTGGTTACATGGATGAATTGTGTAGTGGTAAAGTCTGAGATTTTACTGCACCTATCACCAAGTAGTGTACATTGTACCCAATATGTAGTTTTTAAATCACTCATTCCCCTCCTACTCTCCTGCTTCTGAGTCTCCAAAGTTCATTATACAATTCTGTACACCTTTGTGTACCCATAGCTTACCTTCCACTTATTAGTGAGAATATGCAGTATTTGGTTTTCCATTCCTGAATTATTTCGCTTAGAATAAGGGTGTCCAGCTCCATCCAAGTTGCTGTGAAAGACATTATTTCATTCTTTTTTATGGCTGAGTAGTATTCTATGGTGTATGCATACCACATTTTCTTTATCCACTCATCAGTTGATGGGCACTTAGGTTGGTTCCATATCTTTGCAACTGTGAATTATGCTGTGATAAATATATATGTGCAGGTGTCTTTTTGATATAATGACTTCTTTTCCTTTGGATAGATACCTAGTAGTAGGATTGCTGGATCACACGGTAGATCTACTTTTAGTTCTTTGAGAAATCTCATGCTGTTTTCCATACAAGTTGAACTAATTTACATTCCCACCAACAGTGTATAAGTGTTCCCTTTTCACCACATCCATGCCAACATCTATTGTTTTTTGACTTTTTAATAATGGTCATTCTGGCTGGAGTAAGGTGGTATCTCATTGTCATTTTAGTTTGCATTTCCCTGATGATTGGTGATATTGAGCATTTTTTCATATGTCTGTTGGCTACTTTTATATCTTCTTTTGAAAAATGTCTATTCATGTCATTTGCCCACTTCTTGATGAGGTTTTTTTTTTTTTTTTTTTTTTTTCTGATTTGTTTGAGCTCCTTGTAGATTCTGGATATTAGTCCTTTGCCAGATGCATAGCATGCAAATATTTTCTCTCATTCTGTGGATTGCCTATTTACTCTGATGATTATTTTGCTGTGCAGAAGCCTTTTCATTTAACTATGTCCTATTTTTATTTTTGTTTTTGTTGCATTTGCTTTTGGGGTCTTAGTCATAAATTCTTTGCATAGGCCAATGTTCAGAAAAGTTTTTCCTAGTTTTTTTTCTAGAATTTTAATGGTTTCTGGTCTTACATTTAGGTCATTAATCCATCTTGATTAAATTCAGAGAACACCTGTGAGACACTATATAAGATGACCATCCCCAAGACACATTATTATCAGAATTGCCAAGATGGACATGAAAGAAAAAAGCTTGAAAGTAGAGAAAAAGGTCCTATCACCTATAAAGAGAAGGCCATCAGGCTAACTGCAGACTTTTCAGCAGAAACATACAAGCCAGAGAAGATTGAGGGTCTATTGGTAGCATTCTTAAGGAAAAGAAATGCCAACCAAGAATTTCACATCTCGCCAAACTAAGCTTCATAAGCAAGGAGAAATAAAATCTTTCCCAGACAAGCAATCATTAAGGGAATTTGTTACCACGCAATTGGTCTTACAAATGATGCTTACGGGAGTTCTAAACATAGAAATGAAAGAACAATACCTACTACCACAAAAACACACATAATAGTACATAGCCCACAGACGATATAAAGCAACTACACAATCGAGAATACAAAGTAACCAGTTATCAACACCACGACAGGATCAAAAGCCCACATATAAATATTAACCTTTATTGTAAACAGTCTAAACACTCCACTTAAAAGACACAGAGTGGCAAATTGGATTAAAAAAAAAAAAAAAAGAAAGAAAAGACCCAACCTTCTGCTGTCTTCAAGAGACCTATCTTACATGTAACAAAATCTGCAGGCTTAAGGTAAAGGGATGGAGAAACATCTATCATGCAAATGAAAAACAAAAAAGAGCAGGTGTTGCTATTCTTATATCAGATAAAACAGATTTTAAATCAACAACCATAAAAAATGGACAAAGAAGGTCATTACATAATGATAAAAGTTTCATTGAAGAAGGAGACTTAACTATTCTAAATATATATATGCATCCAACACTGGATAACTCAGATTCATAAAACAAGTACTTTTAAACTTAGGAAAAGACTTATACTGCTACACAATAATAGTGGAGACTACAACACCCCCACTGACAGCATTAGACAGATCACTGAGGTAGAAAACTAACAGAAATTCCAGACTTAAATTCAACGCTTGACCAATTGCACCTAATAAATATCTACAGAATACCCAACAACCACAGAATATACATTTTTCTCATCTGCCTATAGAACATACTTTAAGAATGACCACCTGCTCGGCTGTAAAGCAAGTGTCAATAAATTTCAAAAAATCAAAATCCTATGAAGCATATTCTCAGACCACAGTGGAATAAAAATAAAAATCAATACCACCCTCAAAACCACCCAATTACATGTAAACTAAGCAATCTGCTCCCAAATGATTTTTGGGTAAACAAAGGAATTAAGGCAGAAACCGGAAAATTCTTTAAAATAAGTAAAAATGGAGACACAACATACCAAAATCTCTGGCATGCAGCAAAAGCAATTAGTTAAGAGGAAAGTTTATAGTGCTAAATGCCTAAATCAAGCAGATAGAAAGATCTCAAATTAACAATCTAACATTGCAAAGCCAAAGCAATAAGGCAAGAGAAAGAAATAAAAGACATCCAAATAGAAAAACAGAAAGTCAATTTACCCTTTTTGCTGATGATATGATTCTATACTTAGAAAACCCTACACACTCCATCAAAAGGGTCCTGGCACTGATAAATGACTTCAGTAAAGTTTCAGGGTACAAAATCAATGTACAAAAACCAGCAGCATTTCTATACACCAATAGCATTCAAGCTGAGAGCTAAATCAAGAATGCAATCCTATTTACAATAGCAACAAAAAATAAAATACCTAGGAATACATCTAAACAACAAGGTGAAAGATCTCTATGAGAAGAACTACAAAACACTGATGAAAGAAATCATACATGACACAAATAAATGGAAAAGTATCCCATGCTCATGGCTTTAAAATAGCCATACTGCCCAAAGCAATCTACAGATTCAGTGCTATTCCTATCAAACTGCCAATGTCGTTTTTCATAAAATTAGAAAAAAACTAATCTAAAATTCATTTGGTACCAAAAAAGAGCCTGAATAGTCAAAGCAATCCTAAGCAATAAGAACAAATCCAGAGGCATCATAGTGCCTGACTTCAAACTATACTATCATGCTGCAGTAACCAAAACAGCCTCGTATTGGTACAAAAATAGATACATAGACCAATGAGACAGCCACCAAATGATCTTTAACAAAGTCTACAAAAATAAGCAATGGAAAATGATTCCCTATTCAAAAAATAGTGCTGGGTAAAGTGGCTAACCATATGTGGAAGAATGGAACTGGACACCTACCTATCACCATACACAAAAATCAACAAGATGGATTAAAGACTTAAATTTAAGACCTCAAACTATAAAAATTCTAGAAGAAAACCTAGGAAATAGCCTTCTGAACGTTGTCTTTGGCAAATAATATATGACTAAGTCATAATTCCTCAAAAGCAATTGTAACAAAAACAAAAATTGGCAAGTGGTCCTAATTAAATGAACGAGTTTCTGCACAGTAAACGAAACTATCAAAAGAGTAAATAGACAACCTACAGAATGGGAGAAAATATTTGCAAACTATGCATCCAACAAAAAACTAATATCCAGAATCTATAAGGAACATAATTCAACAATCAGAAAACGAATAACCTAATTAAAAAGTGGGCAAAGGACACGAATAGACACCTCTCAAAAGAAGACATACAAGCACCCAACAAACATATGAAAGAATGCCCAACATCATGAATCATCAGAGAAATGCAAATCAAAACTACAGTGAGGTACCATTGCACACCGGTCAAAATGGCTATAATTAAAAAATCCAAAAAAAAACCAAAACCGCCATTGGTGAGGCTGCAGAAAAAAGAGAACACTTATACACTATTGGTGGGAATGTAAATTAATTCAGCCAAGCAGTTTGGGGATTTCTCTAAGAACTAAAAATAGAACTACCATTCAACCCAGCAATTCTATTAATGGGTACATACTCAAAGGAAAATAAATTATTCTACCAAAAAGACACATGCACTCATATGTTCATCACAATACCATTAAGAACAATGACATGGAATCAACCCAGATGCCCACCAGTGGTGGATTGGATAAAGGAAACATGGTATATACACATCATGGAATACTATACTGATATAAAAAAATAAAATCATGTCCTTTGCAGCAACATGGATACATCTGGAGGCCATCATACTAAGTAAATTAACAGAAAAACAGAAAACAAATATCACATTCTCACTTATAAGTGGGAGCTAAACTTCCAGTACACATAGACATGTGGAGAGGAACAACACACACTAGGGACTTCAAAAGGAGGGAGGGAGGTAGGGGCACAAGTTCCGTAAACCTTTCTATTGGTTACTATGTTCACTGTCTTGGTGACAGAATCAGCGGAAGCCAAAACCTCAGCATCATACAATATACCCATTTAAGAAACCTGTACATGTACCCATTGAATCCAAAATAAAAATTAAAATTGAAAAAAATTAAAAATTAAAATTAAAAAAGAAAACTTTTGGAGGTGATAGATATGTTCATTATCTTAATGTTTTTGATGGTGTCACTAGTAAATACGTATGTCAGGACTTGTCAAATTGTACATTTTAAATTATACCTCAATAAAGCTGTCAAAAGATAAAAAAGTAAAGCCCAATGCTCTGTAGTATCTCTCTTCTGGTGTAGTGGGTGCTGTATGTGCTAATATTTATTCCTCCTGTGATCATTATATATCATGACCTTCTTCAATAAGGTCTAAAGTTCCCTAAAGGTGGGGACAATGTCTTTTACACTGTTGTTTTGTTTTGTTTTATTTAATTTCTCAGAGTATATTGGTTAGAGCTCTGGCAGAAAATTGATGAAATACTCAAATTGAAGTAATTTAAGGAAATTTTAGTAAAGGAACATTTTTTCTTTTTTTTAACCAAGGTGAGGTCATAGGTAAGGGATCTCCCATAAGGATTACTACATGACCAAGGGCAGGTTACAGAGAGGTGTTATGATCACCCCTGGGCCTGAGTGGGTGAAGGGATGGTGTGCTTATCAGAACTTGGACTCAGAGAGAAAGTTATGTGGTGAGGCCTGTGACCTTCAGTAGGGTAATACACCCAGCCTTAATAAGCCTGCAGTGGGAGAACTGGGGGAGTAGCTAATAGAAGTCACCATTCTAATCTCCTGTTGGTGCTTCCCATTGGACAAGTCCAACTGGAAGTCAGAGCATGAGGAAGACAATTGATATGGTACACCCAGGTCAATCTCTTGAGACAGTGATCAGAGCACAGAAGAGTAGAGGGTGGATCTGGAGGCACAAATGGGGATAGGCAGCACACAGAATATCTAGAACTATTTTGAACATGTGCTTACTTTGCAAATGCTTCTTGTCTGATTGATAAATTGTTGATTTAAAAATCTTGACAAAATGATCATATCCTGCTTTAGAAGAATGACTATTCATTGGCATTTGAAAGCACTTCTCTTTTAGGACCATCTGCAAATTCAATTGACAGTTATTTTCTCACTATTGCCTCATCGGCCCTTCTCATTCCATCAACATTGTGCCAAATAAAAAATTTCCAGAGTTATTCCTTGATTTTTCCTCTAGACTCTTCTCTACAATAGAGATATTTAGGTAAACTGTAATCTTTGTTTGAAGCTATACTACTTTTAAGTGTCCCTCTAAAAAAAGTTTTCATGTTTAAATAAATTTGGGAAACTAAATAAAGTGAATGAATATATGCTAAAATGTATAAACTGCAGCAAAACTTCTACCTGGACAAAAGGTGTTTCCATATTCCTCTGAAATCTAGGTGGAGGTTTCCAACCCTCAGTTCTTGGCTTCTGTGCACCCACAGGCCCAATACCACACATAAGCTGTCAAGGCTTGGGGCTTGCACCCTCTGAAACAATGGCCTGATCTGTACCTTCTCCCCTTTTAGCCATGGCTGGAGTTGAAGCAGCTGGGACGCAGGGCACCATGTCCTGAGGCTGCATGGAGCAGGGAGACTCTGGGCCCAACCCACGAAACCATTTTTCCCTCCTAGGCCTCACGTCTGTGATGGGAGGGGCTGCCATGAAGGTCTCTGACATTTTCTCCATTGTCTTGGTGATTAACATTTGGCTCCTCATTACTTATGTAAATTTATGCAGCAGGCTTGAATTTCTCCCCGGAAAATGGGTTTTTCTTTTGTACTGCATCATCAGGCTGCAAATTTTCCAAACTTTTACTTTCTGCTTCCTCTTGAACACTTCGCCACTTAGAAATTTTTTCTGCCAGATACCCTAAATCATCTCTCTCAAGTTCAAAGTTCCACAGGTCTCTAGGGCAGGGGCAAAATGCTGCCAGTCTCTTTGCATAGCAAAAGTGACCTTTACTCCAGTTTCCAACAAGTTCTTCATCTCCATCTGAGACCACCTCAGCCTGGACTTCATTGTCCATATCACTATCAGTATTTTGGTCAAAGCCATTCAACAAGTCTCTAGGACATTTCAAACTTTCCCACATTTTCCTGTCTGCTTCTGAACCCTCAAAACTGTTCCAAGCTCTGCCTGTTACCCAGTTCCAAAGTTGCTTCCACATTTTCAGGTGTCCTTATAGCAGCACCCCACTCTCTGCAGTACCAATTTACTGTATTAGTCTGTTCTCACGCTGCTATGAAGACATACCTGAGACTGGGTAACTTATTAAGGAAAGAGGTTTAATTCACTCACTGCTCTGGATGGCTAGGGAGGCCTCAGGAACCTTACAATCATGGCAGAAGGTACCTCTTCACAGGGCAGTAGGAGAGAGAATAAGTGCCAAGCAAAGCAGGGAAAAGCCCCTAATAAAACTATCATATCTCATGAGAACTCACGATCATGAGAACAGCATGGGGGAACCATCGTTATAATCTAATTACCTGCCATGAGGTCCCTCCTACAACATGTGGCGATTATGGGAACTACAATTCAAGATGACATTTGGGTGGGAGCACAGCCAAACCATATCACCAGGTCATCCTCCCATTTTTACAACCACAGAAGAACATCCCAGTAGACCCATTCTAATGCTACCAATAAACTGGTTCTTGGCATTTCTAGAAAAAAATTATCCATCAAAGAAAACTTTTGCTGTTATCATTTATAATTGAGGAAGAAATAGAGACTCTGGTCACCACCGATGTGGCATGTTCACAGAATGAGTTGGAAAGGGGATTATGAGAAAAATCATGCCTGCTAAGCCTTGATAGAGCAATAAACAGAAAGCCCAAGCTGTGCTCTATAGTCTCTCTGTGGGATATGACCTGCAATCTTCATTATCAAAAGAGCGAACATTGTTTTTTCTGCTTTTCAATAGGTAATTCACTCTTATTCAAAGAGATTGTAGATAAAAATGCTCTGTGCTTTTGAAATTTACAATCTGCTGGACAATAGTTTCTGAGTGTTATGAGCACCATAGTGAGAACAGATGTCCTTGGGCTCCCTCCCTGCCTTCTCCTCCGCTTCCCTCCTCTCCACAGTACCTCCCTGCTTCTTCTATCTGTCCTTTCCACTGCTCCCCAGCCTCCAAGGCTGCTTTTGTGTTAACTCCTGCTGCCTTCACATACAATGTCCCACTGTCATTCACAAACAATGGCCAGTGTCACAGATGAGACCTCAGACATCCTGGCCTGCTGAGCTCCAACTTGAAAAACTAGCAATTAAAAAACATCCTCCTATCTGCTAATCTTCCTTCAAAAGAATCAGATGCAAAATCATGTTCTTTTTCATGAAAATGTTCCTAGCCTGTGGGTGTCAACAGAGGAAGTCTGCCACATCCCAAGGTGACTAGCAAGAAAGCTTCCCTCCTTATCAGTAAAGAACAAACTGCTAGGCAACTCTTCACCCACCAGAACTACAGAGTCCCTCCTCTGTCTGTTTCTGTGGGCAGTAAAATTTGGGGGCATTTGTTCTGGAGCTGTGAGTAAAACGGAATGAATTGGGTTTACTGCCATCTTTCACAGTAAGGTGAACTGGACTCAAATATAATTGCAATGTTTAAAGTGGTCTCAACTTTAACACAAATGCCAGCCTTCTTCAGGATTCAGTTACTTGGCGCCAATAAACAGCCCCTCCTCCTTCCTTTCTCTTGAAGAATAAACAGCATGTGCTGTCATACACTGCCTGTTCCCACCTCGACAGGAAAACCAAATGTCCCGATGTTTTGGTTCCCTCATGTCAGCTCAATACTGGCTGGAAGTACCCAACACAAAGAATGTCCGAAAGAAAGAATTTCATTTCATGAAACCAGTATTTTCAAGCCACAATCCAAACTCTGTGATCAAAGAATGTGATTATTTTCTTCCTAAATTAAGTAGTGGTGTGTAAGGCAAAAGTCCATGAGACAAATTATACCTCCCTGTAGCCATCCAGGTAACACCACCAGATAAAGTTTTTGCTTGTCTAGTACAAGGCACCATTTCTCAAAATGTCTTCCATATGCTCAGAAACACGTAGAATAGAGGGCCCCACTGCAGATATTCTGAATCATAGCCTCTGCATTTGAACAAATGTTCCTGGTAATTCTTATGCTCACCCAAGTTTGAGAATCACTGGTCTAAACTAGGGAAAGATAGGCATGGGTCCAGACACTCTACCTATACCTGATTACGTTGTTTTTTATGCATCACAGAGAAGAGAAGGGTTTTGAAGGCATACCCAACTCTCTATGCTTTCTCCATAAAATTATTTTTATTTAAAACATCACTTGTTATATGAACATTCTGCTTAAACACAAGTGATACACAAGACAAAGACAAATGCTTGGGTATGATTTAGAAATATTTGCTCTCAAACAGAATTACTTTAAATTTCTGCCTACACTTTCATACAATCTTATATTAGCCACAGGCTGCCTTTGGGCTTATTCCTAGATGTGATTTCTATGCTTTGCCTACTTTTGGAACATATACCTATTCCTTTTACTTTCCACCCTTCTTCCAAGGATTATTTCTCCCATCAGTTTTTGTCTTTATAGAGCAGCAATCCGCAGAGGGTAATCTGGGAATCCCAGGGGTCCCTGAGACCCTTTCAGGGGACTGATGAGGTAAAAACTATTTTCAAAACTAAGATGTTATGTTCCTTTTTCCCTCTTATTTTCTCATGTGTGTACAGTGGCATTTTCTGGATGCTACATGATGAGTGATGACATCATCGCTCTGATGGCTAATGGAATGCATTTCTGTGTATTCTTGTGCTTTAAGATTTTCTCAATTTTAATTTCTAATATGATAAATATCAATAGATATAGTCCACATAAACAAAAGCTCTTTGAAGTCCAATTTTTATCAATATAAAGGAGTCCTAATACCAAATAGCTTGAGAACTACTGTTACAGGAAATGGAGTCGCATTTCTATCAAGATGGGCCACATTTTAGTAAATTCAGAATTCTTGATCCATCTACTCAGCTGCCATCTCCTTGATGATCAATCAGTGAACAGCCAGTTTCTGAGTGCCTGTTACATGTCAACCACTGTACACACAGCAGTTGAAGATAGGAAAGAAGAGAATAAGGAAGAGAAGGAAGGAAAGAAGGAAGGAAGGAAGGGAGGCAGGTAAATGAATAAAGGACAAAGAATGAGCTCCTAAAGGCATTTATAGCCTTCTATAATTCTCTCTATAGGTAATATGAGAATCATCTCAAAAAACATTTAAACTTAAGCATAGGTTAAGGTCAGTTTATTTGTGTTTCCAAAAGCTCCCCCGATGATTCTAATGCATAACTTTAGTTAAGAATAACATCTAAAATAATTGCCTCCCAAAACTGAGGTACAGATTCCTCTTTCTCATATAACTTACCGGGGCTTAGAGTACCTATAAATACTCAGCAGCAGGCAGCAGGAAGACGTTTGGCTAAATGAGTATAGGAAACATCGTGGGACTCTGTCCGTTAATGGGAAGACAAGGTAGGCAAGAAGCATTCAGTGTCTAGGTCCAACAACAAGGTAAGATTAAGGGATCGGGATTCAACAGGACTATAGAAAGCAAGGAGGGGCTTGAGTTCTGACTACAAGGGGAGTTGAGCAAGATTCCTTTGCAAGAACCAAATCAGGGACCTTAGCTTCAGAACCTGGGCAAAAGGAGATGGCAATTAGGCAAGAGGCCAGGTATCAAAGCCAAGTACATAGGGAAAGCAGAATTTGCACACTGGGCTTTTTAAACGTACCCTAGATGCAAGATTGGTTCTAGGAGGTGCAAAATGGAGCTGGGAGTGGTGTGGCAGGGAAGAAGGCTTTCAGGGACCCTAGAGATGAGTGTGAAAGACACAAAAAGAGGAAACAGACAAATCACCAAGCTTTTAAAAGTAAGTGTTGATCACTCAAAACACTTTTAAAAAACTGTGGCATGGGTAGAAACTATAGTAGTATGTTTTTAGTTCAGTGTAAAGAACCATGATTACCTGAAAAATTAGATCTTGATTTGCTTTTGTCGTCTTAATTGTAAATATTACAAAGCTTTTTCTAGTCTAATCCGACTTCTTGCAAGAAATAAATTTTTAAAAATTATTTTCTTTAGTAAATCCCCCGATCTTAGTTTTTTCCTTATCATTTGTCTTTTTTACCTAAATTTAATTTGTTGTTATAGTTAAACAGGATCCACTTTGTTAAGATTTTACTACATATACATATATTCTCAATTGAAAATCATGCACCAGGCTTTACAAAAGTCTCAAATAGGATGCTGCATAACATTTACTTGAAAAATAGTATAAATTTAGTTAATTAGTAAAAAAATTTTCAGAATGTTATGACTTTGTACAGAAGGGTATGCAGTAGCGTGCTTTCAGGGATATTTCATGTTTACTTCACAGCGCACCTGGATACACCAGAGCTACCTTCTGACAAATTGATCGACTGATCCAATCAAATCATGATGGCAGGGCAACTTTGTGGATGTAATGTTTAAACTCTGAGCATTTTCTTAACAGCAATACTTTCTGAAAGAAATAATCAACTCAGTTTTTCTAGTTCTGTGCCCAATGGTATCATGGATAAAACTTCTATAGCAGCTAATCCTGCATAAATAGCAGCCAACTGTGTGTATTGGAGACACATTACCTTATTTGTACAGCAATAGATATCTAAACCACTTTAGACTAGACTTTCATTTGAAAGGTGCACATAAGGTATTTTTTTCATTTAATAAACATTTATTGAGCATCTCTTATGGGCCAAGCCCTATGCAAGCTACTGAGGAAACAAAGACAAGTTAGATCCAAATTCTGCTCTTGAGAAGTACTCAAACTAGTGAATCATACGCATAAATCATTGACTGCAATATATCAGGATAAATATTATGTTAGAGGAACAAACTACTGTTTGTGTGCAACTATGAGCACACTATTATTCATCCCTGTAGTGGAAATAGAGGATGAGGGTAGAGAGTCAAGGACACAACAGACAGAAAGTGATATTTGAATTGGTACTTGAAAGGTGAGCGGGAATTTGCCAGAGGTAAAAAGAGAGAGGGAAAAGGAAACAGCTTGTAAAGCTGCCTTTAAGATGGCTTCTTGTATTCAGGGAGTAGAACTGAGGAGGTGGATTACTTGATGAGGTCAAGGATGGCCTCCATGGCATTTCCACAGAGGAAAACCTTAGCTGCCTCTTCCCTCCTAGAGTGTCTTTGTTTTGTTTATTACTCTATTTCAATGAATCACCAGCTGAATGAAACCCAAGCAACCTTGGCAGATGAGGACTTGTTTTACCTACACTGGACTTTAAGGACTCTCTTTAGCTGACTCTTTGCAATATACAGTTCTCATTGTCAGAGAATCTACATGCTCTGAACTTTTGAGCCTATCCTGTCCCATGTTTCTGGAATGAACTCTTGAAAGGCATGCTTCTTAAATTCAAAGATTGTGATAGGTTGGGTTTAACGCATGTATGGGAATGACAGATTCTGGGCATAAAAGTAATTCAGGCCAATATTATGGCACAGATCCAGTGGGAGAAAAGGTAATAAAAACTATGTAGAGTTCTTGAATTTGGGTTCATAAGACTAACTTCTAGAATTAGGATAGAGGATGAATAGGATCAAGAGTGGAATGACATAGGTTTCCATTATCTCTAAGCTCAGTGTACACAGATAGGGAGAATCTTCTAAAAATAGCTGACAAACCTGAAATTATCACAATTCCATCCCATTTCAGGACAATCAGACCATCCCTGAAGTGTTGTGCCCACTTCTGGAAAGCGTCCTTTAAAGATGTGGACAAAATGGAGTATGCCCAGGAGAAGTAATGGGATGATAGAGATTTGAGAAACCACATCACAAGATAAAAAAATCGAAGACCAGAGAAATCAAGGTAAAGAGGAGAGGCCATTAATTATCTTCATCTAAGAAAAGTATGTACATGTATAATGTATTTAATCTCCCTATGATACCTTTTCAGGAGATTGATTTTGAAAAGACATTTGAGTGTATGTTTGAGATCTCTTTCTGTATTCTTTAGGCTGTCTACAAATTCATTAGTTTAGCCCTGTGCGGTTACCACACTATTTTATTATTATTTAAATATTACTTTATTCACAGTATTGCCTCTATTGGTTTTGTGCTTATACCAATTAGTATCAATATTTTAGTTGTTATCTTAGAAATTACATTTTTTTTTTTTTTTTGAGACAGTGTCTCACTCTGTCTCCCAGGCTGGAGTACTGCTCACTGCAACCTCCGCCCCCTGGGTTCAAACAATTCTCCTGCCTCAGCCTCCCGAGTAGCTGGGATTACAGGCATGCACCACCATGCCCGACTACTTTTTGTATTTTTAGTAGAAACGGGGTTTCACCATGTTGGCCTGGCTGGTCTCAAACTCCTGATCTCACGTGATCCGCCCGCCTCGGCCTCCCAAAGTGCTGGGATTTACAGGCATGAGCCACAGCCTGTAGTTCTCCTTGAAGAGGTCCTTCACATCCCTTGTTAGCTGTATCCCTAGGTATTTGATTCTCTTTGTAGCAATTGTGAATGGGAGTTCATTCATGATTTAGCTCACTGCTTGCCTATTGGGGGTGTAAAGAAATGCTTATGATTTTTGCACATTGATTTTGTATCCTGAGAATTTGTTGAAGTTACTTATCAGTTCCAGAAGTTTTTGGGCTGAGACGATGGGATTTTCTAAATACAGAATCTTGTAGTCTGCAAACAGAGATATTTGAACTTCCTCTCTTCTGAAACTGTATACATTCACACCTACCTTCCCAACCATGATCTTAGACATGTGTTACATCTGGGCAGGTAAAGCATAGAACTGTACACTCCCAGTGGCTTCTCTCTTTGCTCCATTGCGGGAGGGATGGTTGAAATGGCCCTGGAGTTAAGCAGTGGGTTGGTCCTGGGCCTGGCCAAAATTGTAAAGTGGATAGTGTTCATCTTCTGTGCCTTTCTCCCCTCTATGTCCCCCCTTCTATCTCTGTCAATCTCCACTCAAGGAAGGAGCTCTCCTTGATTCTTCACTACCATCTCTCTACATCTAAGCCTGCACTGGCTCTTCCTATGCAGGTGCAAACCACCACGCATAGTATTAGATAAGTGTCCATAAGACCAGAAGCATCAGCATCACCTGGGAACTACTTAGAAATGTGAAGTCACATTCAGAACTACCAAATCAGAAACTCTAAGGGTGGGGACCTTGTCATCTGTATTCTGTTAAGCCTTTTAGGTGATTTTAACTGAGGATAAAGTTTGAGAATCACTGCTTTAGAATCATTAGTCATCCTGAACTATAGATGATATCAGATTTTAGCATCTCCACATCCGACACATTATAGGTCTATTTGTGTTTTCCAGCTACCGGTACTGCCTGCATAATTTGCTAGCTCAGTGCAAAATGAAAATGTGGGGCCTCTTGTTCAAAAAGAAGGAAAATAGTGTCAGTAGAAGTATACAGAGGTCTTTTCCTTTCTTACCCATCTCTCTTGACTTGTCACAGTGTTTTTTATTTGTAATTTAATATCATTCGGATTAAAGAAAAATGAAAGGTTTTAAGTTATTAGCACAAATTTTACCATTCCCCTTTATATTATGTAATGTCAGTTTGAATTGCAGATATTAGAGTATTTAACCCATATGCAGAATCACCAAAACTTCACAGTTTGTATTTTGTGGAAGGTGCTTTGAGTTGGCCCAAAGAGACAGACACAAACCAGGTTCAGAAAGTTGCAAGGAGAAAAAGAGGATCCCTCAGGATAGAGTCAACTGATGGCAGTCTCAACATGGGACACTCATAGGAAAAGTGCAGACTGTCCCAGACACCTGGGGCCTCTGCCTGCTACATGGGGTATACTCACTTGGGCCTGATAGTCAACAGGTTCCTCCTCCCCCAAGCTGCTGAACCAACTCTCCAACAGAGAAGTGGAGCCTGGGGGAATTCCAGCCGGTATTCTTCCCATGGTCTGCTGCCCCAATCCACAACAGATGGATGACCCCCACAGATCTTTAAACCTCCATGCCAGGACACACTCAGTACATAGATCAGGGGTGGGCAAGGGGATTGCCCTCACTAAGACACACAATTGCCTACCAGATATGACATGGTACTACTAGTCTAAGGGCAGGGACAGCCACTGCCATGCCCATCCAGGGATTCCACAGAGTGAAAGCATACAACCCTGCCTTCCCCACACTCATACCCATGCCCTTGTCAGAGACAAAGAGTATCAGCTGTTGGGGCTGAGCTGAGGTGCGACATGGGGTATCAGGGGCAAGGAAGCATGTGGCTGAGAAGCTATCTCAGCGAGGTGGCAGGAGGCAAGACCTTCCCTGAGTTGAGGCTCCAAGCTTCTTGCATATGCCCCATTGTCCATTCAGACATCATTTACAAAACACAAATTCCAAAATAAAATTATTAAGAATTTGAAGATGGTGACCAGGTAGCATGAAGCTCCCAGATCAGGGTTCTTCTAAGCATAGGGTCCTGCGTAACTATACTGCTCACATGCCCACGAAGCCAGCCCTGCCAGCTACTCCTGAAATGAGTAGGATAAAAGCTGACCAGATCAATGGCATACCTATCCAGACTCCACACTGCCTTAGGAATAGAGTGGATCTCCTCAACTAGTTTTAAAAAGGACCTTCAGAATCTAACCCCTGAGCATTTCTTCAATCTCATCTTTACCTAGTACCTCCTCTGCAACTATAGATTTTAGCCAAACTGAACTTACTAGCAGGTGCTGTAGTCCACAAAGCTCTTTCTCAACTGCCTGTTGCTTCTGCTTCTGCCTGGAATGCTTCCCACTTTCACTACCACCACCTGCATCTCGACCTTCCCCTACTTTGTCTCCTACTTTATCTTTCAGGTGAATATTCTAGATGCATCTGGCATCCTGCGTGGTACTGTACCATACTGCCTTCAACCCCAGTGTGGGAATTAACGTTGCCTGTTTACCTGCCTGTCCCCACAACAGCTATAAACTCCAAGAAGGCAGAGCTCGTGTCTTGTTCCCTATATCTTCAGTGCTTGACAGAGTATTGGCAAGAGTAGGAAACAGTGACACTAATTAAATGGATGACTGGCCCAAGCTGTAAGACTCACAGGGTGCTTTCACTGAAACAACCGCCTGTCAAAGTATCTTATGACTAAATGTTGTAATCTTTTATTCTCTGAGTCACACACAGAACTACTTCCTTTTTTGAGATTGTTTTTATGTCTGTCATATAGTTTTAAGTGGTTGAAGTTTACAGGACTTTCTTCAGATGAGATGCAATCTCTTCTTGCTTCAGTAGAATTTATACCTTAAAGATTTTTTAATCTTTCCTATTCTTCATTTGCTTCAAAAGTATTTATGATAACCGCAAGTGGTGGTGACCCCAGAATTGGGATCTGAAATGCCTTTGGATCATCAGCACAGGATTTTGCAAGTAGGCTTGTGCATAGGTCAGAGCTTTCCAGGCAGGTCAGCATGCTTAAACTCTTTAGGCTTAGAAGCCCTTAAAATATAAAAATAAATACAATGAACATCAGTTACATTTTCTCTCACTGTGTACTCAGACATAAAAACCTCTCATTTTCTAAGAACCCTAAAGAGACAACTTGGGATTCACCTGAATCATTTGTCGTTGGCTCCTAAGAGATAGATAAAAATTAGGCGATAGCACAGCACGTGGAGGGAAGGAAATTCAGATGTCTTTGCTGCCCATTCCCTTCAGAGTGGGGCTCTACTTTGTCACAGTGTTCAGAGGTCAGAATCCAGAGCCCCAGCAAGAGCTCAAACATGCAGCGGCCCTCTGAGCTTTCTACCACCCAGCATTCATATTGACTTGGCTTTGAGGCTAACAATGGAAAGCTAGAGTTAGATTTGTCAAACTGTGCCTTGTATAAATTTGCTTGGTGTCTGAAGGCTATTTTGAAAGTATATTTAGGCTTCTGGTACTCTTGTGAAATTAATTGTTTAAAAATAGCTTGTTTGGTGGGTATAACTTCTGAAATAATTCACTTTTTTAAAGTAACACTGTAATTTTTACTCAGTGGCAATGTGTTTGTTCTAAAGTACACATAGTTTATAAGGGAAAGTGAGCCATGATCATATGACTCTCTGGAGAAGGAAGAGGTATTATTATTTGCTTCACTTGACCCAGATGTGCACAACCACAGGGACAGAAAAACATTTTGTAACTTCTGTAGCTACTTTTTACTTCACTTGTCTAACATTTATTTAATTATTCATAGTTTTCAATTTCTCTTCCTACCTATAACATTAACTATGGATCACAAACTGTGTGCACGTTTATTCTCTGACACTATAACAAAATGGTTAAGAACACACCAGCATCAGGAGCCAGAGTGCCTGGATTCAAATCTGAACCCCACCTGGCTCACTTGCTATGAGACCTTGGGCTTCTCTGAGCCTCAGTTTCCTCATCTATAAAAAGGGGATAATAATATTGCCCACCTCACAGAGTTTTTGTGTGGTGCTATTACATGAGTCAATATGTTTTGCACTATATATTTATATATTTTTTTGACTATATATTTTGACTATATATTTTTTGACTATATCTTTATATATAGTCAATATATTTAGCACTATAGACGTATTAGATAGGAATCACATCAGCAATCACATCTGGCAGACTAGATGTTGTTATTATTATCTTTTATTTTTATCTTTTATTTTATTTATATTTATTTTATTTTTATTATTATCTTTCCACAGAAGCATAGAGAAGCATTGATAACCACTCACGGATGAGAGCACCTTTATGAGAGTCCACTAGTAGTACACTGGAGAAGTTCCGGCACATCACTGAAGCAAAAATTTTGAAAGTAGATGCATTGGAGATGGTTAAAAAGAAGAGTTTCACTTTACTTCCATCACCTCTCCCTCAAGGCAGCATACCTCAGCGCCTAGACAGATTCCCCCAGTCCACAATTCCTTTGGACTGTGAGAATACAGTGAGTGCTCAGCTTCCACAGGCATTCAGGATGCTGTCCAAGAGGGCAACTGTCTTTCTTGTCTGACACAGAATACTGAGGTGATCAGCATAGCTGAGTGGTTGAGAGAGGCTGAGAGCAGGGAATAGAGGCAGAGACTCACAGAAATTCGGGCCTGATTTCAACAAAGGGCCACAGATCCTATCAACCACTTCACAGACTTCATCAGGAAGCCTGCCCATGAGGTGCTGAGGACACCTTGCCTGATGACCTCCCCACCAATGGACCCATGGGCACCTCCAGTGCTCTTTATTTCTCACCTCCTCCAACCCATGACTGGCTCCGTATGCACACTCCCACAGAAGGCAAATGTCAGCCTCTGTAGATAGCTCAAGAGCATGAATGGTTAGCTGGCCTGACTCCGTGGGACTGAAGGAAGGCACATGAACTTGAACATTTCAGGGCACCGCCCTAAAAAAAAAAAAAAACAAGAGGCTGTCAGCACCTGACCTTACTTTGTGGGATCAAGAGAAAGCATACAAACAAGAATTTTCTCCTAAGAGGGAGCAAGAAGGTAGATCTGTTTTAAGGTCTTTGAGAAATCTCCAAACCGCTTTCCGTAGTGGCTGAACTAATTTACACTCCCACCAGCAGTGTATAAGTGTTCCCTTTTCTCCACAACATCGCCAGCATCTGTTATTTTTTGACTTTTTAGTAATAACGATTCGGATTGGTGTGAGATGGTATCTCATTGTGGTTTTCATTGGCATTTCTTAAATGATTAGTGATGTTGAGCATTTTCTCATATGCTTGCTGGCCATGTTTATGTCTTCTTATGAAAAGTGTCTGTTTGTGTCCTTTGCCCACATTTTAATGGAGTTGTTTTTTTGCTTGTTAATTGTTCAAGTTCCTTACAGATTCTGGATATTAGACCTTTGTCATATGCATAGTTTGCAAATATTTTCTCCCATCCTGTGGGTTGTCTACTCTGTTGATAGTTTCTTTTGTTGTGCAGAAGTTTTTTAGTTTAATTCATTCTACCGTAAAGACATGTGCATTTGTATGTCTATTGAAGCAATATGCACACTAGCAAAGACATAGAATCATCCTAAATGCCCACCAATAGTAGACTTGATTATGAAAATCGGATACATATACACCATGGAATACTAAGCAGCCATAAAAAAGAACAAGATCATATCCTTTGCAGCAACATGAATGGAGCTAGAGGCCATTATCCTAAGCAAACTAACACAGGAACAGAAAACCAAATACCACATGTTCTCACTTATAAGTAGAAGCTAAACATTGAGTACATACGGACACAAAGAAGAGAATAGACACTGGGGCCTTCCTGAGAGTGGACGGTGGGAGGAGGGTGAGGATTGAAATACTACCTATTGAATACTATGCTTATTACCTGAGTGATGAAGAAATCTATACACCAAACTCCCATAACATGCAATCTACCTATATAACAAGCCTGCACATACCCCTGAACCTAAAATAAAAGTTAACAAAAATTGAATTATTATATAATCTGGCAATCTCATTACTGGATATATTTTTACCCTGCATAATTCAATGGAAATTCCATCAGTATATTGAAGACATATTTTCACTCCTATGTTAAGTGCAGCCTGATTCACAATAGCCAAGATAATGGAATCAACCTCAATGTCCATCAACAGATGAAAGGATAAAGAAAATGTGGTATATTTACACAATGGAATATATTCAGCCACAATAAGGAATAAAATCTTGTAACTTGTAGCAACATTCATAAACCTGGTGGACATTAAGTGAAGTAAGCCAGGCATAGAAAGACAAATACCACATAATATCACTCATATGTGAAATTAAAAAAGTTGTTCACATAGAAGTAGAAAGTACAGTAGTGGTTACCAGATGGTGGGGAGGGTAAGGGCCTGGGGTAGATAAGGAGAGTTTGGTGAATGCGTACAAAGCTACAATTATATAGGTGGAATATGTTTTGGTGTTCTATTGCATAGTAGGCTGACTATAGTTAACAACAACGTATTGTATATTTCAAGATAGCTAGAAAAGAGGTATTTGAATGTTCTCATCACAAAAAAATGATAAATATTTAAGATGATGGATGTGCTAATTACCCTGCTTTGATCATTAAACAATGTATACATCTACTGAAATATCACATTGTATCCCACAAATATGTACAATTATTATGTGCCAATCATAAAAATAATGTTGAAATCATAGTATAAAAATAAAATACATATGTATATGAGGAATATAGATATAATCTTTTTTTTTTTTTGGAGACAGAGTCTTGCTCTGTTGCCCAGGTTGAATGCAATGCTTATGATCTTGGCTCACTGCAAGCTCTGCCTCCGGGTTCCGCCATTCTCCTGCCTCAACCTGAATAGCTGGGACTACAGGCAGCCACGCCACCACATGGATTGATTTTTTGTATTTTTAGTAGAGATGGGGTTTCACCCGTGTTAGCGGGATAGTGCCAGTCTCCACAACCTCGTGATCCACTGGCCTCGGCCT
Organism: Papio anubis; assembly: GCF_008728515.1. Classification (NCBI taxonomy): domain Eukaryota; kingdom Metazoa; phylum Chordata; class Mammalia; order Primates; family Cercopithecidae; genus Papio; species Papio anubis. The sequence goes on along the minus strand of NC_044996.1, from coordinate 99,712,826 downwards.
CCCAAAGTGCTGGGATTACAGGCGTGAGCCACTGCGCCTGGCCCAGGAATATATATATAATTGTGCAAGGTAGTTCTATTGATGGCTGCCAACAAGTCTGCCTTTCCCTGTATGTACATGTTGCTCCTTCCACCAAGAGATGGAGTCTATTTCCCCTCCCCTTGAATCTGAGCTGGTCCTGTTACTTGCTTTGACATGAAAAGTGGCAGGAGTAATACCATGTCAGTATTACTATGTCAGGCCTATTAAGCCTTAAACTTGTACTTCCTTTCTCATGGAACCAAGGTGCCATGCTATAAGGAAGTCCAGGTTATCTTGCTAAAGAGAACAAGATCATGTAGAGAGGCCCTGGAGGATAAGACACCACAAGGAGAGGGAAGCCATATGGAGAAAAGAGGTGCTTCAGCCAAGCTCTCACTGTAATGTAATCACATGAGTGATCCTAACTGAAAACATGTGGAACAATGCTTATTATTTTAAGCTACTAAGTTTGGGGGTGATTAATTATGCAGCAATAACTAACTGATTTTATCATGTAGATAGTTGTAGATGAGTGGTTTTTAAATAGAGGTCTCCTCCAAGGGGACATTTGACAATATCTGGGGATATTTTTGGTTGTCCTAACTGTTGGTCAGGGATGAGGGACATGATGCTACTGGTATCTAGTAGGTAGAAACTAAGGATGATGCCGATAAACATCCTACAATACACAGGAGAGTCCCTTGCAACGAAGAATTACTGGGCCCAAATGTCAATAGTGCCAAGTTTGAGAAAACCTGATCTGGATAGCTAGATGATAGCTAGCTAGCTAGATAATAGATAGATAGATAGATAGATAGATAGATAGATAGATAGATAGATAGATAGAAATAAGGGCTATTGAAGTTGATATATACCCTGGCCTCCACTGATTTAGTTTTTCAAAGTTAAAAATTTAAAAAAAATAATGAACGTCTGCACTGCTTCTTGCAGGGGAGGCCAGGTTTCTGGTTAAGGTGGTAAATATGATTAAGAATAACTGCCCCTCTTGGAGTAACACGGATCATCTAGCAATCATTTCTCTGCTTGGTCAACCTCTGGCTCTAATCTGCAGAGCCACACAGTGGTGGGAGTCTGCTCTTCCACTCTCCTGAAGTCTCCTTAGTCCGAATCACATCCCCATAAGTTCCTCACACACCGGCACTGTGGGATAAAAGTCGATTTTGACTCGCCAGTGCAAGTCTTCCACTAGTTTCACACTCAGCATGGGAACACACTATTGGACAAGTCATCTGCCCTGTTCCTGAAAGGAATCATCACTGAGGGCTCAACCTTCTTATGAGGGGGCACAACTGCAGTGTGGAAGGAAGAGGTGTTAATGCACCAATGTTAGAGGCAGAAAGGGTACATGACAAAAATGCTCTGGAAGACACAGGGCAGTAGTCAGAAAAGGGTGATGGTGGATTGAAAGCCAGAGACACAGCTTTTTTGCAGACACCTAATGCTGAGGTGCTCTGCCTTTGTATGTCAATGACTGAGGAGCATGCAGGTCAGCCTCCTGACAACTTCCAAGCGTGGCCGGTGCATAGGTATCTGCCTATGGATTAAAGCTGGAAACCCTCTGACCAAGAACAGCAGAGAAGGAAATGGAGGACCCCATAACTCCTCATGCAAAATTGTCTACCACCTCCCAGGACTCTACTTGAACTAGGTAATAAGAAGTAGAAGTTTGCTTTGCTGAGTTAAATGAGTGCTCATGATATCTTTTTCCTAGGCTTGCCTCCCACTGGCTTAATGAAAAGGAACCCCTCCAAAACCCCTTCTATGAGGATCTAGCTCTGTGTGTGTGGCAGACAGCTGATTGCTTCTTCCACTGGAGAAGAAATACACAAGCTCTGATAGGGTGCCACACTCTAGTAAAAATAATAGCTTTTCTCAAACGTAAGTAAAATCGATACTCAGGAAGAAGACCACCCTTTTTGAGCTTTACTTGCTCACCGGTACATACTGCACCCCCTCACCTCACCCTCAAGGTAAAATCATTTCTGTCTGATGGCACTTAAGACTCACTAAAGGAGTTTTGTAGATTTATGCTAGTAATATTACATAAATGTCTACTACTCATCTAGGCAAATAAAAATGATTGTTAACATCAATACCTTTTCCTTTTTTGTTTATGCTATTCCTTCAGACCTGGGAGGTCCTTGTTGCTTGCATGTATCAAATGGCAGATAACCCCATAAAATTCAAGGCAGCCTTCACCATCGTCATTCAATCATGCAACAGACCCTTTCAAAAAGCTCTTTATCATCAAGAATATTCCTACTTCTGATATGAGATGTGTTGTTGAAGCATTATTTTTCAGAGTCAACCCCCAGCCCAACTTCAAGCATGCCACATTTTACAGACAGCCTATGGCAGATTGGAATCCAAAGAATGGCTCTACCTTGGGTCTGTTCTAGAATGGGGGACCTTCTCCATGACCGACTAGACCACAAGACAAGCTGTAGAAGTTGTACAATCATGGCACTGGGTTCTACTCTTACACTGAACTTTACTCGGTGAGGCTCTTGCCACATGAAATGTTTTGCTATTAAGGAAATATTTTGTTCCTTAAAGTTCTCAAAGAGAATTATTCTGAGGCAAAGACTCATATAATAATAAGATATAAGTACACTGATAATTTTCTTATGTCCATTTTGATCCAAACAATAAAACTTAAAAATGTGTTTGAATATTTTTTTCCAGCAAGATTTAAGTAATTAGCATTTTAGCAACTATTCTTTGGCTAGTCTTTCAGAAAATAACTGACTGTTGCTAATTCTTTCTCTGACTTTTAACCACTGAGCCATTTGTTCAAGGTTGTCAACTGAATGAATGTGAAATATTCCATTTGGAAAGGTCAAGGTTAAAACAGAATTCAGTCTCAGGTTTATTTGGCTCTAGTGTATAATTATCTGTTCCTATTTTTTCCTCATTACTGCCAGAAGCAGCAAGAAAAAAGTGACATTCTGTTGATCTTAGTTATATTCAGAGAATGGTGAGTTAAGAATGTATCCAATGTAGCTGACACCAAGCAGAGAATCACTCAGAACAAGGCCTGCCACACAGTAGGTGCTCTCACTATTTTATATTGAAATGACTTAGTGAAACCAAATTTGATGACAGACATGGCATCAGGGCGCCCAGCCCCAGAGTGTGCCGTCTGCTGCTTAGCCACTCTGTTCTCACACGAGTTTATTTTAACATGCACACATTTAAAAAAAAATATTTTCATCTATAATTTTAACATCCAGCCAAGTGCGCATAATGTTTAATGACATCCTATTAACAAAGAAACACTTTTAGATGATCCACAGGGAAGTAACAACTGCTGCTTTCCTCCCCAGCACCTGATACAAGGTTTCTTGGCAGGGGGCGAATTGGATGACAGCCCTTACTTACTTTCAATGTCCACAGACTGAGTTCCATGAGGCAAATGTCTTTTTCTGCAGCCTAATCCTCAAAACGATGGATGTGCTAGCTTTAAGTGTGGTTGAAACAAGGCATCACCATGGATGACGTGAACTGACAGGCCCTATTTTGCCTAGAACCATCTCTACCTCTGATCTGTTGCTCATGATCTGAAGACTCCCTATCAGAGGTTTGCCTTTGTGTTAAACACTGCCCTCTCCCCTAGAACCAGTTTAATTTACCGTGAGATAGAAGAACTCAGAGTCTGTAAGAGGAATGGATGTCTTGAGACAGGGAAAGGTCCCTGAAGGAAGGGCTAGAGGAGTGAGAAGTGTGGAGGTTATGATGCTGTTTTTAACCTGTTATCAATGAAATTTTAAAAGGTTAAGGTTGAAAAACAAAAGCTTTGCAGTAGATAGTCTCGAGCTTAATTCCCAGCTCCACTTCTTACTGGCTGTGTAGTTTATGCCAGTCATTTAACATTCCTGATCCTGTTTCCTCATTTGTAAAATGGAGATTTATAATACTCCCTTTATTCGTGACCTAGCTCTGCCATAACAAATCATTACAAACTTGCTGGCTTAAAACTATAGAAATTCATTCTCTCACATTTTTGAAGGACAGAAGTCCAAAATCAAGGAGTTGGCAGGATTGGTTTCTTCTGAAAGCTCTGAGGGAAAATTCATTCCACACTTCACTCCTGGCTTCTGGTGGTTAATGGCAACCCTTGACTTTTCTTGGCTTGCAACAACATACTTTCAATCTCTGCTTCCATCTTCACATGACCTTATTTCTCTGTGTCTCAAATCTCTCTCCTTCCTCTTATTAAGACACCAGTCATTGGATTTAGAGCCCACCATAATCCAGGATGATCTCATCTTGAAATCCTTTACTTAATTACACTGCAAAGACCCTTTTTCCAAATAAAGTCATGTTCACTGGTACTGGGGGTTAGAACTTGGACTATCATTTTGGAGGGACACTACACTACCATATATGGTTATTGTCAAGAGTCAGTGATTTAATATATTAAAGACCTTAGCATTATCTGAGTACACTAAGTACACTAAGAACTAAATAAAAGATCACTATAATTACAAATATGTAAATCTTCCTTACTTACAAGCTTATACAGGAACAAAGACTTATTCCACAACAAAAGTACTGTGTTTTAAGTGCTTACATTACATACTAACATTTTTAGTATCTGTTCTCACAGTATTTGTTATATGGATGCATATTTGCTGATTTTGTACTTGATTCTAAGGTGTTTTACAAATATTATTAACTCTCTAATATCTGTTGAGTACAAAAGGTGAAAAAGTTAAAAGTGATAGTAAAGAGAATTATAAGATTACTAAAGATCACTAAAACAGAGATTAAAAAGAAAGATGAGATTTATGGTCTGAAGAAGATGGTAGAGACCTATCTCTATTCCTTTCTCCCTGCAAAGTATACCTATAAATCCTGAAACTAACTCAAGAGACAACCAAAGAAATGCTCTGAAAGGTGGAAGACAGACCACAGGACCGGAGGAACATCATTGTGGCAGGGCATCTTACGAACTATTACCCAACAGAAGAAAGCCAAAAAGGACACACAGAGGTGGCATTTCCCAATCTCTAACCTGTTAAGAGAAAGGGCAGCTAATGTAAGCTCATTTGTCCCCCAGATGGAAGAGGAGTCCCAACAACAACATTATGCATACCTAGCAGGACCAGCAAGGGGAATCAATCAGAAGCCACACTGAAAATAAGCGACCATCCTGACCAGAAGTGACCAGAAGCACTCTACAACCTCACTCACCCGGAGACACCACACCACTACTGGCATTGGCAAAGGGGATTACGACACAGCAAGTGCTAGCTGGAAAGCATTCTTGTTTCCCACTGGGCTTGAGGCTCCCCTCTGCCCCTTAGAGATACCATGTATGTTGAGGGTTGTGTGGGGAAGTGGAGGGATTGACAAGTGAGATCATGCCACAGTAAATGTGTGGCCTAGGAAGCACTCTCCATTTCCCACAGACAGTGAGGAAGACTGCCACAAGATGCACCCAGTCTGGGAAGCCTATTTGTTCTTGCTGGCTTAAGACTCATTGCTCCCACTCAGAGACACTCAGAGGAGCCCTACCACAATAAGCACCCAACTACAGAGGCACTCTCCATCCTCCACAGATAGGAGGAGGCTTCTATAACAAGCATCAGGAAATGCCATTCATCTCTGAAGCAAAGAGGCTCCCTTTCTTTACCTTCAAGCTCCAGGCAGCTTGGCCTGAGCAAGCTTCTTCAGCACTCTCAAACAACATGAGCAGGGATCAGTGGGACCCCAGTGGGAAGAGATGAACCAAATGGACAAAAATAGTACCATAAAGGCTCTGAAATGATATTGTCATTGGAACCACAGCCCAAAAAGTAGGCCAGGACTTGCATGTTAAATCTAAACAGGGTGAGTGCCTGCTAAAATTAAGTTAGGTGGAACCCAAACTCTTCTAATGTAATAGCCAAAATGTCCAAGATACAATTGAAAGTCATTCTACATTAGGAAGCAGGAAAATCACAACTTGAATGAATGAAAAAAAAGACATTTAAATGATGTCAACAGTGAGATGAATCATATGTTCAAAATATGTAACAAGAGTTTTAAAGCAATAATCACACAAATGATTAAGCAAGCAATTACAAGTTATTTGAAACAAATGAAAAATAAAGTCTCAGCGAAGAAACAAGTTATAAAAATAACTAAATGGAAATTAAGAGCTGTAAAGTATTATAATAAGAGAAATAACAATTCACTGAATGGGCTCAATAGTACAGTGGAAATGACAAAAGATAACATCAGTGAGATTGAGGGCATATTAATAGAATTTGCCCAATCTTAACAAGAGGGAAATTAACTGAAAAACATTTAACAAACCTTCAAGGACCTGTGGGACAATAATAATATATCCAGTTTTCATGTCATCAGAGCTCCAGAAGGAGAAGATAAAAGAGTGGAGCCAAAAGAGTATTTGAAGAACTAATGATTGAAAATTAACCAAATTAAGCAAAAGATAAACCCACAGATTCAAGAAACTGAGTAAATCCCAAGCACAACAAACAACAATCAAAGCTAAGAAATATCAGAATTAAACTTACAAACAAAAGACAAAGAAAAACTCTTGAAATCAATCAGAAAGAAGCAATACACTTCCTATAGAGAAACACCAATTCACATGACAGCAGATTTCTGACAACATGGAGGGAAAAATGAAATGACACCTTTTTCAAGGACTGAAAAAGAAATTGTCAATCACAAAATCTATGTCTGGCAAAACTATCCTTCACAAATGAAGGGGAAATGAAGATATTCTCAGACAAAGGAAGACTAAAGGGATTTGTCACTAGCAGACTTAACCTTAAAAAAAGGTCTAGAGGGGGAGGTGGGGCAAGGTGGCCAAATAGAAGCCTCCAGCCATAATTCCCCCAACAGGAATGCCAAATGAAACAGCTATCTACACAATAAAAAGCACCTTCATAAGAACCAAAAATCAGGTGAAAGATCACAGTACCTGGTTTTACCATCATTATATTACTGAGAGAGGCACTAAAAAGGGCAGGAAAGACAATCTTGAATTGCCAATGCCACTCCTCCCCCATCCCCTAGCAGGATCTCTGTAGTGCAGAGAAAGAATCTATGTACTTGGGGGAGGGAGAGCGCAGTGATCGTGAGAATTTGCATTGGAATTCAATGCCACCCTTAACAGCGGAAAGCAAGAAGGGGCAGAACTCAGCTTGCACGCACAAAGAGAGCATTTAGACCAGTCCTAGCCAGAGGCAAATTGCCCATTCCAGTGGTTGGAGCCCAAGTTCTAGCAAGTCTCACAACCACAGGCTAAAGTGGTCTATAATCCCAAATACACTTGAAAGGCAGTTTAGGCCACAAGGACTGCAATTCCTAGGCAAGTTTTGATGCTGTCCTGTGCTGAGAGCCAGTGGACTTGGGGTGCACGTGACCTAGTGAGACACCAGCTACGGTGGCCAAGGGAGTGCTTGTGCCACCCCTTCCCAAGCCCCAGGCAGTGTGGCTCACAGCTCCAGGAAGACTCCTTCCTTCCATTTGAGGAGAAGGGAGAGTAAAGAGGACTTTGCCTTGTGTCTTGGATACCAGCTCAGCACAGTAGTATATTGCATCAGTCAGAGTTGTGAGGACCCCATTCCAGGCCCTGGGTCTCTAGACACACCTTGGGCCAGAAAGGAGATTGCTGACTTGAAGGGAAGGCTGTGAATAATCAGCAGTGTTAGCCAGGCAGTACTTGCTGTGGGCCTTGGGTGAGACTCAGAGCCATGCTGGCGTCAGGTGTGATCAAGCACATTCATAGCTGTGGCGACTATGGGGGAGGCCCCTTCTGCTTGAGGAAAGGAGAGCGAAGAGTAAAGTAAACTTTGTCTTGCAGGTTGGGTAACAGCTCAGCTGCAGTGGGGTAGAGCACCAAGTGGGTTCCTGGAGTCCCTAATTCCAGGTCTTGGCCCCTGGACAGCATTTCTTCACCTGCCCTGGGCCATAGGAGAGACAACTGCTCTGAAGGGAGAGACCCAGGCTTGGCATCATTCACCACAAGCTGACTGAAGAGGCCTTGGGCCTTGAGTGAACATTGGTGGTAACCAGGCAATACTTAGCCATGGGTCTGGGGTGGTGGTGGCCATGGGAAGAGACCCTTCTGCTTGAGGAAAAGGGAGGAGAGAGTGGGACAAACTTTGTCTTGCAGGTTGGGTGCCAGCTCAGCCACAGTAGAAGAGAGCACCAGGTAGATTCCTAAGGTTCCTGACTCTAGGCCTTGGTTCACAGATAGTATCTCTGGATCCACCCAGAGCTGGAAAGAACTGGCAGCCCTGAAGGGAAGGACACAAGCCTGGCTGGATTTGCCACCTGCTGATTGTAAAGCCCTTAAGCCTTGTGCAAAATAGGAAGTAGCCAAACAATGGTCACTCTGGGACTTGAGTGAAACCCAGTGCTGTGCTGCCTTTGGGTCTAACCCAGCCCAGTCCCTGCTATAGTAGCCACAGGAGTGCTTGTATCTCACCTCCCCCAACTCCAGGCAGCTCAGTACAGAGAGGCTCCATTTGTTTGGAGGCAAGTAAGGGAAGAGAACAAGAGTTTCTGACTGGTAATACAGGGAATACTCCCAGATCTTACCCAAGACCACCAAGGTGATACCTCTATGAGTCTGTGACAGCCACAGCATTACTGAACTTGAGGTGCCCCCTAATGCAGATGTGGCTACAGTGACCAAAGATTTAGATCTCCAACACCCAAGTCCCCTCAAATACCTGGAAAGCTTTCCCAAGACGGATGGGTAAAAACAAGCCCAGACTGCAGAGACAAGAATAAATACCCAACTCTTCAATACCCAGTCACTGATGGACACCCAAAAGCATGAAGACCCTCCAGGAAAACATGGCTTCATCAACTCAACTAAATAAAGCACTAGTCACCAATCATGGAGAAACAAAGATATGTGACCTTTCGGAGACAGAATTTAAAATAGCTGCTTTGAGGAAGGTAAATGAAATCAAAGGTAACACAGAGAAGGTATTCACAATCTTGTGAGATAAATTTAACAAAGATATTGAAGTTATTTAAAAGACTGAAGTAGAAATTCTGGAGCTGAAAATGGCAGTTGACATCCTGAAGAATGCATCAGAGTCTCTCAATAGCAGAATTCATCAAGCAGAAGAAAGAATTAGTGAGCCTGAAGACAGGCTATTTGAAAATACACAGTCTTATTATTTTGAGATATGTTCCATCAATACCGAATTTACTGAGAGTTTTTAGCATGAAGGGCTGTTGAATTTTGTCAAAGGCCTTTTCTGTATCTATTGAGATAATCATGCGGCTTTTGTCTTTGGTTCTGTTTATATGCTGGATTACATTTATTGATTTGCGTATGTTGAACCAGCCTTGCATCCCAGGGATGAAGTCCACTTGATCATGGTGGATAACCTTTTTGATGTGCTGCTGGATTCGGTTTGCCAGTATTTTATTGAAGATTTTTGAATCGATGTTCATCAGGGATATTGGTCTAAAATTCTCTTTTTTTGTTGTGTCTCTGCCAGGCTTTGGTATTAGGATGATGTTGGCCTCATAAAATGAGTTAGGGAGGATTCCCTCTTTTTCTATTGATTGGAATAGTTTCAGAAAGAATGGTACCAGCTCCTCCTTGTACCTCTGGTAGAATTCGGCTGTGAATCTGTCTGGTCCTGGACTTTTTTCAGTTGGTAGGCTATTAATTATTGCCTCAATTTCAGAGCCTGCTATTGGTCTACTCAGGGATTCGACTTCTTCCTGCTTTAGTCTTGGGAGAGTGTAAGTGACCAGGAAATTATCCATTTCTTCTAGGTTTTCTAGTTTATTTGCGTAGAGGTGTTTATAGTATTCTCTGATGGTAGTCTGTATTTCTGTGGGGTTGGTGGTGATATCCCTTTATCATTTTTTATTGCATCTGTTTGATTCTTCTCTCTTTTCTTCTTTATTAGTCTTGCTAGTGGTCTATCAATTTTGTTGGTCTTTTCAAAAAACCAACTCCTGGATTCAGTGATTTTTTTGGAGAGTTTTTTGTGTCTCTACCTCCTTCAGTTCTGCTCTGATCTTAGTTATTTCTTGCCTTCTGCTAGTTTTTGAACGTGTTTGCTCTTGCTTCTCTAGTTCTTTTAATTGTGATGTTAGGTTGTCAATTTTAGATCTTTCCAGCTTTCTCTTGTGGGCATTTAGTGCTATAAATTTCCCTCTACACACTGCTTTAAATGTGTCCCAGATATTCTGGTATGTTGTATCTTTGTTCTCATTGTTTTCGAAGAATATCTTTATTTCTGCCTTCATTTCGTTATGTACTGACAAACCCACAGCCAATATCATACTGAATGGGCAAAAACTGGAAGCATTCCCTTTGAAAACTGGCACAAGACAGGGATGCCCTCTCTCACCACTCCTATTCAACATAGTATTGAAAGTTCTGGCTAGGGAAATCAGGCAAGAGAAAGAAATAAAGGGTATTCAGTAAGGAAAAGGAGAAGTCGAACTGTCCCTGTTTGCAGATGACATGATTGTATATTTAGAAAACTCTATCGTCTCAGCCCAAACTCTCCTTAACCTGAGAAGCAACTTCGGCAAAGTCTCAGGATACAAAATCAACGTGGAAAAATCACAAGCATTTTTATACACCAATAACAGACAAACAGAGAGCCAAATCATAAATGAACTTCCATTCACAATTGCTTCAAAGAGAATAAAATACCTAGGAATCCAACTTTCAAGAGATGTAAAGGACCTCTTCAAGGAGAACTACAAACCACTGCTCAGTGAAATAAAAGAGGACACAAACAAATGGAAGAACATACCATGCTCATGGATAGGAAGAATCAATATCATGAAAATGGCCATACTGCCCAAGGTAATTTATAGATTCAATGCCATCCCCATCAAGCTACCAATGAGTTTCTTCACAGAATTGGAAAAAACTGCTTTAAAGTTCATATGGAACCAAAAAAAGAGCCCACATTGCCAAGACAATCCTAAGTCAAAAGAACAAAGCTGGAGGCATCATGCTACCTGACTTCAAACTATACTACAACGCTACAGTAACCAAAACAGCATGGTACTGGTACGAAAACAGAGATATAGACCAATGGAACAGAACAGAGCCCTCAGAAATAATACCACACATCTACAGCCATCTGATCTTTGACAAACTTGAGAAAAACAAGAAATGGGGAAAAGATTCCCTATTTAATAAATGGTGCTGGGAAAATTGGCTAGCCATAAGCGGAAAGCTGAAACTGGATCCTTTCCTTACTCCTTATACGAAAATTAATTCAAGATGGATTAGAGACTTAAATGTTAGACCTAATACCATAAAAACCCTAGAAGAAAACCTAGGTAATGCCATTCAGGACATAGGCATGGGTAAGGACTTCATGTCTAAAACACCAAAAGCAACGGTAACAGAAGCCAAAATTGACAAATGGGATCTAATTAAACTAAAGAGCTTCTGCACAGCAAAAGAAACTACCATCAGAGTGAACAGGCAACCTACAGAATGGGAGAAAATGTTTGCAACCTACTCATCAGACAAAGGGCTAATATCCAGAACCTACAAAGAACTCAAACAAATTTACAAGAAAAAAACAAACGACCCCATCGAAAAGTGGGCAAAGGATATGAACAGACATTTCTCAAAAGAAGACATTCATACAGCCAACAGACACATGAAAAAATGCTCATCATCACTGGCCGTCAGAGAAATGCAAATCGAAACCACAATGAGATACCATCTCACACCAGTTAGAATGGCAATCATTAAAAAGTCAGGAAACAACATGTGTTGGAGAGGATGTGGAGAAATAGGAACACTTTTACACTGTTGGTGGGATTGTAAACTAGTTCAACCTTTGTGGAAAACAGTATGGCGATTCCTCAAGGATCTAGAACTAGAAATACCATATGACCCAGCCATCGCACTACTGAGTATACACCCAAAGGATTATAAATCATGCTGCTATAAAGACACATGCACACATATGTTTATTGTGGCACTATTCACAATAGCAAAGACTTGGAATCAACCCAAATGTCCATCAGTGACAGACTGGATTAAGAAAATGTGGCACATATACACCATGGAATATTATGCAGCCATAAAAAGGGATGAGTTCGCATCCTTTGTAGGGACATGGGTGCAGCTGGAAACCATCATTCTCAGCAAACTATCGCAAGAACAGCAAACCAAATACCGCATGTTCTCACTCATAGGTGGGAATTGAACAATGCGATCACTTGGACATGGGAAGGGGAACATCACACACAGGGGCCTATTATGGGGAGGGGGGAGGAGAGAGGGATGGCATTGGGAGTTATAACTGATGTAAATGATGAGTTGATGGGTGCTGACGAGTTGATGGGTGCAGCACACCAACATGGCACATGTATACATAGGTAACAAAGCTGCATGTTGTGCTCATGTGCCCTAGAACTTAAAGTATAAAAAAAAAAAAAAGAATAAAACTAGTTAAAAAAAAAAAAAAAAAAAAAAGAAAGTACACAGTCAGAGGAGACAAAAGAAAAAAGAATAAAAAAGAATGCAGCATGCCTATGAGATCTAGAAAATAGTCTCAAAAGGGCAAATCTAAGAGTTATTGGCCTTAAAGAGGAGGTAGAGAGAGAGACATGGGGCAGAAAGTTTATTCAAAAAGATAACAATGGAGAACTTCCCAAACCTAGAGAATAATATCAATATCCAAGTAGAAGAAGGTTATAGAGCAGATTTAACCCAAAAAAGACTACCTTAAGACATTGACCCAAAGGTCAGGATAAAGAATGGATTTTAAAAGCAGCAAGAGAAAAGAAACAAATATCATACAATGGAGCTTCAATACGTCTGGCAGCAGACTTCTCAGTGGAAACCTTACAGGCCAAAAGAGAGAGGCATGACATACTTAAAGTGCTGAAGGAAAAAACTTTTATTCTAGAAAAGTATATCTGGGAAAATATCCCAAACATGAAAGAGAAATAAAGACTTTCTCAGACAAATGAAAGATGGATGAGTTCATCAATACCAGACTTATCCTACAAGGAATGCTCAAGGGAACTATTCAATCTAAAAGAAGAGGACATTAATATGCAATAAGAAATCATCTGAAGGTAACAAAACTCACTGTTAATAGTAAGTATACAGCAAAACACAGATTATAACAATGTAATTTTGGTTTGTAAACTACACATATCTTGAGTAGAAGGACTAAAAGATAAACTTATCAAAAATAATAACTATGACAACTTTTCAAGACATGGAAAGTATAGTAAGATATAAATAGGGCTGGGTGCAGTGGCTCATGCCTGTAATCCCAGCACTTTGGGAGGCCGAGGCAGGTGAAAGGTGAATCACCTGACATCAGGAGTTCAAGACCAGCCTGGCCAACGTGATGAAACTCCATCTCTACTAAAAATACAAAAAAATTAGCTGGGCAAGGTGGCAGGCACCTGTAATCCCAGCTACTTGGGAGGCTGAGGTAGGAGAATCGCTTGAACCTGGGAGGTGGAGGTTGCAGTGAGCTGAGATCATGCCATTGCACTCCAGCCTGGGTGACAAGAGTGAGACTCCATCTCTCAAAAAAAAAAAAAAAAAAAAAATATATATATATATATATATATATGAAAAAGGTTAAAAGTGGGGAGATGAAGTTAAAGTGTAGAGTTTTTGTTAGTTTTCTCTTTGCTTCTTTGTTCGTTTAGCAGCCCATGTTAAGTTGTCATCAGCTTAAAATAATTAGTTATAAGATATTATTTACAAGTTTCACAATAACTTCAGATCAAAAAACATACAATGGATACACAAAAATGAAAGACAAGAAATTAAAACATACCATCAGAGAAAACCACTTTCACTAAAAGGAAAACAGGAAGGAAGAAAAGAAGAAAGAGAAGACCAGAAAACAAATAACAATAAGGCAAGAGTAATTCCTTACTTATCAATAATAATATTGAATGTAAATGGACTAAACTCCCCAATCAAAAGACATAGAGTGGTTGAATGGATGAAAAAACAAGACCCAACAATCTGCTGCCTGCAAGACACAACAATCTGTGTGTCTTCACCTATAAAGATACACAGAGACTGAAAATAAAGGGATGGAAAAAGATATCCCATGCTAATGGAAACTAAAAAAGAGCAGGAATAGATATATTCATATCAGACAAAATAAATTTCATGAAAAAATCTATAAAAAGAGAGAAATAAAGTCATTATACAATGATAAAGGAGTCAATTCAGCAAGAGGAAATAATAACTGTAAATGTATGTGCACCCAACACCAGAGTGCCCAGATATATAAAGCAAATATATTAGAGTGAAAGAAAGACCTCAGTTCAATAATAGCTGGAGACTTCAACATCCCACTTTCAACACTGGACAGATCATCCAGACAGAAAATCAACAGGGTATCAGTGGACTTAATCTGTACTATAGAACAAATAGAACTAATAGATATTTACAGAACATTTTATTTAATGGCTGCAGAATACATATTCGTCTCCTTAGCACATGGATTATTCTCAAGGATGAACCATTTGTTAGGCCACAAAAGAAACCTAAAACATTCAATAAAATTGAAGTAATATCAATTCTCTTATCTGACCACAGTGAAATAAAAGTAGAAATCAATAACAAGAGGAATTTTGGAAACTACACAAACACATGGAAATTAAACAATATGCTCCTGAATGACCAGTGGGTCAACAAAGAAGTTAAGAAGGAAATTGAAAATTTTCTTGATACAAATGATAATGAAAACACCACATACCAAAACCTTTGTCATATGGAATATAGCAAAAGCAGTACTAAGTGGAAAGGTTATAGCAATACATGCTTATATCAAAAAAGTATTAATAGAAAAACTTTAAACAAACAACCTAACAATGCATCTTAAAGAACTAGAAAAGCAAGAGCAAACTAAAGTCAAAATCAGTAGAAGAAAAGAAATAATAAAGATCAGAGCAGAAATAAATGAAATTGAAATTAAAAATATACAAAAGATCAACAAAGCAAAACCTTGGTTTTTTAAAAAGATAAATGAAATCAACAAACCTTTAGCCTGACTAGCTAAGAAAAAAAGAAAACCCCAAAAAATAAAATCAGAAATAAAAAAGGAGACATTACAACTGATACTACAGAAATTCCAATGATCATTAGAGGCTACTATGAGCAACTATATGTCAATAAATTGGAAAACCTAGATGAAATGGATAAATTCCTAGATACATACAACCTACCAAGACTGAACTGTGAATCCAAAGACCTAAACAGATGAATAGCAAGTAATGGGATTGAAGCCATAATAAAAAGTCTCCCAGCAAAGGAAATTCCAGGACTCAATGGCTTTACATTTGATACCAACCATTTAAAGGAGAAATAATACCAATTATATTCAAACTCTTCTGAAATATAGAAGAGAAGGGGATACTTCCAAACTCATTCTACAAGGCCAGTATTACCCTACTACCAAAACCAGACAAAGATACATTAGGAAAAGAAACTACATGCCAATATCCTTGATGAATATTGATGCAAAAATCCTGAACAAAATACAGCAAACTAAATTCAACAAGACATTACAAAGTGTTCATAAACAGATGAGTGGATTTTAAAAATGTGGCAAGTATACACAATGGACTACTATACAGTCATAAAGAAGAATGAGGCTGGGCACAGTGGCTTATGCCTGTAATCCCAGCACTTTGGGAGACTGAGGTGGGCAGATCACCTGAGGTCAGGAGATTGAGACCAGCCTGGCCAACATGGTGAAACCCCGTCTCTACTAAAAATACAAAAATTAGCCAGGCATGGTGGTGGGCACCTGTAATCCCAGCTACTCAGGAGGCTGAGGAAGGAGAATTGCTTGAACCTGGGAGGCGGAGGTTGCAGTGAGCCGAGATTGTGCCACTGCACTTCAGCCTGGGCAACAAGAGCAAAATTCCACCTCAAAAAAAAAAAAAAAAAAAAAAAAAAAGAATGAGAACCTGTCATTTGTAACAACATGGATGGAATTGGAGGGTTGGAGGTCATTATGTGAAATGAAATAAGCCAGTCACAGAAAGACAAACTTTGCATGCTGTCACTTATTTGTGGGAGCTAAAAAATTTAAAACAATTGAACTCACAGAGATTGAGAGTAGAATAATGTTTATCATAGGCTATGAAGGGTAGTGGGTGGGAGAGGGAGTGGGAATGGTTAATGGGTACCAAATATATTTAGATAGGATGAATAAGATCTAGTATTTGACAGCACAACAGGGTGACTACAGTCAGCAATAATTTATTATGCATTACAAAATAACCAAAAAAGTATAATAGGATTGCTTATAACACAATGAAATGATAAATGCTTGAGATGATGAATACCCCCATTTACTCTGATGTGATTATTATGCATTGTATGCTTGTATCAAAATATCTTACGTACCCCATAATTATATACACCTACTATGTACCCACAAAAATAAAAAATAAATTAAAAAGAAAGGCTAAAGAAAGTTTTCTTCAAACAGAAAAGAAATGATAAAAGAAAGATTTTTGAAGCATAAAAAAGAAGAATAACTGACTAAGCAGATACATGGGCAAATACAGTAGACCGATGAAATTTTAAAATCATATACAAAGATTGAAAATAATAACATTATATAATATTCACGATAATCATATTTTAAAGTGGGAGTTGATAAAGAGCTGAAAGCAAAGCACATGTCCACATTTTACTCAAGGTGGTAAAAAGTTAAAGCAATAGATGGTAATAAGGGGTGTGTCTGTGTGTGTGTGTGTCTGCGCACGTGTATGTAGAGAGAGAGAAAGAAGTAATTATATGCAGTTTTACCTATACATCATATTTTAATATATAGTTAGTGCTATATAGTTATATTATGTTTTATATATATAATAATACCCTGTGCAACCACTAAACAAACCACCCAAAGCAATATATATTGAAAAATACTATAAATACAGCAATATGAAATACCAGAAAGTGTTGAAGCCACAGAAAAGAAAGAACAAAATAAACAGAAAATAAAAAACAGAGGAAACAAACATAAAATAATTAAAAGGCAAACTTAAAAACTAATAGATCAATAACTACCTCATATTTAAATGGTGTACATGCACTAATTAGAAAGCAGAATTTGTCAGAGTTTATTTTTTTTAAAAATGACCTAACTATATGCTGTTTACCAGAAAAAGCTCACTTCAAATTTAGACATATGTAGGTTGCAAGTAAAATGTTAATGCCATGAAAACAATAAAAAAACAAGCAGCAGTAACTTAAAAAAAAATCTGATAGGCCAGGCACTGTGGTTCACACCTGCAATCCCAGCACTTTGGGAGGTCGAGGTGGGCAGATTACGAGGTCAGGAGTTCGAGACCAGCCTGACCATAATGGTGAAACTCCGTCTCTACTAAAATACAAAAGTTCACCGGGTGTGGTGGCGGGTGCCTGTAATCCCAGCTACCTGTGAGGCTGAAGCAGGAGAATCACTTGAATCCGGGAGGCAGAGGTTGCAGTGAGCCGAGGTCGTTCTACTGTACTCCAGCCTGGGCGACAGAGCAAGACTCCCTCTCAAAACCAAACCAAAACAAAACAAAATGTCTGATAAAGTAGACTTTAGAGCAAAGAAATTTGCTAGGGACAAAGAGGAATATTATATAATGATAAAAAAAATCAATCTATCAGGAAGACATAACAATCCTAAATGTGTATGAACCAAGTAACACAGCATTTAATTACATGAATCAGAAACCAAGGCAATAACAGCAAAGGAAACAATTAATAGAATGAAAAGACAACCCACAGATTGGGAGACGATATTTACAAATCATGTGTTATATAAGGGGTTAATATCCAAAATATACAAGAAACTCATACTACTCAATAACCACAAAACAAATAGTCCTAATTTTTAAAATGGGCACGTAATTTGAATAGATATTTCTCCAAGAAACACATACAAATAACCAACAGATATATGAAAAATGCTTAACATCTCTAATCATCAGAGAAATGCAAATTAAAACCACAATGAGATATCATCTCACACCCGTTAGATAGGCCATTATCAACAAGATTAAGATAAGTGTTGCAAAGGATGTGGAGAAAACAGAACCCTCATACACTGTTGGTGATATTGTAAATTAATATAGCCATTTTGGCAACGAGTATGTAGATCCCTCAAGAAACTAAAAATAGAATTACTATATGACCCAGCAATCCCACACTGGGTATACACTTAATGGAATTGAAACCAGTATGCCAAACAAATGTCTGCACTCCCCTGTTCATTGCAGCATTCTTCATAAAAGGCAGAATATGGAAACAACCTAAGTGTCCACCAATGAATGAATGTATTTTTAAAATGTGGTAAATTTAGCCAGGTGCGGTGGCTCATGCCTGTAATCCCAGCACTTTGGGAGGCCGAGGTGGGTGGATCACCTGAGGTCAGGAGTTTAAGACCAGCCCAACCAACATGGTGAAACCCTGTCTCTACTAAAAATACAAAAATTAGCCAGGTGTGGTAGTGGGCGCCTGTGATCCCAGCTACTCAGGAGGCTGAGGCAGGAGAATCACTTGAATTCGGGAGTTGGAGGTTGGAGTGAGTGGAGATCCACCACTGTACTCCCGCTCGGGTGACAGAGCGAGACTCCCTCTCAAAAGAAAAAAAAAAAATGTGGTAAATTTACACAACGGAATACTATTCAGCCTTTAAAAATCCAGGAAATTCTGTTATTTGTGACAACATGTGTAAACCTAGAAAATATATTAAGTGAAATAAGCAAGGCACAGAAAACAAACATGCATGATCTCACTTATATGTGGAATGTTAAATAGTCAAACTCGTAGTAGATAGTAGAACAGTAGTTTCCAGAGGTTGGCAGGGTGAAGGGTAAGGGGGAGACATTGATCAATGGGTGCAAAGTTACAGATAGAAGGAATAAGCTCTTATGTTCTATTGCACAACATAGTGATGATAGTTAATAATAATATATTTCAAACTAGTTAAAGGAGATCTTAAATGTTCTCACCACAAAGAAATGATAAATATTTGAGGTGACGGATATGTTAATTAGCCTGATTTGATCATTCTATGGAAATATCATGTGGTACTCCATAAATATATACAATTATTTTTTGTTAATTAAAAATAAAATAAAACTTTTAAATGAGAAAATTAAAGGGAAGATAGACAATTCAGTAATAATAGTTGGAGATTTCAACATCCCACTTTCATTAATAGAACAACTAAGAAGATTAACAGTTGAATAACATTATAATCAACCAGACCTAGCAGACATCTATAAAACATCCTACCAACAACAGCAGAATATATATTACTTTCAAAATCACATGGAGTATTCTCCACGATAGACACATATAAAGCCTTCAAACAGTCCGGGAGCGGGGGCTCAAGCCTGTAATCCCAGGACTTTGGGAGGCCGTGACAGGCAGATCACGAGGTCAGGAGAGCGAGACCATCTTGGCTAATACAGTGAAACCCCGTCTCTACTAAAAAATACAAAAAACTAGCCGGGCGAGGTGGCGGGCGCCTGTAGTCCCAGCTACTCGGGAGGCTGAGGCAGGAGAATGGCATAAACTCATGAGGCGGAGCTTGCAGTGAGCTGAGATCAGGCCACTGCACTCCAGACTGGGCAACAGAGGAGATTCCATCTCAATAAATTAAAAAAAAAAGCCACCGAACAAGCCTAGAAAAATTCTAAAAGATAGAAATCATACAGAGTATGTTCTCTGATTACAGTAAAATGAAATCAGGAATTAATAACCAAAAGAAATTTGGGGAACCACAAATATTTGCAAATTAAACAACAATTCTTAAGTAAACAAATGACAAATGAAAACAAAAACACAATATACCAAAACTTATGGAATGGAGTCAAAGCAATATGTAGAGGGAAATTTATAGCAGAAAATGCCTACATTTTAAAAAAGAAATACCTCAAATCGGTAGTATCTTAATATTCATCCTTAATATATTGGAAAAAGAAGGGCAAACTAAACCCAAAGAAAGAACAAAGCAGGAAATAATAAAGGTTAGAGAAAAAATTAATGAAATAGAGTATAAAAATAGAAAATAAAAACAAAGTTAGTTTTTTGAAAACATAAAAAAAAATGATAAACTAGCTAGACTGACTAGAAAAACAAGAGAGGACTAAAATTTCTAAAATCAGAAAGAGGACACATTAGTAATGGCCTTACAGAAACAAAAAGATGTATAAAGGAATACTACAAACTATGTGACAACAAATTAGATAACTTAGATTAAATAAATAAATTCCTAGAGAAATGTAAACTGCTGAAACTGCCCAAGATGAAATAAAAAATTTGAGTATACCCATAACAAGTAAAGAGATTGAACTAGGAATAAAAAACAAACCAACAAGAAAAATCCCTAGGCCTGTGTGGCTTCACTGGTACACTCTGCCATATATATATGATTATACTTTAAGTTCTAGGGTACATGTGCACAACGTGCAGATTTGTTATATATGTATACATGTGCCGTGTTGGTTTGCTGTACCCATCAACTCATCATTTACATTAGGTATTTCTCTTAATGCTATCCCTCCCCCATCCCCCCAACCCCACGATAGGCCCTGGTGTGTGATGTTCCCCGCCCTGTGTCCAAGTGTTCTCATTGCTCAATTCCCACCTATGAGTGAGAACATGTGGTGTTTGGTTTTCTGTTCTTGCAAAAGTTTGGACCAGTTTCAGCAGTCTCAGCCCAAAATCTCAGTCTCAGCCCAAAATCTCCTTAAGCTGATAAGCAACTTCAGCAAAGTCTCAGGATACAAAACCAATGTGCAAAAATCGCAAGCATTCCTATACACCAATAACAGACACAGAGCCAAATATGAGTGAACTCCCATTCACAATTGCTACAAAAAGAAAAAAATACCTAGGAATCCAATTTACAAGGGATGTAAAGGACCTCTTCAAGGAGAACTACAAACCACTGCTCAATGAAATAAAAGAGGACACAAACAAATGGAAGAACATTCCATGCTCATGGATAGGGAGAATCAATATCGTGAAAATGGCCATACTGCCCAAGGTAATTTATAGATTCAATGCCATTCCCATCAAGCTACCAATGACTTTCTTCACATAATTGGAAAAAAAATACTTTAAAGTTCGTTTGGAACCAAAAAAGATCCTGCATTGCCAAGGCAACCCTAAGCCAAAAGAACAAAGCTGGAGGCATCACGCTACCTGATTTCAAACAAGGTTACAGTAACCAAAACAGCATGGTACTCATACCAAAACAGAGATACAGACCAATGGAACAGAACAGAGTCCTCAGAAATAACACCACACATCTACAACCATCTGATCTTTGACAAACCTGACAAAACAAGAAATGGGGAAAGGATTCCCTATTGAATAAATTGAATAAATGGTGCTGGGAAAACTGGCTAGCCATATGTAGAAAGCTGAAACTGGATCCCTTGCTTACACCTTATACAAAAATTAATTCAAGAAGGATTAAAGACTTAAATGTTAGACCTAAAACCATAAAAACCCTAGAAGGAAACCTAGGCAATACCATTCAGTCCTAGGCATGGGCAAGGACTTCATGACTAAAACACAAAAAACAAATGGGATCTAATTAAACTAAAGAGCTTCTGAAGCCAAAATAGACAAATGGGATCTAATTAAACTAAAGAGCTTCTGCACAACAAAAGAAACTACCATCAGAGTGAACAGGCAACCTACAGAATGGGAGAAAATTTTTGCAATCTAGCCATCTGACAAAGAGCTGATACCCAGAATCTACAAAGAACTTATACAAATTTACAAGAAAAAACAAACAACCCCATCAAAAAGTGGGTGAAGGATATGAACAGACATTTCTCAAAAGAAGATATGTATGCAGCCAACAGACACATGAAAAAGTGCTCATCATCACTGGTCATCAGAGAAATCCAAATCAAAACCACAATGAGATACCATCTCACACCAGTTAGAATGGTGATCATTAAAATGTCTGGAAACAACAGATATTGGAGAGATGTGGAGAAATAGGAACACTTTTACACTGTTGGTGGGAGTGTAAATTAGTTCAACCATTGTAGAAAACAGTGTGGTGATTCCTCAAGAATCTAGAACTAGAAATACCATTTGACCCAGCTATCCCATTACTGGGTGTATACCCAAAGGATTATAGACCATGCTACTGTAAAGACACATGCACACGTATATTTATTGAGACACTGTTAACAATAGTGAAGACTTGGAACCAGCCCAAATGTCCATCAATGGTAGACTGGATTAAGAAAATGTGGCACATATACACCATGGAATACTATGCAGCCATAAAAAAGGATGAATTCATGTCCTTTGAGGGACATGGATGAAACTGGAAACCATCATTCTCAGCAAACTATCACAAGAACAGAAAACCAAACACTGCATATTCTCACTGATAGGTGGGAATTGAACAATGAGAACACTTGGACACAGGGCGGGGAACATCACACACTGGAGCCTGTTTGGGGGTGGGTGGGGTGGGGAAGGGATGGCATTAGAAATACCTAATGTAAATGATGAGTTGATGGGTACAGCAAACCAACATGGCACATGTATACATATGTAACAAACCTGCATGTTGTGTACATGTACCCTAGAACTTAAAGTATAATAATAAAAAAAAGAATATGCTTAAAAAATATGAATGGACTATACATGTCACGACTTTGATTAATCTCTAGAGAATTAATACTAAGTTGGAAAAAAGCAAATCCTAAGTGGTTACATACTGTATGGTTCTAGTTATATAACATTTTGAAAAGGCAAACTTTTAGAAATAGAGAACAAATTAGTTGTCGCCAGGGGTCAGGAATTGGTGATGGGACAAAAGGTGGTAGATGTGTCTCTAAAATGGCAACAGGATAGATCTCTGTGCTGATGGAACTGTTCTGTATCTGGACTGTATCAATATCAATATCTTGCTTGTAATATTTCATTATAGTTTTGCAAAATGTTAGCATTAGAGGAAACTGAGTAGAGAATACTCAGGATCTCTCTGTATTATTTCTTTTAATGGCATGTACATCTACAAGTATCTCAAAATAAAAAAGTTTAAATTTCAAAAGATGTAAGACAGTGACCATCGCACATGCAAATGGGATGAATTGCAAGAACATTTCTCCAAGCGAAAGAGCAAATCTTGTGACATACTGTGAAAAGTGCCTTGCTTGTGCAGTCAACAGTAAGCTAAAAAGATGAAGAAATGATTGATGAAATATAGGAATGTTTGCCCACATGGAGTTGACGTATATCACTGTGAGTATGGGGTAGTTTGATGGTAGTTAGGAAAAAAGCCAGGGTTCAGTTTTGAATCTTGGAGACCCACCTGAGGGAATCATATAGCAAGGACTTGTTCCAGTCTGCATTACATCAAAGGAACTGGTGGGCAGTGATGTGAGTGTGAACTCTGGATGCTAAGATCCCTATACATTTCTGTAGAGCCCACTAACAACAAGGTTACCAACCTCAATAGTTGTCCATATGGATGAAATTTGGGGAAAAGTTGCCTGAGAGAATATATTCTAGCAGGTAGAGAAGAAGTGATTAAATTAAAGGTTAGAAGGACCACTTCACAGTCCTATTTGGTGGAAATGTTTCTGGGGACTTCAAATACAAACCTACATGGTTTATTCACTTTGGACTGATACACAATTATCCATAGGAACAGTCTTCTGGGTCCTTGCACACTTAAGAAGAGCAGTTTCTCTACTTCATAGATTTAGAGACATGATTCCCTACGAGGTTTTCTTCTAAGTCAACCACAAAATGACAATCTTTACAATCCTCAAATTCTCCAACTTTAGTTAGCACTCAAGAGAGTCAGTTGGCTGTAGAGAGAGAAAGTGAGAGCCTTCCTGGGGGGGGAAAAAAAGCCCCAAATGACAAGAGAGCTTTCCAGAATGAGAAACCATAGTTGGAACATGGGTTTGGGCTCAATGCAGGCCTCTGATGATATAGGGTTACTAATATAGAACCAAGATTTCCTGACACAGCTACTTTTTCTCCCAAACCACTGGTGAGTGTTCTCCAACTCTGTGGGAGAGTTATCCTAGACATCAATGAAAAAGGAAAAATATACAAACATTTTGCTGGGCGAAAAAGAAAGGTTTTTGGCAATGGGAAGTTTGACTTAGGCAAGAAAAAAAATGTACTGGACACTTCTCTGTCATCTCTTAGGACTTCTGATGGGGTGTTGGGCATCCTGCTTGGTATTAATAAATAAAAAGGGGACAAAAACCTTTCCTCGCCCTGAATAGAGGCCTCCTTGGTGCCAAATTACACAAAGCTCTCTTCCCTCATCTTTAAAAATACTCTTCTCCAACTGAGATGAGATTCAGTTAGGTAACTTATGTTTCTTTTAGAGATTGTGGTAGTGACTGTGATATCACTGATGCTAACTATGTAGGACAGTATTTTCTAAAGGTATTTTTAGCAAAAAATGTGTCCGGCGTCAAATAAGTTTGTGAAATGTAGCATCATCTACTTTTCAAACAGCAAATTAAAGGCTGGGAGATGTGTGTAGTTATGAATCCTGTGTAACTATGTGTCGATTTTAAAAACTATTATTAAAAAAGAATCTTACGTAAATTTGTTCAACTTAGCTTTTCAGGAACTTATTTGATCACACAAACCTGTCAAGGCATAATTCTCAACAAGTTAAAAATCATGACAACCATGAAAATATGTCAAAAATTTATTTCACACAAATATTTATTTACCTTATTAATGAGGATATTAAAGGGGTGGTAGAGCTGTTTAAAGAAGGATCTGAGAGCCTGTAATCCCAGCACTTTGGGAGGCTGAGGTGGGTGGATTGCCTGTGGTCAGGAGTTCGAGACCAGCCTGGCCAGCATAGTGAAACCCCATCTTCACTAAAAATATAAAAAATTAGCTGGGCATGGTGGTGGGCGCCTGTAATCCCAGCTACTTGGGAGGCTGAGGCAGGAGAATCACTTGAACCTGGGAGGCAGAAGTTGCAATGAGCCAAGATGGTGCCACTGCACTCCAGCTTGGGCAACAAGAGTGAAACTCTGTCTCAAAAAAAAAAAGAAGAAAAAGAAGAAGAATGATATGAGAGACTAATATATACAGACACTGAAAGAAAGAATGCTGAAATAAGATTGCTAAATTGCTGAAATACAAAACAGGTTAATACTCTATGTGGGGGCATTATCTTTTTCCATGTACAGAAATTATTTGCATTTCTACTGAACAAAAATCATCAGCAACTTCTATAAGTTAACATGTAACATGTAACATGTAACCTTACAGAATCTTTTCCCTAATCAACAGAAAATAGTAAGCTAAACATTGGTATGTCCTCTAGAACAATGGTTCTCAAGGTATGCTCCCCAGACCAGCGGCACCAGAATCACTTGGGTGCTTGTAGAAATGCAGTTTCTTAAGCCCTACTCAAGATCCACTGAATCCAAAACTCTGGGATGGGGTACAGTACTCTGTTTTAATAAGTCATCCACAGGATTCTGAGAGTTTGAGAACCACTGATCTAGAGAATCAATTTTCAAGCACTATAAGTATATTGCCAATACTCCAGTATGACTTTGCAAAGATATTCAGTCACCTTTTTGCCTATTTCCAAGTTTTGGATGAATTTTCTTACTCAGTTTTGACTATTACACTTTGGAAATGGTAATGTACAATGAATAAAAAACATCCAGAGGTTTAGGGAAAAAAAGGATGACATATCTTTTTCTATTTCATTTCATCCTACTTCAAGTAACAGTTCAAGTTACATCTTATCCAAGAAAACATTCTAACTCTTTTAGTCTTCTCCAATATATCTCCTCCTTGAACATCTATAGACTTTTACACAGTTGTGTACACATCATTACCCTACCTCTGTATAGAGCATCAGGATAAGCTATATTGTGCTAGAGAAACTGCCCACAAACTTTTTCTGTTTTGAGGGTCATGCAGTCTCTGTCAGAACTTCCCCGCCATTGTAGTAGGAAAGCAGGCATAGAAAATAAGTAAATGAATAGGGACATTTGCATTCTGACACAACTTTATAGACCTCTGTGAAACAGCACTTTCGTGGTTCTCCTCTGTATCTCTCCAACCCCAACTACCCTTTGAACTTCCCCTACTCTTCCAACCCTCTAAATGTTAATGTTTTTTAGGACTTCAGCCTCCTTTCTCTGCTCCTCATCTCACTCTGCTATCACTTACATGGGCTCACATACTCACATAGTTTACACCACCATCTATAATTCTATTGATTTCCATACCCATGTAGTCCATCCATACTTCTTCACAAGTTTCAGAATCATGTATTCAAATTTCAGTCTCATACCTTTACCAGGAGGTCCCATAGACACTTCAAATGCAACATGGCAGAAAATATATTCCTGTCTTGTATTTAAACTGGCTTTTCTTGAGTAACCTGTATCTCAGTGGTTGCAACACCATGTACACAGTAATAAGACTAGAAACCTATAAGGTATTATGGACTCTTCCTCCCTACTCACATGCCCTAATCCAATCAATCTCTCTATTTAGCCTACATATTTATTTCTCCTCCTTCCTTTCCAGACTACTGCTCTGAACCATACTCTTATCAACTTTCACCTAAATTACCAAACAGCTTTCTAATTTACCTTCCTAACTCTTTTGATTTGGTTGTGAAATATTCCACACAGAAAACTGTTGCCATAAATATAAGATACATCCATGCAACTACCACTTAGCTTGATCAAATTTTAATATGTTGTAGTATTTGCATCTGATTTTTAAAGGAAGATGATAACATGTCTAGGTAAAGCCCCGTGTGTTACCACCCCCAATCTCATTTCCTTCCCTCTCTCCCTGGAGCTAATCAACATTATACATTTAGAATTTATCATTATAATGCAAACTTTAGTTAAATTGCTACATTTTTATTCATCTCTTCACCATCTATAGTATTATTTTTCAGATTTTAAACTTTATGGCAATATTTATGGAATTGAGATCCCTGAATGAAACATGAGCTCTTAAAACTCTACTCTATTTGAAAGTATAGACAGACCATAAATACTTAAGCAAAGGTAACATGAGAACAAACCACATGAATCTTTTCAAAAGTTGCTTTTGTCACTCAGTATTATGTGTTATAAAACACAATTTGAAGGTGTCTTAAGGACTTTAATTAGTATTTTATTTATGTTTTTATTTTTATTTTTTATTTCCATAGGTTTTTGGGGAACAGGTAGTGTTTGGTTACATGAATAAGTTGTTTAGTGGTGATTTCTGAGATTTTGGTGTACCCATCACCCGAGCAGTACACACTGTACCCAATTTGCAGTCTTTTCTCCTTCACCCTACCTCCCACCCTTTCCCCGCAAATCCACTGTATCATTCTCATGCCTTTGTATCTTCATAGTTTTGCTCCCACTTATGAGTGAGAAGATATGATGTTTGGTTTTCCATTCCTTAGTTACTTCACTTAGAATCTGGGGACCTTCAATTTAAGATTGGCTAGTTTAAATAATCTCAGAGGCTCTAAGCTCTAGGTGTGGTCCCTAATTGTCCAGTGCCTGGACCTAGGGTGATTTAGGGCAGGGAAAATATTGGCTTGGTATTTAAGAGCTAGATAAAGCGTGTAGTTGAAGCTATGGGCTTTGGATTGGTTGGTTTGTTTATGAAAGGCTTACTGGCAGGCAACTTATTTACTATCTCTAGGAATTAGCTATCCCTGGGAGAGGCAGTCTTTCCAGGATTAGCAAGTAACCAAGATGTCAGAGCATTATAAAACAGAGAAAGTTTAAAAACATGATTCACAAAGTTAAGATGCTTTTATTCTGTTTTGAATTATTTCTAGTACTGCTGGATTTGATATAATATTTTCTTCATGACATAGTTCTAGAATTTTCTTCTCTTATATTTTCCTTAGTAAACTGTGTGTGTGTGTGTGTGTGTGTGTGTGTGACAGAGAGAGACAGAGAGAGAGCACAAATGAGTAAAACTGGTGAATCTGGATAAGTGATATATAGGAGTTCTTGTCATTTTCCTTTCAGTTAGAAGCTACATAAAAATTAAAACTGCAACGAATGAAGGAATCCCTAGGAGTCAAAACTGGGGTGGGGGAAACCTCTACTGTATAAGAGGCATTAATGCCTTGGCTGCCCTAAAAGTATTACCTACATCAGTAAATAAAAGACTTAGGTATTAACAGCCACTTAGAGAAGCATAGATCTTGGGTTCTTGTGAGGCATAGAGATGGAATTGAGATCCCTGAATGAAACATGAGCTCTTAAAACTCTCTACTCTATTTGAAAGTATAGACAGACCATAAATACTTCAGCAAAGGTAACATCTGGGTGAGGGATTTGGGTGGGAAGAAAAGTCTCTCTTGAAAATTTAAAACTGCAGATCTGCCTTCATAAGGTTCAAATTTACACTACCTGAGTGGCAGACATTACTTGTACTCTCCAACATACAGTTCTCCTTTCCTTTCTGAGAATTTAAAAGACTATATTTCTTAGCCCCTTTGGAGCTGGGTGGAGCCATGTGACTAGTTTTTGTCCATGGTCCCTTCGGGGCTGAGGAAGTCAAAAGCCCCTTCACCATCCTTGAGCTCTTCCCCTGCTGAAGAGATCTAGAATCGATGACAATGTCATAAGATGAAAACAGCCTGGATCCCCTTGAAGAGATCTGCTCTGAAGAGATGCCCCACCTGAAGCAGATTTTTTTTTTAACTTTTTTTTTCATCTTTTATCTTAGATTCAGGGGTTACATTTGCAGGTTTGTTACCTGGATATTTTGTGTGATGCTGAGGTTTAGGGTACAAATGATCCCATCACCTAGGTACCGAGCATAGTACCCAACAATTAGTTTCTCAACGCTAGCACCCTTCCTCCCTCCTCCCTGTAGTGGACCCCAGTGTCAATTGTTTCCATCTTTATTGCCATGACTACCCAATGTCTAGCTTTCCTTTATAAACAAAACATATAGTATTTGGTTTCCCATCCCTGCATTAATTTGCTTAGGATAATGGCCTCCAGCTGCATCCATGTTGTTGCAAAGGAGATGATTTCGTTCTTTCTTATGGCTGCATTGTATTCCATGTTGTACATGTTCCACGTTTTCTTTATCCAAATCACCACTGATGAGCATCTAGGTTGATTTCATGTCTTTTGCTATTGTGAATAGTGCTGCAATGAACCTGCAAGTGATTTTGTCTTTTTGGTAGAATGATTTGTTTTCTTTTAGATATGTACCCAGTAATGCAATTTCTGGGTCAAATGGTAGTTCTAAGTTCTTTGAGAAATCTCCAAACTACTTTTTACAGTGGCTAAACTAATTTACATCCTTGCCAACAGTGTGTAAGTATTCCTTTTTCTCCACAGCCTCACCAGAGTCTATTTTAAAAAATTTTTTTAATACCAGCCATTCTGACTGGTGGGAGATGGTATCTCACTGTGGTTTTGGTTTACATTTCACTGATGATTAATGATGCTGAGCATTTTTAATATGTTTGTTGGCCACTTGTATGTCTTCTTTTGAGAAATGTCTGTTCATGTCCTTTGCCCATTCTTAATGGGGTTATGTGTCTTTTGCTTGTTGAATTGCTTAAGTTCCTTATATATTCTGGATATTAGACCTTTGTCAGATCCATAGTTTGTGAATATTTTCTCCCATTATGTACATTGTCTATGTACTCTGCTGATAGTTTCTTTTGCTGTGCAGAAGCTCTTTAGATCAATTAGGTCCCACTTGTCAATTTTTGTTTTCATTGCAATTGCTTTTGAGGACAATCATAAATTATTTCCCAACCCAATGTCCAAAATGGTGTTTTCCAGGTTTTCTTCTAGGATTCTTATAGTTTGTGGTCTTGCATTTAAATCTTTAATCCATCCTCAGTTAATTTTTATATGTGGTAAAAGGTAGGTGTATTAGTCTGTTCTCATGCTGCTAATAAAGACATACCTGAGACTGGGTAATTTATAAAGAAAAAGAAGTTTAATGGATTCAGTTCCACATGGCTGGGGAGGCCTCACAATCATGATGGAAGGCAAAGCAAAGGCATGCCTTACATGGTGGCAAGCAAAAGAGCATGTGCAAGGGAACTCCCATTTACAAAACCATCAGATCTTGTGAGACTTATTCACTATCACAAGAACAACATGGGAAAAACCTGCCCTATGACTCAATTACCTCCCACCAAATCCCTCCCATGACATGTGGGAATTATGGGAGCTACAATTCAAGATGAGATTTGGGTGGGGACACAGCCAAACTATATCAGGTCTCAATTTCATTCAGTTCTGTGAAGCACGTTTGTTATGAGCAAGAAGCAAATATTTGTTGTCTTAAGCCTCTGATATTTCAGCATTGTTAAATTAATTTGCTCTCTCTCATTCTCTCTCCCTACACACACACACACACACACACACACACACAGAGTTTATGAAGGAAAATATAAAAGAAGAAAATCCTAGACCTATCTCATGAAGTAAAACCCAGCTTTGTCCTGAAGACAAAACAAAACAAAAATCCATCTCAAGCAAGTAGCATTTATCCCAGAAATGAATAATAAGTCACTATCAGAAAATCTATTAATGTGATATACTACATCAATAAATAAGATATACTCAATTTCTCCTAATACACTGACTGATTCAATACATTCCTAGGTGAGAAATCAGCATAAATTTTCTCACCGCAGGAAATATAATTACATCAGGAGCACAACAAGATGGTGGAAAAGATCCCTTCCTGACAATTTGATTGTCAGGAATATCAAATTTTAACAACTATCTGCACACAGAAAAGCACCACAACATGAAGCAAAAATGAGGTAAGCAATCACAGTATCTGATTTTAACTTCATATCACTGAAGGAGGCATTGAAGAGGGCAGGAAAGACAATCCTGAATTGCGAACACAACTCCTACACCATATCCCAGCAGTGGCTGTGCAGTGTGGAGTCTGTGCACTTGAGAAAGCAAAGCAAAGTGACTGGGAAACTTGCATTGAATGCAGGGATGTCCTGTCACAGTGGAGAGCAAAGCTGTGCTGGACTTAGCACCCATGCAAGGAGGGATCATTTGGACCATCCCTGACCAGCAGGAAATCACACATCCCAGGGGCCAGAACTTGAGTTTCTTGGCAAGCATCACTACCAAGCACCAAAGTACTCTCAGGTCATAAGTAAATTTGAAAGGTATTCTAAGACATGAGGACTGCAACTCCTGGGTGACTCTTAGTGCTGGATTGGGCTTAGAGCCCGTGGACCAGCATGGCACATGACCTAGGGAGATATGAGCAGGGGCTGCTAAGGGAATGTTTGCACCACCCCTGCCCCTACCCCAGGCAGCTTAATTTTCAGCAACAAAAATGACTCCTTCCTTGTGCTTAAGAAGAGGAGAGCAAAGAGTAAGGAGGACTTTGTCTTGCATCTTGGATGCCAGCTCAGCCACAGTAAGATAGGGTACCAGGTGCAGTCATGAGGCACCCATTTCAGGCCCTAGCTCTTGGACTACATTACCAGACCCACCCTGGACCAAAAGCGAGCCCACTGGCTTGAAAGGACAAACCCAGTCTTGGCAGCATTCATCACCTGGTGACTAAAGGACGCTTGGACCCTGAATAACCAGCAGTGATGCCTAGGTAGGATGTCACGGGCCTGGGGTGAGACTCTGAGACTTGCTGGCTTCAGGTGTGAGAGAGCACATGCCCAGCTATGGTGGCTATGGGGAAAGACTTCTTCTGCTTGAGAAAAGCAGAGAGAAAAGTAAAGGGAACTTTGTCTTGCACTTAGGTACAAAGTTAGCCAGAGTGGAGTAGAGCCACAAGCAGGTACTTCAGGTACCCAAGTCCAGGCCTAAGCTCTTAGATAGCATTTCTGAATCTGGCCTGGACTAGAGGGGAGCCCACTGCCCAGAAGGGTGTTTCCCAGGTCTGGCAACATTCACCACAAGCTGACTGAAGAGCCCTAGACCTTTAAGTGAGTATCAGTAGTGTCCTGGCAGAAAACTCCATGGGTTGGTGGTGTTAGCGGCCACAAGAAGAGACTCCTCTGCTTGTAGAAAGAGGAGGAAAGAGCAACGTATTTTATACTGTGGTTTGAGTGCCAGCTAAGCTGCGGTCAAATCAAATATCAGGTACATTTCTAAGGTTTTTTACCCCAATTGCTGGCTCCCAGAAAGCACCTCCAGGCCCAACCAGGGCCTAGAGAACTCACTGCCCTGAAGGGAAGGACACAAACCTAGCTGGCTTTCCCATCCACAGATTATAGAGCCCTAGGGCCTTGAGGGAACTTAGGTGGTAGCCAGGTAACTGCTTACAATGGGCCTTGGGTAAAAGATGCAAAACTGTGCTGGCTTCAGAACTAATCCAGCACAGTACCAGTGGTGGTAGCCACAGGGGTGCTTGCATCAGTTCCAGGCAACTCAACACATGGAGAGAAAATTCATCTGTTTGGGAGAAAATAGAGAAATAAATTAGAGTCACTGCCTCATAATCCAGATAATTCTTCTGGATCTTATTAAAGACCACCAAGGCAGTGCCTCTATGAGTCTATGAGTCTAATCCAGCACAGTACCAGTGGTGGTAGCCACAGGGGTGCTTGCATCTAGTTCCAGGCAGCTCAACACACGGAGAGAAAATTCATTTGTTTGGGAGAAAATAGAGAAATAAATTAGAGTCACTGCCTCATAATCCAGATAATTCTTCTGGATCTTATTAAAGACCACCAAGGCAGTGACTCTATGAGTCTCCAAAAAACACAGCATTATGAGATTCGGGGTCCAAGTCCCTTCAAATATGTCAAAAACCTTCCAAAGAAGGATGAGAACAAACAAGCCCAGACTGCAAAGACTACAATAAATATCTAACTCTTCAACGCCCAGACGACAATGAACATCTGCAAGAATCTAAAACATACAGAAAAACATGCCACCACCAAACACACCAAATAAGGCACCAGGGACAAATACTAAAGAGATAGAGATATGCAACTTCTTAGACACAGTATTTACAAGAGCTGCTTTGAGGAAACCCAATGAAATTCAAGATAACACAGAAAAGGAATTCAGAATTATATCAGATAAATTTAACAAAAAGATTAAAATAATTGAAAAGAATTAAGCAGAAATTCTAGAGTTAAAAAATCCAACTGATATATGAAGAAGGGATCAGAGTCTCTTAAGAGCAGAATTGGTCAAGCAGAAGAAAGAATAAGTGAGCTTGAAGACAAGCTATTTGAAAATATACCGTCACAGGAGACAAAAAAGAATAAAAAAGAATGAAGCATGCTTACAAGATCTAGAAAATAGCCTCAAAAGAGCAAATCTAAGAGTCGTTGGCCTTAAAGAGGAGGTAGAGGGAGAGATCATGGTAGAAAGTTTATTCAAAAGAATAATTTCCCAGACCTAGAGAAAGATATCAACATTGAAGTATGAGAAGGTTATAGAACACCAAGCAGATTTAATCCAAAGATGACTACTTCAAGGCAGTTAATAAACAAACTCCCAAAGGTCAAGGATAAAGAATGAATCCTAAAAGCAGAAAGAGAAAAGAAGCAAATAACATGCAACAGAGCTCCAGTACATCTGGCAGCAGACTTTTCAGTGCAAACATAGGCCAGGAAAGAATAGCATGACATATATACTAACGTAGGAAATCTTTTTACCCCAGAATAACACATATGCCAAAAGTGTGCTTAAAACATGAAGGAAAATAAATACCTTTCCAGAAAAGCAAAAATTTTGGGATTTGATCAACACCAGACCTGTTCTACAAGAAATGCTAAAGGAAGTTCTTCAATATGAAAGAAAAGGATGTTAATGAGCAAAGAGAAATCACGTGAAAGTAAGAAAAACTCACTGGTAATAGTAAGGACAAAAAAATCATAACACTGTATGGAAAAACATCTCATGTTCATGGATATGAAGAATCCAAATTATTAAAATGGCCATATTGCCCAAAGCGATTTACAGATTCAATGCTATTTCTATCTAATTACCAATAATATTCTTCACAGAACTAGGAAATAAATATTTTAAAATTTATATGGAACTAAAAAGAGCTCAAATAGCCAAGGCAATTATAAGCAAAAAGAACAAAGCTGGAGGCATTACATTATGGGTCTTCAGACTATGCTAAATGGCTACAGTAACCCAAACAGTGTGGTACCAGTACAAAAACAGGCACATAGACCAATGGAACAGAATAAGAGCCCAGAAACAAGGCCACACTCCTACAACCATCTGATCTTTGGCAAAGCTGACAAAAGCAAGTGATGGGGAATAGACTCCCTATTCAACAAATGATGCTGAGATAAATGGGGAGCCATATGCAGAAGATGGAAGCTGGACCCCTTTCATGCACCATATACAAAAATCAACTCAAGATGGTTTAAAGACTTAAATGTAAAACCCAAAACTATAAAAAACCTGGAAGACAACCTAGGCAATACCATTCTGGACATAGAAACAGGAAAAGATTTCATGACAAAGACGCCAAAATCAATCACAACAAAAGCAAAAATTGGGAAATTTGATCTAATCAAACTTAAGAGCTTCTGCAAAGCAAGAAACTGTCAACAGAGTAATCAGACAACCTACAGAATGGAAGAAAATATTTGCAAGCTATGCATCTGACAAAGGTCTAATATCCAGCATCTATAAGAAACTTAAAAACTTTACAAAAAAAAAAACCCCACCAAACTACCCCCATTAAAAAAGCATATGAGAAAAACTCAACATCACTGACCATTAGAGAAATGCACAACATCACTGACCATTATAGAAATGCACTGACCATTAGAGAAATCAAAACCACAATGAGATACCAACTCACATCAGTCAAAATGGCGATTATTAAAAAGTCAAAAAATAACAGATGCTGGTGAGGTTGCAGAGAAAACAGAACACTCATATACTGTTAGTAGGAGTGTATATTAGTTCAACCATTGGGAAAGCAGAATGGCAATTCCTCAAAGAGCTACAAGCAGAACTACCATTTCACCCACAATTCCATTACTGGGTATATACCAAGATAAATGTAAATCACTCTACCATAAAGACACATGTACACAAGTGTTCATTTCAGCACTATTCACAATAGCAAAGACATGGAATGAACCTAAATGCCCATAATGACAAATTAAATAAAGGAAATGTGGTAACATGGAATACTATGCAACCATAAAATAAGAAGATCATGTCTTCTGTGTGAGCATGGGTGGACCTGAAGGCTATTATCCTTAGCAAACTAATGCAGAAACAGAAAAGCAAATACTGCATGTTCTCACTTATAAATGGGAGCTAAATGATGAGCATCCATGAACACAAAGAATGGAACAACAGACACTGGGGTCTACTTGAGGGAGGAGTACAGGGTGAAAGAGAAGAGCAGAAAAAATAACAATTGGGTACTAGACTTATTACCTAAATGATGAAATAATCTGTGCAACAAACCCCATGACAATAGCTTACCCAAATAACAAACTTTCACATGTACTCTGAACCTAAAATAAAAGTTAATAACATAAAATAAAATAGAGGAAAAACTGAAAAAAATCCCACTCATATATCAAGTAGAAACACAAAATTATGAACAATGAACAATAATAACTTTTACAACAACTTTTCAAGACATAGTACAATGTGACATAAGAAGAAACAACAAAAGGTTAAAAAAAGACATAAATTGAGGGGATAAGGTTAAAGTGTAGAGTTTTTATTAGTTTTCTAATAAAAATTGTACATTTCCAAATATAAAATAAAAATTAAAAAGGAAAAAAATTCTACCACAAATAATAAATGATATGTATATGATATGATTGCTATATTAATTAGCTCAGTTTGCTGATTCTAGATGTATATATGTATTGAAGCATCATTTTATACCCATAAATATATACAGTAGTTATTTGTTAATAAAATATTGTTTTAAGTGGAAAAGTGATTTCAGGTTCATTTTACTTCAGGAGGGCTGGAAGGGAAAAATACAAGAATTCTCTGACAAGTCCTTTCCTCAGTATGGGTACTGCATAATTTCCACACAGAAAGATCCCCTTCCTTTTTACAAAGCAAGAGCTCACAATAAAAACTGCAATGAATACAAGAACATAGGCCACCATGAATGAGAATCAGAATGAAAAATAAATAAGAATATTGTTCTTTTGAAATTTATGTAATAGAATTACATGTAGACTCTCTAAGAATATTAAAATGATTAAAAAACTCCAATACATGACAGCAGATTTTTCAGTGAAAACCTTACAAACCAGGAGAGAGTGGCATGACATATCTAAAGTGATGAAGGAAAAAAAATATTTATACCATAGCATAGTATATCTGGTGAAAATACCCTTCAAACATGAAGGAGAAATAAAGACTTTTCAGACAAACAAAAGCTGAAGTATTTCATCAACACCAGATCTGTCCTAAGAAATGTTAAAAGGAGCACTTTAATCAGAAAGGAAAAGACATTAATGAGCAATAAATAAGCACCTGAAGGTACAAAACTCACTGGTAATAGTAAGTACAGAGAAAAACACAGAATATGATAATGCTGTAACTGTGGTGTGTAAAGTACTCTTATTCTAAATGGAAAAACTAAAGGATGAACCAATCAAAAATAATAACTACAATGAGTTTTGAAGACATAGTACAATAAGATATATATAGAAACAACAAAATGTAAAAATGCAGGGGGATAAAGTGAAGGTGTAGATGTTTTATTCATTTTCTTTTTGCTTGTTTGTTTATGCAAATAGTGTTAAGTTTTTATGAGGTTAAAATAAGGGGTTATAAGATACTATTTGCAAGCCTCATGGAAACCTCAAATGAAAATCATACAATGGATACACCAAAATAAAAAGCAAGAAACTAAATCATATCACCAGAGAAAAACCACCTTCACAGGAAGACAGGAAGGATAGAATGTAGGAAGAAAACACCACAAAATAACCATAAAAAAATAACAAAATAGCAGGAGTGAGTCCTTACTTATCAATAATAACATTGAAAGTAAATGGACTAAACTCTCCAATCAAAAGACATAGAGTGGCTGAATGGATGAAAAAGCAAGATCCATTGATCTGTTGCCTACAAGAAACACACTTAACCTATAAAGACAGAGAAACTGAAAATAAAGGCATGGAAAAGGATAATCCATGCCAATGGAAACCAAAAAGAGCAGGAGTCACTATACTTACATCAGACAAAATAGATATCAAGACAAAAACTTTAAAAAGAGACAAAGAAGGTCACTATATAATGATAAAAGGGTCAATTCAGCTAGAGGATATAACAACTGTAAATATATATGCATGCACCCTGGAGCACCCAGACACATAAAGGAAATATTATTAGAGCTAAAGAGAGAAATAGATCCAAATACAGTAATGGATGGAGACTTCAACACCACACTTTCAGCATTGGACAGATCTTCCAGACACAAAATTAACAAAGCAACATCAGACTTAATCTGCACTATAGATCAAATGGATCTAATAGGTATTTACAGAGCATTTCATTCAACAGCTATAGAATACACATTCTTTTCCTCAGCACATGGAACATTCTCAAGAATAGATCATATGTTAGCTCACAAAACAAGTATTAAAGCACTCAAAAAAATTTAAATGCTATCAAGCATCTTCTCTGACCACAATGGAATAAAACTAGAAATCAATAACAAGAGGAATTTGGGGAACTATACAAATAAATGGAAATTAAACAACAAACTTAAATTAAGCTCCTGAATGACCAATGGGTCAATGAAGAAATTAAAAAGGGAATTGAAAAATTTCTTGAAACAAATGATAACAGAAACACAACATACCAAAACCTATGGGATGCAGCAAAACAATACTAAGAGGGAAGTTTATAGCTATAAGCTCCTACATCAAAAGGGGGAAAAACTTCAAATGAACAATCTAATGATGCATCTTAAAATTCAGAACAGTAAGAGCAAACCAATCTTAAAAATCAGTAGAGGAAAAGAAATAATAATGATCAGAGCAGAAATAAATGAAATTGAAATGAAAAAAGAATACAAAGTCCAATGAAAAATAAGTTGATTTTTAAAAAGTTAATGCAATTGCCAAAACTTTTGCCTGACTAATTAAGGAAAAAAGAGAAAAGATCCAAATAAATAAAATCAGAAATTCAAAAGGAGACATTATAACCGATACTGCAGAAATTCAAAGGGTCTCTAGTGGCTACAGTGAGCAATGATATGCCAATAAATTGGAAAATCTGGAAGAAATGGAAAAATGCCTAGAGGCATACAAACTACCAAGACTGAGCCATGAAGAAATCCTAAAACTGAACACACCAATAACAAGTTATAAGATCAAAGCCAGAATAAAGTCTCCCAGTAAAGAAAATCCCAGGACCCACTGGTTTTACTGCTGAATTCTATGAAGTATTTAAAGGACTAATGCTAATCTTATTCAAACTATTCCAAAAAATAAAGGAAAAAGGAATACAGCCAAACTGATTCTATGAGAACAGTTACCCTTATACCAAAACCAGACAAAGACACATCAAAAAAAGGAAAAATACATATCAATATCGTTGATGAATATTGATGCAATTATCCTCAGTGCAGTACTAGCAAGCCAATTTCAACAACACATTTAAAAGATCATTCATCATGACCAAGTGAGATTTATCCCAAGGATGTGAGGATGGATCAAAATACACAAAATACACAAATCCATTAATGTGATACTCATATCAACACAATGAAGGATCAAAGTCACATGATCATTTCAACTGATGCTGAAAAAGCATTTGACAAAATTCAACATCCCTTCATGATAAAAACACTCAAAAGACTAGGGCTAGAAGGAACATACATCAACATAATAAAAGCTAAATATGACAGACCAACTGCCAGTATCATACTGAATGGGGAAAAACTGAAAGCCTTTCCTCTAAAATCTGGAATATGACAAGGATGTCCACTGTCACCACTGTTATTCAACATAGTACTGGAAGTCTTAGCTAGAGCAATCAGATGAGAAAAGATATAAAGGCTGTCCAAATCGGAAAGGATGAAGTTAAATTATCCTTGTTTACAGATGACATGATCCTACATTTGGAGAAACCTGAAGACTCCACAAGAAAACTATTATATCTGAAGACTCCACAAGAAAACTATTATATCTGATAAACAAATTCAGCAAAGTCACAGGATACAAAATCAACATACAAAAATCAGTAGCAGTTCTATTAGGTTGGTGCAAAAACAATTACAGGTTTTGCCTTTGAAAGTAATGGCAAAAACTGCAATTACCTTTGCACCAAACTAATACATGACAACAGTGAACAATATGAAAATGAAATTTAAAAAAGGTTTCTGTTTACAATACATAATTCATAGAAATAGAAAAAACAATCATAAAATGTATGTGGAACCACAAAAGTCCCAGAATATCTAAAGTTGTCTTAAGCAAAAAGAACAAACACTACCTGACTTCAAATTACACTATAGAGCTATAGTAACCAAAACAACATGGAACTGGCATAAAAACAGAAACATATACCAATGAAATAGAATATAGAACCCTTAAACAAACCCAGACACCTACAGTGAATTCATTATCAAGAAAGATGCCAAGAACATACACTGGGGAAAAACAGTATCATTGAATAAATAGTGCTAGGAACTGGATATCCATATGCAGAAGAAAGAACTAGACCTATATCTCTTGCCATATACAAAAATCAAATCAAAATGAATTAAACACTTAAATCCAAGACCTCCAACTATGAAACTACTATAGGAAAACTGGGGAAAATCTTCAGGACATCGGTCTGGGCAAAGATTTCTTAAGCAATATCCCACAAGCACAGGAAACCAACGAAAAATAGACAAATTGGATCATATCAAGTTAAAAGGCTTCTACACAGCAAAGGATACAATCAACAAAGTGAAGAAACAACCCACAGAATGGGAGAAAATATTTGCCAACTACCCACCTGTCAAGGGATTAATAACTAGGACATATAAGGAGCTCAAACAACTCTGTAGGAAAAAAAATCTAATAATCCAATTGTA
Source organism: Papio anubis (assembly GCF_008728515.1). Lineage (NCBI taxonomy): Eukaryota > Metazoa > Chordata > Mammalia > Primates > Cercopithecidae > Papio > Papio anubis. Next base: position 99,672,757 of record NC_044996.1, on the reverse strand, counting down.
AAATGGGCAAGAGATTTGAAAAGACATTTTTCAGTAGAAGACATACAATTGGCAAACAGGCATACAAAATAGTGTTCAACATCACTGATCATCAGAGAAATGCCTATCAAAACTACATGAAATATCATCTTACTGGCTTATATCCAAAAGACAGGCAATAACAAATGCTGGCAAGGATGAAGAGAAAAGAGGACCCTTGTGTACTGTTGGTGGGATGTAAATTATTACAACCACTGTGGAGAACAGTTTGGAGGTTCCTCAAAAAACTTAAAATTTAGCTACCAGCAATTCCACTGCTAAGTATAAAATTCCTAAAAAAATTTAGGATCCAGCAATTCCACTGCTGAGTATATACCCCAAAGAAAGGAAATCAGTATATCAAAGAGATACCTGCACTCCCATGTTTGTTGCAGCATTGTTCACAATAGCCAAATTTTGGAAGCAACGTAAGCATACATTAACAGATGAATGGATAAAGAAAATGTGGTACATATACAGAATGGAGTACTATTCAGCCATAAAATAGAATGAGATCCAGTCATTTGCAACAACATGGATGGAATTGGAGATCATTGTGTGAAGTGAAATAAGCCAGGCACAGAAAGATAAACATTGTATATTCTCACTTATTTGTGGGATCCATGAACCAAAACAATTGAACTCATAGTCATAGAGAGTAGAAGGATGGTTACCAGAGGCTAGGAAGTGTAGTGGGGGTGTTGAGCGAGGTGGAAATGGTTAATGGGTACCAAAAAATAGAAAAATAAAGAAGACCTACTATTTGATAGCACAACAGGATGAATACAGTCAATGATAACTTAATGGTACATTTTTAAATAATTTAAAGAATGTAATTGTATTGTTTGTAACTCAAAGGATGAATGCTTTAGAAGATGGATACCCCATTTACCATGATGTGTTTATTTCACATTACATGCCAGTATCAAAGCATCTCATGTATACCATAAATATATACACATACTATGCATCCACAAATTAAAAAAAAAAAGAAAGTTAGCAGGCATGGTGTGTGACTGTATTCCCAACTACCCAGGAGGCTGAGGCAGGAGTATCTCTTGATCCTGGGAGTTTGAGACTGCAGTGTGCTGTCATCATGCCACTGCATTCCAGCCTGTGCCACAGGGTGAGACCCTTTCTCAAATAAAATTGAAAATCATGAAAAGGGGTATACTATTATCAAGAAAAAACATAGAAAGATTTGAAAACCAGTGAAATAAAACTTTCAGAAGTAAAAGAATACGGTTTTTGAAGTTAAAAATCAGTGGATATGGTAAACAACACACTACATAGCTGAAGAGAGTATTGCTTATTTGGAAGAGTGGTACGAAAAAAATAACTTAAAGTAGAGTAAAAACAAAAAACAAATAAAATATATAAATGCAGAGTGATAAAGACATATAGACTAGAATAAGAATGTTCACCATCTCTCTGATATAATTTCCAAAAGAAGGGAATACAGAGCATGAAAGAGAGAGGGTGTTTTAAAAGATAATGACATTAAGCACCACATAAAATCCCAAGCTGGATAAATAAAAAGAAATCCAGAAAATACAGCCAGACACACTATAACGAAACTGAGGTACGCCAAAGACCAAGAGAATATCATAAAAGCTATCTGGGAAAAAACAGACAGATTAAAGATATACTGATACCACATTCATTATCCAAAAGAGGTTCACCCAGAAAGTAATGGGGAGCTGAAAGAAAACAGCTGTATCCAGCTAAACTATCTTTCAAGATCAAGATTAAAGAAATAGGTTTGTGAACAACACTGAATTTAGTACCAACATAACATCATGAAGTAATTTATCCCTCACAGACACTAAAATCCTGAATTGCTGTTTCTGTTTCTCAACCTGGAGCTCAGCACCTCAGGACTTCAACTTCACTCACTGCTTCGCATTTCTGTTCCATTTCCTTATTTTCAGAGCTGACTGTGCCTTTTTTTGCTTTCTGTCTTTATATTTTATCACTCTCTGCTATGTGTTCAGGCCAGAGGGGTATATCAAATATGAAATCACTATGTTGTCCTGGCTAGACATTTCCCTATTTCTTTATAACTTCATTTTATTTTTGTTAATTTTTTATTTGAATAGCTTTAGGGGTACTGGTGGTTTTTGGTTACATGAATGAATTGTATAGTGGTAGTCTGGGCTTTTAGTGTACTCATCACCCAGACAGCACACACTGTACCAAATAAGTGATGTTTCACCCCTCAACCCCCCTTCCAACTTTCCCCTTTCTGAGTCTCCAGTGTCTATTATACCACCCTGTTTGCCTCTGCACACCCATAGCTTAGCTTACACTTATAAGTAAGAACATGCATATATCTTCATTTTAACTTTCACATAACCTCCAGAATGATCTAGCTTGGTGCTTCTCAAACCACCTGTGGTGAAGAAGCAGTATCATGTTATTCTTTTTATAAAATTTCCAATAAATAACAGACTAACACTTTGTCCAATTCAGTTGATTACTCACTTGGAAGTAGCAGCCATGTCAAATTGCTGTAAAAACTTTTAGATACTTAATCTCAATTTCTATATTTATTGTAGATCTATTGCAAACAGCTTTTGGTCCAGCACTGATGTGTGGACCATGCTTTGAGTAGTACTGGTCTAGCTAAAATTTAAATCTTAAAATGTCACTTAAAATGGATTCTCTTATAAGCAATGGATCACTATTACTTATAAGAGAAATTCCAAATTCCATATGACAAGCCACATGAAGTCCTTTATGACCTGTCTCTACAATTGTTTCATCCCTTACATTTGTCTGCCTCAAACTTTAGACTCAGAAACAATTAAGCATTTACAGTTTTTTAATCATTAAGAAGCATTGGAAAAGCTGAAGCTTCCTGGAGTAAACTCCAAAGCTGGATTGCAAAACTGGGCTACCAAAGAAGCTGCTATTTCCTCTACATCAAGAAGTTTCTAAATCCAGAAGCATATAGCCACTGCCATAATTTAAAAGCTACCATGATCAGTATGCAATCAATACTGGTGCCACTGCATAATCACACCATAACTGCTATAATCTACACCAGAAAAGATAATACCCCACATCTTGCCTCCCCACACTGATGAAGCAGGTTACTTGACATTGAGACCCTTGTTAATGCTGCCTCAGCAAAACTCTGCCTTCCGTATCTTACACAAGTGCATCTGGTTAATCTTATATACATTCAAAATGCTAGCTGCAAGGGAGTCTGTGGAATGTACATTTTAATTTTTCAGCCTCTGCAGCACAAGGAGCATTTGATTAGAGATAGATGTTTAAGGGTCTTATGTGTTTGAATATTATCCTAGAATTTGGACAGTATGATGTGCAGTAGAAATTTTTAAACAAGAAACTGGTATGAATCATGTGTGTCATGTTCAAATAACTCTAGTGACCAAGTTTCTCTAGTGAGGAACAGAAAGGTAGCCTAGAAAGCAGTATGAGGCTATTCACACAAAAGCAGGTAACAGAGGATGGGAGTTTGAAATGGGGCAGTGAAAAAGGTGAGCAAAAGGGATTGCTACTTCAAGACATCTCTTAGTAGAATAAACACAACTTAGAGGAACCAATTAATAGAGAAGAAAATTCACCCAGGTTATGTGCACATGTGATATCAAAATATTCTGAATTTTTTGATGAAAATGTCATTTACAAGCTAGACATACATAGTTATCTCGTTATTTGGCTAGACATTCAAATAAAGTGCCATTTTGGTATTGTTTTAGATTTATTTTAGATTAATTTAGGAAAAATGAATTCATGCTCTAATCTGGTCAGAATTTGATTAGCTGCCTAAGGCAATTTCACTTATTTCACAAACATAAAATAAAGCTGCTCTTTATTTATGATAAAGAAAGACATACTGAGCCGGGCATGGTGGCTCACCCCTGTAATCCCAGCGCTTTGGGAGGACGAGGCAGGCAGATCACGAGGTCAGGAGATCGAGACCATCCTGGCTAATGCGGTGAAACCCTGTCTCTACTAAAATTACCAGAAATTAGCTGGGCGTGGTGGCAGGTGCCTGTAGTCCCAGCTACTCGGGAGGCTGAGGCAGGAGAATGGCATGAACCTGGGAGGCGGAGCTTGCAGTGAGCAGAGATTGTGCCACTGCAAAAAGTCATGCAGCAAAAAAATGTTCAGTTTTGCTTAATCTAGTATTTTACATCCTTTCAAGATGATTAAAATCTTCATTATTAATTTATTAATAATATCTATTTACATTCTGTGAAAACAGTGTAAGTTATAGTACAGTTTGAGGAATGAAAGTTTAGAAAAATGGTCTCCAAACTTTTAAATAATATACCTGAAAGCACTATTATACATATACATTATACAACCACTATTGTACTTAAGTATTACATACATGGTATAACATACATAAAACACAAATTTAAGATTATGTAATATAGAATAATATTTTTAAAAATTTCTTTTTATCTATTCATGGCACAAAAATTCTATATGCACATCAAAGTAGACTTAGGAGCAAGAAAAATTACAAAGGATAAAAATTGACATTACATAATGATAAAAGGATCAATTCGCCAAGAAGACATAAGATTTCCAAATGTGTAAACATCAAACAACAGATTTTCAAGATACATGATGCAAAATCTGACAGAACTGAAGGGAGGAATGAATAAATTCCAAATTGCAAATGGAAATTTCCAATAATCTTTTTTTAAACTTTTAGGTTTGGGGTACATGTGCAGGCTTGTTATATAGGTAAATTGTGTGTCACGGAGGTTTGGTGTACAAATTATTTCATCACCTAGGTAATAGGCATAATACTGATAGGGATCTCAGCTCACTGCAACCTCCATCTCCCAGGTTCAAGCAATTCTCCTGCCTCAGCCTTCCGAGTAACTGGGACTACAGGTGCATGCCACCTTGTCCAGCTAATTTTTTTGTTGTTGTTATATTTTTAGTAGAGACAGGGTTTCACTATGTTGGCCAGGATGGTCTCGATCTCTTGACCTTGTGATTCACATGCCTCAGCCTCCCAAAGTGCTGGGATTACAGGTGTGAGCCACCACACCCAGCCACCAGCAATTCTTTATACAACTGGTAAAATTTGGCTGTGAATTCATCTGATCCTGGGCTTTTTTTTTAGGGGACAGGGGTTGATAGAATTTGTATTACTAATTCAACTTCGGAACTCATTATTGGTCTGTTCAGCAATTCCATTTCTTCCTGCTTCCATCTTGGGAGGTGGAATGTTTCAAGGAATTTATTCATTTATTCTAGGTTTTCTAGTTTTTGTGCATAGAGGTGTCCATAGTAGTCTCTAGTGGTCTACAAATAGTATTATTCTTCCAAGGAGCCAAGTGCTGGATTCCTTGATCTTTTGCATGGTTCTTTTGTGTCTCCATTTCCTTCAGTTCAACTCAGATTTTTGTTATTTCTTGTCTTCTGCTAGCTTTGGAGTTGATTTGTTCTTGTTTCTCTAGTTCCTCTAGGTTTGATGTTAGGTTGTTAATTTGAGATCTTTCTAACTTTTTGATGTGGATGTTTAGCACTATAAATTTTCCTCTTAACACTGCTTTAGCTGTCTCCCAGAGATTCTGGTATGTTATATCTTTGTTCTTACAACTTTCAAAGAATTTCTTGATTTCTTGCTTAATTTTATTGTTTACCCAAAAGTCATTCAGGAGCATGTTCTTTAATTTCCATGTAATTATATGACTTTAAGTGATGTTCTTAGTAATGATTCCTATTTTATTGCACTGTGGTGCTAGGGTGAGGTTGGTATGATTTTTTTTTAATGTTCTTAGGATTTTTTTTTTTTTGGCTGATTATGTGGTCAATTTTAGAATATGTGCCACGTGCAGATGACATGAATGTATATTCTGTTGATTTTGGGTGGAAAGTTCTGTTAGGCCCACTTGGTCAACTGTCAAGTTCAGGTCCCTAATATCTTTGTTGATTTTCTGCCTCAGTGGTCTGTCTAATAATGTCAATGTGATGTTAAACTCTCCCACTGTTATTATGTGGTTATCTACGTCTCTTCATAGGTCTCTCAGAACTTGCTTTATGAGTCTGGATGCTCCTATGTTGGGTACATATAAATTTAGAATAATTAAGTCTTCTTGTTGAATTGAACTCTTTACCATTATGTAACACCCTTCTTTGTCTTTTTTGATTGTTGCTTGTTTAAAGACTGTTTTGCCTAAAATTAGAAAAAACAACCCCTGCTTTTTTCTGTTTTCCATTTGCTTAGTAGATTTTTCTCCATCCCTTCACTTTGAGCCTATGGGTATCATTGCATGTGACATGGATCTCTTGAAGACTGCATACAGTTGGATCTTGCTTCTTTATCCAATATGCAAATCTGTGCCTTTTAATTGTACCATTTTGGCCATTTATATTGAAGGTTAATATTGATATGGGTGAGTCTGATTCTCTCGCCATGTTGTTAGCTGGTTATTATGCAGACTTGATTGTGTGATTGCTTTATAGTGTCAATGGTCTATTATTTAAGTGTGTTTTTGTGGTGACCAGTAATGGTTTTTCCTTTCCATATTTGGCACTCCCTCAAAGACCTCTTCTAAGGCAAGTCTGGTGGTAACAAATTCCCTTAGCATTTACTTGTCTGAAAAGGTTGGAATTTCTTTTTTTAAAATGAATGCTGAATATAGACCCCCAATCTCTTTTGCCTTGTAGGGTTTTTGCTGAAAGTTCCACCATTAGCCTAATGAGGTTCCCTTTGTAGGCAACCTGCTCCTTCCCTCTAGCTGCATTTAACATTTTTTCTTTCATTTCAACCTTGGAGAATTTGATGACTATGTGTCTTGGGGATGGTCATCTTGTATAATATGCCACAGGGGTTCTCTGCATTTCCTAGATTTGAATCATGGCCTCTCTAGGAAAGCTGGGGAAGTTTTTGTGAACAATATCCTGAAATATGTTTTCCAAGTTGCTTGCTTTCTCTCACTTTTTTTCAGTAACATCAATGGATCATAGATTTGATCTCTACACATAATCCCATATTTCTTGGAAGTTTCGTTCCTTCTTCTTTATTGTTTATTCCTTATTTTTGTCTGACTAAGTTATTTTGGAGAACTGGTCTTCAAGGTCTGAGTTGTTTTGCTCTGTTTGGTCAATTCTGCTGTTAGTATTTGGCCCTGTGGAGGGAGGCACACCCCACTCCTCCACTGGCCTGTGAACCCAGGTGTCTCATCTCTTTCAGTGATCTGAGAGTGAAGGCTCCTCCCTGCACAGGCACTGCCCAAGCCAGCAAGTTCTGCTTGGCCAGGAGTTGTGGGGGTGGGGGTGGTCACCTAATCTGCTATCCAAGGGCTTCCATAGGGTTGTGCCTGCTGACAGACTTCAGGCAGAAGCAGAATTGCTGGCCCAGAAGTTCTAGTGAGATGGCCCATCTGGCTATGAGAGGTGGGAGTGGGTGGAATCACCTACCCTGCTGTCTGGGTGTTTCCTGAGACAACAGGAGGTTGCACCCACTGTCTGAGTTTGGACAGAAGTGGGACTGCTGAGCTGAAAGCTCTAGCAGGCATTGTCCACTTGGCTATCAGTGGTAGGAGTGGTTGGGGTTGCCTGCCCTGCTGTCTAAGTGCTTCCTGGGACAAAGGCTGCTGCACCCCACTGTCTAAACACTGGCTGAATTTAGACAGAACCAGAATCACTAGGCCAGAAGCTCTAGCAGGTGTTACCTGCCTGGCTACCAATGGTGAAAATGGATGTGGTCATCTGCCCTACCATCTGGGTGCTTCCCAGGACAAGAGGAGGCTGTGCCCACTGTCTGAGTTCACACAAAAGTGGAACCAGTGAGCTGGAAGATCTGGCAGACATTGCCTGCCTGGCTACCAGTAACAGGGGTGGGTGGAGACACCCTCCCTGCCATCCAGGTGCTTCTTGGGACAACAGGAGGCTTTGCCTGCTGGCTAAGTTCAGACAGAAACAAGGCCACTGGGCTGTAAGCTCCAGCAGGCATTGCCTGCCTAGCTACTAGTGGCAGAAAGGAACCCACGCTCCCCTTCATGTTCTTCCCAGGACAACAGGAGGCCACAGCTGTCAATTTCTGGGAAAAGCAGGACCACTGGGCCAGAAGCTGGTGCTGAGCCTTATCTGGTGAGGGATGTTGGAGCAATCTTACTACTCCTAGGCACTGCAACTGCAGCCTCTACAAGGGCTATGGTGCTGGTGCCAGTTTGTTCCAGGGTCTAAGGCTTGTAGAGGTCCCCTTGGATTTGAGAATTGCCTCTGCAAAATGTCCAGATGGCTCTCTGCCTCAGTATAGAACCACAGTGGGGACATTTTGGGTGAGCAAGGGGGATTCTCCCATTCCCAGTCTTGCACAGGTCTCTGAAAAAATTTCCTCCCATTCTGTTGGTTATCTGTTCACTCTTATGATAGTTTCTTTTGTTGTGCAGAAGTTCTTCAGTTTAATTAGATCCAATTTGTCAATTTTTGCTTTTGTTACAATTGCTTTTGCTGTTTTTGTCATGAAATCTTTGCCTGTACCTATGTCCTGAATGGTACTGCCTAGATTTTCTTCTAGGGTTTTTATGGTTTTGGGTTTTACATTTAAGTCTTTAATTCATCCTAAGTTAATTTTTGTATAAGATTTAAGGAAAGGGTCCAGTTTCAATCTTCTGCATATGGCTAGCCAGTTCTCCCAGCACCATTTAATAAGTGGGGAATTTTTCCCCCATTGCTTGTTTTTGTCAGGTTTGTCAAAGATCAGAAGATTTTAGGTGTGCAGTTTTTTGATCCATCTGACAAACGTCTAATATCCAGACTCTACAAGGAATGTAAACAAATTTACAAGAAAAAAACAAACAACTATATTAAAAAGTGGGCAAAGGACACGAACAGACACTTTTCAAAAGAAGACATACTTGAGTAAGAAAGCTGCACATCCTGTACATGTACCCTGGAGCTTAAAATAAACAAAGAAACATTGAAGGAAACAAAATAGAAACTGTCAACAGAAATCTGGGCTTCCTCAGCAGAGCAAAGCCTTAAGAAAACAATTCACTGCTCTTTATTTAAAAGCCTACATATGTATTCTTTTAAAACTCTTTCCATTTGAACAGTGAAAAAAAAAGAACTTAGGAAGCAATGAAGTATTGATATAAAATGGGTGGATTCATCCTCCAATGTGTTAGGATAATGACACTGCCCATATTAAGGCTTCAACCTTTATCTAAGAAATTTCTACCAACCTTTAAAGATATGTGTCAACACTTAATCATTTGGCTTCTCAAATAAAAAAGTTACCAAAAAATAAAAATAAAATAAGTTTAAAAATATTAAAAGTAAAAATAAACAACCCCATTGAAAAGTGGGTAAAGGACATAAACAGACACTTCTCAAAAGAAGACATACATGTGGCCAACAGTCATATGAAAAGAAGCTCGAAACTGGAGCCTCGGGGTGTGCCTAAGATGGCCAAATAGGAACAACTCCAGCCTCCCGCCCCCAGTGTGAGTGACAGAGAAGATGGTTGATTTCACATTTTCAACTGAGGTACCGGGTTCATCTCACTGGGGAGTGCCAAACAATCAGTGCTGGTCAGCTGGTGCAGCCCGACCAGTGAGAGCTGAAGCAGGGCGAGGCATCACCTCACCGGGGAAGTGCAAGGGGGAAGGGAATCCCTTTTCCTAGCCAAGGGAAACTGAGACACACACCACCTGGAAAAGCAGGTAACTCCTACTCTAATACTGTGCTCTACCAAGGGTCTTAGCAAATGGCACACCAGGAGATTATATCCCACAGCTGGCCGGGAGGGTCCCACACCCACGAAGCCTCCCTCATTGCTAGCACAGCAGTCTGAGATCTAACTGCAAGGCGGCAGCGAGGCTGGGGGAGGGGTGCCCACCATCGCTGAGGCTTAAGTGGGTAAACAAAGCCACCTGGAAGCTCAAATTGGGTGAAGCCCACCACAGCTCAAGGAGGCTGGCCTGCCTCTGTAGACTCCACCTCTGGGCACAGGGCATAGCTAAACAAAAAGCAGCAGAAACCTCAGCAGAGGTAAATGCCCCTGTCTGATAGTTTGAAGAGAGCAGAGGATCTCCCAGCACAGAGGTTGAGATCTGAGAACTGACAGACTGCCTGCTAAAGTGGGTCCCTGACTCCTGAGTAGCCTAACTGGGAGACATCCCCCACTAGGTGCAGTCTGACACCTCACACCTCACACGGTGGGGTATACCCCTGAGACGAAGCTTCCAGAGCAAGAATCAGACAACAACACTCGCTGTGCAGCAATATTCTATCTTCTGCAGCCTCCGCTGCTGATACCCAGGCAAACAGGGTCTGGAGTGGACCTCAAGCAAACTCCAACAGACCTACAGCTGAGGGTCCTGACTGTTAGAAGGAAAACTAACAAACAGAAAGGACACCCACACCAAAACCCCATCAGTACGTCACCATCATCAAAGACCAGAGGCAGATAAAACCACAAAGATGGGGAAAAAGCAGGGCAGAAAAGCTGGAAATTCAAAAAATCAGAGCGCATCTTCCCCTCCAAAAAACGCAGCTCATCGCCAGCAACGGAACAAAGCTGGATGGAGAATGACTTTGACAAGTTGAGAGAAGAATGCTTCAGTTGATCAAACTTCTCAGAGCTAAAGGAGGAACTATGTAACCAGTGCAAAGAAACTAAAAACCTTGAAAAAAGAATGGATGAATGGATAACTAGAATAATAAATGCAGAGAAGACCTTAAAAGAACTGATAGAGATGAAAATCATAACACAAGAAATACGTGACAAATGCACAAGCTTCAGTAACTGACTCGATCAACCAGAAGAAAAAGTATCAGTGATTGAAGATCAAATGAACGAAATGAAGCAAGAAGACAAGTGTGGAGAAAAAAGAGTAAAAAGAAAGAACAAAGCCTCCAAGAAGTATGGGATTATGTGAAAAGACCAAATCTACGTCTGATTGGTGTGCCTGAAAGTGACAGGGAAAATGGAACCAAGTTGGAAAACACTCTGCAGGATATCATCCAGGAGAACTTCCCCAACATAGTAAGGCAGGCCAACATCCAAATTCAGGAAATAGAGAGAACGCCACAAAGATACTTCTCGAGAAGAGTGACTCCAAGACACATAATTGTCAGATTCACCAAAGTTGAAATGAAGGAAAAAATGTTAAGGGCAGCCAGAGAGAAAGGTCGGGTTACCCACAAAGGGAAGCCCATCAGACTAACAGCAGACCTCTCGGCAGAAACTCTACAAGCCAGAGGAGAGTGGTGGCTAATATTCAATGTTCTTAAAGAAAAGAATTTTCAACCCAGAATTTCATATCTAGCCAAAGTAAGTTTCATAAGTGAAGGAGAAATAAAATCCTTTACAGACAAGCAAATGCTTAGAATTTGTCACCACCAGGCCTCCCTACAAGAGATCCTGAAGGCTTACTAAACATGGAAAGGAACAGCAGGTACCAGCCATAGCAAAAACATGTCAAAATGTAAAGTCCATCAATGCTAGGAAGAAACTGCGTAAACTGTAAACAAAATAACCAGCTATCCTTAATGACAGGATCAAGTTCACATAGCACAATATTAACCTTAAATGTAAAATGGACTAAATGGGTCCAATTAAAAGACACAGACTGGAAAATTGGATAAAGAGTCAAGACCCATCAGTTTGCTGTATTCAGGAGATCCATCTCACATGCAGAGACACACATAGGCTCAAAATAAAGGGATAGAGGAAGATCTACCAAGCAAATGGAAAACAAAAAAAAGCAGGGGTTGCAATCCTAGTCTCCAATAAAACAGACTTTAAACCATCAAAGATAAAAAGAGACAAAGAAGGCCATTACATAATGGTAAAGGGATCAATTCATCAGGAAGAGCTGACTATCCTAAATATATATGCATTCAATACAGGAGCACCCAGATTCATAAAGCAAGTCCTTAGAGACTTACAAAGAGACTTAGACTTCTATATAATCATAATGGGAGACTTTAACACCCCACTGTCAACATTAGACAGATCAACGAGACAGAAAGTTAACAAGGATATCCAGGAATTGAACTCAACTCTGCACCAAGGGGACCTAATAGACATCCACAGAACTCTCCACCCCAAAGCAACAGAATATACATTCTTCTCAGCACCACATCGCACTTATTCCAAAATTGACCACATAGTTGGAAGTAAAGCACTCCTCAGCAAATGTAAAAGAACAGAAATGACAACAAACTGTCTCTCAGACCACAGTGCAATCAAACTAGAACTCAGGACTAAGAAACTCAATCAAAACCGCTCAACTACATGGAAACTGAACAACCTGCTCCTGAATGACTACTGGGTACATAACGAAATGAAGGCAGGAATAAAGATGTTCTGTGAAAACAATGAGAACAAAGATACAACATACCAGAATCTCTGGGACACATTTAAAGCAGTGTGTAGAGGGAAATTTATAGCACTAAATGCCCACAAGAGAAAGCAGGAAAGATCAAAAATTGACACTCTAACATCGCAATTAAAAGAACTAGAGAAGCAAGAGCAAACACATTCCAAAGCTAGCAGAAGGCAAGAAATAACTAAGATCAGAGCAGAACTGAAGGAGATAGAGACACAAAAAACCCTCCAAAAAATCAATGAATCCAGGAGTTGGTTTTTTGAAAAGATCAACAAAATTGACAGACCACTAGCAAGACTAATAAAGAAGAAAAGAGAGAAGAATCAAATCGACGCAATTAAAAATGATAAAGGGGATATCACCACCGACCCCAC